>NC_090735.1:80105912-80288412 GCF_036898095.1 Palaemon carinicauda | reverse complement strand
TAAAGCATTTTCAATATAAAATGCAGTATCGACTGCCTCTGTGGCTGATAGTGTCTCTGCAGCCAAAGTGCTCTTGACGACTCGTTTAATTTTCTTGGATTCCCAATACAAAGGACAGCTATTGTTGTTTTCTCCAGCAAGAAAAACTATGAAACCAGCTGCGCTGCTAGCACCATCAGGAAGATTACCATGAGAGGCGTCACTGTAAACAACAAGTCTGCACTTCTTTAAGTCACCCAGTTTCGGAAAGAACATAGAACTCTCGAATGTGGTCGCCCTTCTGAGGCACTTGTTTGCTTGCAATAAGTGTTCAACTCTAGGATTTGTCATACTGCAACTCAGTTCTAATACTTCATAAGAGATATCAGGACGAGTGTTTGTGCTCAACCATCCAAGTTGTCCAACAATACTTCTGATATTTTCTATTTCATCCTTATTGCATTTTAAACTTTTATTTAGTGCCCTCTCTGAATTGATTTCTATAAGGGGAAATTGATTGACTATATCTGTTTTGATCTAAAATGATTCCATTTTTGTTTTCAGTAACATCCAAACCAATGTACTTGAAAATATTTTGTGATTGCTGTCCAATATTAAACTTTTGATGAATTTTGTTAATAACCATGTTCTTGAATCTTTCCGTTCTGCCCCACATAAAATCATCCATGTGCATGACAAATACACCTTCAACTTCACCTTCATAAAACCAGTAGAAAGCAGAAGGGTCAGTTTTCACCTGAGTGCACCCTATTTGTAGTAGGAATGTTCGCATAGTCAAATACCAGTTACGTGCAGCATCTGTAAGGCCATACACACACTTGTTCAATTTCCACAGTGTGTCATCTTCACACTTTGCTTCTTTGGGAGGTTTAATGAACACTTCTCTATTGAACTCTGTGCTCTGTAAAAATGCGCCTTTTATGTCAATTGAATTAATGTTCCATCCTTTGGATGTTACAATTACCATGAATGTTCTCAGAATTTCTTTAGAAACTGTAGGTGAATCTGACTGTACAGGTATTTGTTCTTCTTCCTCGAACCCCCTTGCTACTAGCCTTGCCTTCATTTGCTTTGACCCATCTCCTGTTTGCTTCTCTGTCAAAACCCATCTCACTGATAGGAATCTCAGTCCTTCATCTTTCGCCTCTTCGTAAACCTGAATTTTTTCCAATTTTCTAATTCTTTCTCTTTTGCTTCTTTTTCTTCAATACTTTCGAGTTTGTGTTTCTTTTTGTTCTCTTTCTTTGGCTTGACATCTATCAAAATTCGATTATTTGTTGATTCATTCATTATCTCATTTTGATTGGCCTCCTCAACATAGCAATAATCTTCTACATCATTGTTTCAATCTATTGCCATACTTGTACCATCATCAAACATCAAATTCCTCCAATTACAATATTGACCTGTAGCTTTTCCTGCCCGACTCTGAACAACTGCATTTTTCCATTCATCTTTACCTCTCAGTTTTATCTTAATCGCATGACCAATTTTCGGTATGTCTGTGTTCAAACGAATTGCTTTGTTAGGAAGCTCTTTGATAAATACTTCATTATTAGTTTGACTTTGATCTTCAGTTTCACTTTGAGTTACAATGTCGATACTGGTTTGGTCATTGTTGCTTTGTTCTTCATATTTACTCTTTTCATTTTTCAAATCTGATGAATCTTTACTAAATTATAAGGAGCATGTTGAACTCTTGGGAGGTTTAATGAACACTTCTCTATTGAACTCTGTGCTCTGTAAAAATGCGCCTTTTATGTCAATTGAATTAATGTTCCATCCTTTGGATGTTACAATTACCATGAATGTTCTCAGAATTTCTTTAGAAACTGTAGGTGAATCTGACTGTATTTGCTCTTCTTCCTCGAACCCCCTTGCTACTAGCCTTGCCTTGCCTTCATTTGCTTTGACCCATCTCCTGTTTGCTTCTCTGTCAAAACCCATCTCACTGATAGGAATCTCAGTCCTTCATCTTTCGCCTCTTCGTAAACCTGAATTTTTTCCAATTTTCTAATTCTTTCTCTTTTGCTTCTTTTTCTTCAATACTTTCGAGTTTGTGTTTCTTTTTGTTCTCTTTCTTTGGCTTGACATCTATCAAAATTCGATTATTTGTTGATTCATTCATTATCTCATTTTGATTGGCCTCCTCAACATAGCAATAATCTTCTACATCATTGTTTCAATCTATTGCCATACTTGTACCATCATCAAACATCAAATTCCTCCAATTACAATATTGACCTGTAGCTTTTCCTGCCCGACTCTGAACAACTGCATTTTTCCATTCATCTTTACCTCTCAGTTTTATCTTAATCGCATGACCAATTTTCGGTATGTCTGTGTTCAAACGAATTGCTTTGTTAGGAAGCTCTTTGATAAATACTTCATTATTAGTTTGACTTTGATCTTCAGTTTCACTTTGAGTTACAATGTCGATACTGGTTTGGTCATTGTTGCTTTGTTCTTCATATTTACTCTTTTCATTTTTCAAATCTGATGAATCTTTACTAAATTATAAGGAGCATGTTGAACTCTTGTTTCATGAGCTTTTACTAAATATGAACCATATTTCAATATGACAGTTTTGTCATCTTTACCAATTACTGTAGCAGGTCATCTCCATTCAGCATTTTCATCTCTTTTAAAATATATTAAATCTCCGTTGTTGAACTTTTCTGGATGGTCTTGTTTGATGTCTCAAAGCACGCCGAATCATCTCCGACGTTTCAGCGGTAATAAATGCTTTTCGTGCGCTGCGTGCTGCATTAAGATGTTTGGCGACAGTTTCGCTTGATGTTGTGTCTTCCAACGCTGGCAATGTGTCATTCATGGCACATGGCAACCTGGGATTGCGTCCGAAGACAAGTTGAAATGGACTGTAGCCGCCTATCATTTGGAGGCAGTTTTTAGCATTGATGTCCCATGCTACTGCTGTTTCTAACTTCATCATTGGATCTTCACTCATCTTTTTCTTTATCATTTCATCAATGACACAGTGATTCCGTTCACATAACCCATTACTGAAAGGACTCTCGGCTGCTGTGTAGGACCTGAATGTTCAAATTCTCACATAAATCTAAGAACACTGCGTTGGCAAACTCACCGCCATTATCACAAAAGTATTTCGATGGAGCACCTAATCCTGTTCCTATCCAAATCTCCATAATTTTGTCAACAACCACCTGATGGTCTTTACTTTTTATTAGGCCTGTTTTCGAAAATAGAGTAGCCATATCAATCATATGTAATAGGTATATTTCACCTTTTTTCCACTCCTTTAAATTAAGTGCTACGGCATCATTAAATTCTTTTCCAAGATTAAAACCTACTACTGGTCTAGGTGGTGCTCTTTTAAACTTTATACATACTTCACATTCATTTGATATTTCCTGTCCATATTTGAAACAATCTTGATCAGTTAGCCTATACCACCATCAATCAACAACTTCCTCAATCTCTCATAACTAGGATGACCAAATTGTTGATGAATCTTCCTCATTTTTTACTTTTTTTCTTTTTCATCTCCAGATATGGTGAAAGCAACTGTCTCAATTTTCACTTTTGTTTTATCAAGCAATGGAATTTTATAGTGGCCAGTAGTAGTTTTATCTAGTTTTATTCCCCTTCCCAGAATCTGTGCCATATCAGTTTTGAAGTTGATAACAGCATTACAGCTACTTAATGTAGTTTTGCTTATCAACAGAGGAATTGCGCATTCTACTACTACAACTCCAATTCTCGTCTCGATGCCAACAATTGTAACAGGCAAAATGACCCTTTTTAATGATTTATAAATCTCTCCATCACAAAACTTGAATTTCGTATTACTTTCTTCTTCTTCTACTTCTTTTAATTCTTTATGGTCAAATGAATCCAGAAATGTGCGGTACCAGTCTATTCCCCATACTGTTGAGCTGCACGCTGAATCTAACACTCCATAGTTAAATGATTCAATTAATGTATTCCCAGAAGTATTACTTGTAAAAATTTCCATACAGTGAACTTCTTTATTTCTCTCATTTTTATCCTTTCTTCCCTTCATTTTTATTAACATATACATCATGAGGCATGATGCTGCTAGATGTAAAGTTGAGCCACATACATAGCACTTTCTAACGAAATCCTGATGTTCACTGTTCCTCCAATTACTTCTACCTCGACTACGACCTCTAATGTAGCGATTACGTCTATTGTCATTCCATCTATACCTTCCACGATCCGAGATATAAGCTTCCTCGACTACTAAAGTAGTTTCTGCATTTTCCACCTTTATCCCACTGCAGTATCATATTTGGAAACCGAGGTCTCATTTTTATTTTCCATTGAAAAACATTCTTGGCTCCCAAAAAATTTTATTAGAGCCACTTTCATATTATCGTACATTTCTTCTGGTTTATCAAATGACACTGCCGTTAACACTATCTGTTTTTGTTGTGTATCCAATGCTGCATTGTCTAGTAAAATGAAAGCTAATATACACTTTGGGATCTCAATCTTGAATTTATTCAATACTTTTGCTCTTTTATCAAATTCATTTATATATTTTTCCATAGAATCTTCTTTATTTTTCTCATATTTAATAAATTTTCTCCAACCTTCGTAAGCACCTGATAGTTCATCCTATTTACACCACTTATCCAAATACTCATACAATTTGTCCATGCCATTTTGCGTATTTAATTCATCAATTTTTATTTCATTAAATATTTTGTACCGAATCTCACTTTCATCGGGCAAGGAGAGTGCCACTGCGATGGCTCTGTCCTTTTTTGCCACATTGCTTATTATTTCCCATGCTGCAAGTTCCTGATGCCATATATCATAACTTTTGTCACTAGAATATTTAGGCGGATCATGTAATTTTGAAGACATGTTGATGAAATCTCGTGTTGTTCACACAGAATTATAAGTCCAAACAGGATTTCACATGTAAACAAACCGGCGCGGATGGGAGATGACGTCAATTAACGGCAAAATTTTTCCATTACTATTACCTGATCACTCGCTTGAATTAGTTCATCACACGCTCTGCTACCATGTTGATCCGTGGTATCAATTGGGTATAATACAGACACTTAGAGTCACTGTAGAATACGTTTTATTCTGAGAAAAGATACAAAGCCGCTGGGCTAACTTCTGCCAGACACACAGTGACGCTTACCAAAACAAACATTACAGAAAATGTATGTGAGGCGCACTTGATAACAAACATTACAGAAAACGTGCGTGAAGCGCACTTGATAGGGGTAACTAATGTAACAGAAGGGTGATTGTCTATCCCAGACAAACTGGATTCTTCCAAGTAGGACCAGTTCTGCAGGCTGCTTTGATGTCACCTTCCAGTCATCAGTACTGGTGACAATGATGTAGGAGATTGCTCAAGCACACCAATATGCCCACCACCAGTATGATGAAACACCCATTTATCAGAGGGTTCGACAGTTTGCAAAACCTGTCAAAGATGCCATCAAGGAACAGTGCAAGGAGTAGCATTAACTGGGTATTATTGAACCCAACATCTCTCCTTGGTCTTTGCCCATAGCTCAAATCTGCAAGAAGGACAACAGTATACGGTTGTGCGTGGACTACTGTAAACTGAATAAGGTGACCGTCTCTGATAAGTTCCCGATGACAAACATGGCAGATGCTGTATTTGGACTACAAGGTGTCAAGTATTTTACAACCCTTGACCTGGTTTGTGGATACTACCAGCTACTCTTAACAGAGGACAGTATAGAGTACACGGCTTTCTCTTCCGCCTTTGGACAGTGGCAGTTCAGATGATTATTGTTTTGACTGAAGACTGCACCTGAAACCCAAGGAGATTGTTTACATTGATGACATCTTGATCCTTGTGGATTCTTTGGAGGAACACCTGAAACTTGTAGAATGAGTTTTGGCTACTCTCAAGAAGCAGGAGCTCAATATAAAAACTCTAGAAGTGTTCTTGGGTTCAAGCCAAAGTTAAGTAGCTTGGCCATCTGGTTGTGTGTTCTGGTATGTGTAAGCTACCAGAGGAGATTCAGAGAGTGGAGGACTTTCCTATACCCATTACTGTGCGTGAGCTAGGATTTATTTCTGGGACTAGTAGTTTATCCCAATGTGCTCACAGATAGCCAAACCATTATCCACGATGACTGGAGGACAAAAATTGCAGGGGCCAAAAAATTGAAATGGACAGCAGGTTTGGGCTGTGCATTTGTGCACTTCAAGGAACGGATCAAGGAGGACTTTATGTTGTCATATCCATACTACTCCACTGATGCTAAACCCATGGAGGTGTTTATTGATACTTCAGGTGATTGATTAATTTAAGAGGTTTTTGGCCTCCTGACATCTAAGGTCATTGATGCCAATATCATTTCTTATGAATAAAAAACAAAATGAAATTCGATTTAAAACAATAAAAGTAAAGATATCTTTATAAAAAGTTAAATAGGTTTCAGCAGACCTACTTCTGAAAAAAAAAAATACTCCTAGCAAAGTACAACACATCATGTTCAAGAATCTTGGCAAGGATGAACCTGCCATTCTCACCTGTCTCAAAAATATATATATTTCTTGCAGAGCTAAAAGTTGGGCATTCAGTCATTAAATGCCTCACTGTCAAGAGTGTCAAACAGCCATCGCAATATGGCTGGCGTTGGCCAGTCAGCAGAAACTTGTGTGAGAGCCGAGTATGACCAAGGCGGAGACGACAAAGAGTAGTCTCCAACTTTCGAAGCATCATGCTATACCTCCAAGGAGATATAACATTCTTTATTTCTTTCATCTTATTTCTAACAAAACAATCACAATGCTATTGCCAATAATCATAAAAACAAATGATTAAAGTTAGATAAAAAATCTTTACATAGGATGGGATACGTTCTTGGTAGCAACTCAACAACAGCATTCCTTGCTAGTAAGTGTGCCTTCTCATTTGCACACACACCTACATGTGTCGGAACCCAGCAAATCAAACTATTATACTTTTCAGGCAAATAATAAAAAGTCACTCTAAAATTTTTAAAACTAAAGGGTTACTGGAATAAAAGAAAAAAAAATAAAACGTCTATAGCTTGTAGGAAACTTCTTGCATCACTAAAAAAGGGTAAAATTTCCCTCCTCTACAACGCTAATTTTTCAAAGCAGTTAGTATGCCATGCAGTTTGGCAGTAAATACAGAAGACACTGGAGGAAGTGCACCACTACAATTAAAAGCACATTATGTTCAAGAATCTTACCAAGAATGAACCTGCCATTCTCACCTGGCTCAAAAAGATATATATTTCTTGTAGTGCTAAAAATTGGGCATTTAGTCAACAAATGGCTCACTGTCAAGAGTACCAAACAGTCATCGCAATATGGCTGGCGTTGGCCAGTCAGCAGAAACTTGTGTGTGAGCTGAGTGTGACCAATGCGGAGACGACAAAGAGTAGTCTCCAACTTTCGAAGCATCATGCTATACCTCTAAGGAGATATAACATTCGTTATTTCTTTCATCTCATTTCCAACAAAACAATCACAATGCTATTGCCAATAATCATAAAAACAAATGATTAAAGTTAGATAAAAAATCTTTACATAGGATGGGATACATTCTTGGTAGCAACTCAACTACAGCATTCCTTGCTAGTAAGTGTGCCTTCTCATTTGCAGACATACGTGTGCCGGAACCCAGCAAATCAAACTGTTATATTTTTCAGGCCAATAATAAAATCACTATAAAATTTTTAAAACTAAAGGGTTACTGGAATAAAAAAAAAAAAAAAGTCTATAGCTTGTAGGACACTTCTTGCATCACTAAAAATGGTAAAATTTCCCTCCTCTACAACGCTAATTTTTCAAAGCAGTTAGTATGCCATTTAGTTTGGCAGTAAATACAGAAGACACTGGAGGAGGTGCACCACTACAATTAAAAGCACAACATGTTCAAGAATCTTGGCAAGGATGGACCTGCTATTCTCACCTGTCTCAAAAAGATATATACAGTATTTCTTGCAGTGCTAAAAGTTGGGCATTCAGTCAACAAATGCCTCACTGTTAAGAGTACCAAGCAGTCACCGCAATACGGCTGGCGTTGGCCAGTCAGCAGAAACTTGTGTGTGAGCTGATTGTGACCAATGAGGAGACGACAAAGAGTAGTCTCCAACTTTCGAGGCATCATGCTATACCTCCAAGGAGATATAACATTCGTTATTTCTTTCATCTCATTTCCAACAAAACAATCAATGCTATTGCCAATAATCATAAAAACAAATAATTAAAGTTAGATAATAAATCTTTACATGGGATGGGATACATTCTTGGTAGCAACTCAACTACAGCATTCCTTGCTAGTAAGTGTGCCTTCTCATTTGCAGACATATGTGTGCCGGAACCCAGCATATCAAACTGTTATATTTTTCAGGCAAATAATAAAGTCACTCTAAAATTTTTATAACTAAAGGGTTACTGGAATAAAAAAAATAAAATGTCTATAGCTTTTAGGACACTTCTTGCATCACTAAAAATGGTAAAATTTCCCTCCTCTTCAACGCTAATTTTTCAAAGCAGTTAGTATGCCATATAGTTTGGCAATAAATACAGAAGACACTGGAGGAAGTGCACCACTATAATTAAAAGCACATCATGTCTAAGAATATTGGCAAGGATGAATTTAAAAAGATATATATTTCTTGCAGTGCTAAAAGTTGGGCATTCAGTCAACAAATGCCTCACTGTTAGGAGTACTAAACAGTCATTGCAATATGGCTGGCGTTGACCAATCAGCAGACACTTGTGTGTGAACTGAGTGTGACCAATGCGGAGACGACAAAGAGTAGTCTCCAACTTTCGAAGCATCATGCTATACCTCCAAGGAGATATAACATTCGTTATTTCTTTCATCTCATTTCCAACAAAACAATCACAATACTATTGCCAATAATCATAAAACAAATAATTAAAGTTAGATAATAAATCTTTACATGGGATGGGATACGTTCTTGGTAGCAACTCAATACAGCATTCCTTGCTGGGAAATCTGCCTTCTCATTTGCAGACATACGTGTGCCGGGACCCAGCAAATCAAACTGTTATATTTTTCAGGCAAATAATAAAGTCACTCTAAAATTTTTAAAACTAAAGGGTTACTGGAATAAAAAAAATAAAACGTCTATAGCTTTTAGGACACTTTTTGTATCACTAAAAATGGTAAAATTTCCCTCCTCTTCAACGCTAATTTTTCAAAGCAATTAGTATGCCATATAGTTTGGCAGTAAATACAAAGACACTGGAAGAAGTGCACCACTATAATTAAAAGCACATCATGTTTAAGAATCTTGGCAAGGATGAATCTGCCATTCTCACCTGTCTCAAAAAGATATATATTTCTTGCAGTGCTAAAAGTTGGGCATTCAGTCATTAAATGCCTCACTGTTAAGAGTACTAAACAGTCATCGCAATATGGCTGGCATTAGCCAGTCAGCAGAATCTTGTGTGTGAGCTGAGTGTGACCAATGCGGAGACGACAAAGAGTAGTCTCCAACTTTCGAAGCATCATGCTATACCTCCAAGGAGATATAACATTCGTTATTTCTTTCATCTCATTTCCAACAAAACAATCACAATGCTATTGCCAATAATCATAAAAAAAAATGATTAAAGTTAGATAAAAAAATCTTTACATAGGATGGGATACGTTCTTGGTAGCAACTCAAACTATAGCATTCCTTGCTAGTAAGTCTGCCTTCTCATTTGCAGACATACGTGTGCCGGAACCCAGCACATCAAACTGTTATACTTTTCAGGCCAATAATAAAATGTCACTCTAAAATTCTTAAAACTAAAGGGTTACTGGAATAAAAAAAAAATGTCTATAGCTTGTAGGACACTCCTTGCGTCACTAAAAATGGTAAAATTTCCCTCCTCTTCAATGCTAATTTTTCAAAGCAGTTAGTATGCCATATAGTTTGGCAGTAAATATAGAAGACACTGGAAGAAGTGCACCACTACAATTAAAAGCACTACTATATACTCCGAATCCAACGCCAGCATCAGATTTGGATGCCGTCAGTATGCATATAAAAGTAAATTTTACATGTTCTTCAACATGTTCCATAAAAAGGGACCTGGATTTTATGTCAGTCATACTCATTTTCATATTTGTAGAATATTTACGGAAAAATATCTCTTTGGTAATTACCATGGAGGAGTTGATATCTTGAATGGAAGAACTTTATTTCTAGGTACATCAAGACTGTTTACTAATTGTTTTACTCAAAAAACCATAAGGTCGAGGAAATTTTAAGTGCAACTCAAAATATCTACAATGCATTACAAGGTTTGCAGACTGATAGGCTACAGAATTTGAAAGTCTTTGCAATCTAAACCAATAGAAGACTTTTGGTAAAGGTATAAAGGTAATTCTACTGCATCAACCAGGAGGCTTGGGATAATTGAAGTTCTAAAGGCTCCTGAGGCCAATCTGATACGAGTACAGTGTATAGAATCTAAAATCTTTAATTGGCTTGGGGTAACTGAGGAGTATATTTCACACCCATAACTAATTTTTGAAAAAAATTAAGGCCTTGTATAACTTTAAGATAGTTTAGTATTTTGCCCATAACATATGAGACAAATCTTCAAAAAAAATTCAGAGCCTCAAGACATTCTACTTTGAAGGCTTTCAATTGAGGAACCCATATCACCCTGCAATCAAATATTAATCCTAAAAATCTAGCTTCACTTACAATTGGGAACTGCTGACCTTTGATGTAGGCTATCTATGCAGGTCTGGATGTACTCCTCGAATACGACAAAAATCGACAACAGTTTTGCTTGTCAAAAACTTAAATCCACTCATATCAGACCAGTGAATAATTTTGTCATTTGAGAGTTCAATTCTAGCTCCAGCAAATGATATGTAGAGATCATCTACAAAGAGTGTAGAGAGAATATCTTGGGAAATAACAGAAGATGTCCCATTAATGGCTAATGTAAATAGGGTTACACTTAGCTCACTGCCCTGGAAAACTTCTTACTGACTTTTCCACTCTGACAGTTTCACTTACAGTAATGTAACTTGATAAAATCTATGTGAAACATATACTTGAATAAACAACGGTAGCTCTCTTCTCAATCCCCTATTATGAATGGTTTTAAGTATACTATATCTCCATGTAGTATCATAGCCTTTTCAAGGTGAAAAAAAAAAGATTGTTACATGGTGTTGTTTGGAAGCAAAGGCTTCACACATAGAGGACTCAAGTTGTACCAACAAATCACTTGTTGAGTACATTTAAAGAAAATATACATTATATAGCTGATAAAATACTTTTCTTCTCCAGGTACCACACCAGTCTCGCATTGACCACATTCTCCACGACTTTACATAAACAAGATGTCAATGTGACTGGTAGATAGTTTGCTGCTAAAAACTTATCTTTACCAAGGTTTAAAAATGCTAAAATAATGGCTAGTTCCCAAACACCTGAACAACTATGTTCATGCCATATTTTGTTAATAATGCTTAGAATGAATAACTTAGTATTAAAAGGTAAATGTTTAATAATTGCATAAGGAATTTTCAGTAAAAGGAACATGGTAAGATTCCTCCTTCTCTGTTGTAAAATTTACCATTACCATACTGGTGACCAGGAGCTGCTTCACACTTGCATGAGTGATTGGAGAAATGGTTGGCCAAAGCATTGCTAACATCAGTTGCTCCACTCACATACTGACCATTTACCTTCAACACTGGTGGTAGGTTGGGGGGTAAATTTGCCTGCTATCTTTTTTACTTTCCTCCATATAAAAGACAGTGGTATTCTACTATTGACTGAGGGAACAAAAGCTATCCAAGACTGGCACCTAGCTTTTTTCATTGCACAGCAGAACTGTGCTCTACATTTTTTGTATATCATCAAATTCTCCTCTGTATGGTAGCTGCACGATCAAGTTAAAGATTTTCTTGTGGCTCTGTGCAGGTCAGTTAGTTCTGAAGACCAGCAGGGGACAAGTCACCGTTTGAATAAGCTTATGGTTTTGGGAATCAAATTGACTCCTTCTGTGTAAATTCTATTCAATAGGTCTAAGGCACCACCAACCCTTTCATATTGTTCTGTACTACCTTCAATTTTGCTCAACTCCTGAAATCTATACCAATCTGCCTTGTCAAGGTTCGATTGTGGCAACCTCTGTAAGGGTGGATCATTGTTGGTGTATATAATGATTGGTGAAAGATCACTAGTAAGACAACCATCAAATATTCTTCATTCAAAATTGAGAAGAAAGTTAGAGCTTGCAACTAAATAGGTCAATGCATGACAAGGTACCTGTCTGAACATAAAAGTGTGTGGGCTCTCCTATGTTAAGTAGTCCCACATCTTCATTTTTCATAATTGATGATAAAATATTGCCCCATGTGTTTGCTAAAACATCGCCCCATAAAGGATGTCTACCATTCATATCTCCCAGTAAGAGAAAAGGTTGAGAGAGTTGTTGATTCACCTGTACTAAATCATTATATGAGATGTCATTTGGAGGCAAATAAAAAGAGCAAATTATGTATCTTTTCCCTATATCAATTTGTACAACTACTTTCTGCAGAGGGGTAAAAATAGGCAAAGATATTTGGGGAATACCTCGATGAATGTATTTAAGACTTCCCGCATGGCTCCCTGCATGTTGCTCATATGGTGTCCCATATCTGACATACTCTCGTGGAAAAGGAGTATTAGCATCAAGCTTGCTCTCCTGTAGACATACAATTAAAGGGGATTGCTCATGAATAAGGAGCTCAAGTTCTTCATAATGAGCCAATAAACCCTGACAATTTCATTGCAAAATGGAGGAAAAAATTATTGCTTATTTTCAGGACGACACCTTGCATGGAGTCTTCCCATTAGCAATATTTTTTTTATTTTACATTATTTCCTGTAGGCTTCTCTAAAGAGGGTCTTGATATATTAGGTTTTACATTTTTCTATTTCTTTATGTTCTTTTGACCTAATTGTTGTAGGGGATGGTGAACCTCAACTTGAAATTTTTTATTGATTTAAGTTTTTTTCTTGTTGATCTGGAATATCAACACACATAACATCATATCTATTTGATGTTATAACTTTTGTGTTCTTAATGGAAGGGGGTAAGAGTGATGGAGGTCTCTCTTTTAGGATTAAGAAGTGTTGAGTAACCAGGTTTCAGCATCTTCTCCACTACATGTGCACCTGATAACTCTGTTTTAAGTCAAACTTCCATCAAATCAGGCAAAGATAGTCTAAGAGAGGTTAGTACTATCCTTTGTAATAAGGGACAAAGGTTTAATACATATAGGCAAAGCCTTTAGCCGCAATATTCTTGCCCTATCATGCAGCATGTTATCAGAAGTTGGCATATTTCTCTCTTGGGAACTACTGGCAGTAAAACGTGGGTTGGATGACTCTTTCAGCATTTTTCCTTATGATTTCAGTGCCTTTGCATAGGCTGTTGATATATTCAATAGTCTCTTGCCATGCCCCACACATGCATGTTCGATACTGGATTTATTGAGGGCAGCCTCTTTCTAACTTATATTGCTGGCAGCTCATTTCAGTAGATTTATGATTCAAATTGCAGTTTAAACACCTAGCCGCAAGTGTACATTCTCCATGGTAAAGTTCGGAGCAAGTGCTACACATTTTTTAATTTTCATAAACTTTAGAAGGATGCCTAAAGGTAAAACAAATAATGCATTGCAGCGGCTTCTATTTAAAACGAACTTTAATCCATTAATTTTTTATATCAATGTGAAAAGGCTTATCAGCATCTTAGAAACTAAGAATAACGATTGATGTTCCAAGTACTTAATGCATTTCCCACACTGTTAATGGACACATGGCTAGTATCTCCTCTTTCATAAATCTATAAAAATCTCTATTGAAAACTACTTCTCTTCCATAGCTAAAGTTTAGATGGGATTTGATATCCAACTTGCTATTTGTCCTTATATTTGATAATATAATGGATTGTGTGTATGGTTTGGCATGTAGGAGATAAGTATTCTTTCCAAACTGAGTTATATCTCCAGGTGTGATGATTTCTACCTTCTGAAGGAATTTGCAGATCCTAAAATAATTTCCAGTATCCCCTTTAAAATGAGTAACAAGCCACACTAGTGGTTTTGGCTTTCTCTGGGAAGGCATAACTATCTCAAGTCTTTATCAACCTAGTCTGCAGGTCTTGACCTTTTGGTACCACATCACACAGTGAATCCTTAATTTTCAAATTATTAATTCTAATATTCATAACATCACAGCGTGTTTCATCAGGATTATTAAATGACATCCAATAATGACTTTTATCATCTTCAAGTCTAGTTCTCATTTCTTTTATTAGCCTTAGCATTCAAATATTTTATATAACACATCATAGTTAGTCTCTATTGGAATTTGGGTAACATGTAGGATTTTCAGTTTCCTTGTGTTACCCAAATTATTTGATTTCCAAATATTGAAAGAATGGTCCTTTCTAGTTCCTACGTCGTCAACCAAATTTTTTTAAAATTAATTGACAGAGGTCATCAACAGTGCTAAGGGGGAGGGAGTCAGCATATCCAGGGGATGGTTTAGTCTTTGGTTGGTTTACTTGCTTGAGAATATTAAGAAAGTATTATACATTGGAGAGGAAATGTGCATTTTCC
Organism: Palaemon carinicauda; assembly: GCF_036898095.1. Classification (NCBI taxonomy): domain Eukaryota; kingdom Metazoa; phylum Arthropoda; class Malacostraca; order Decapoda; family Palaemonidae; genus Palaemon; species Palaemon carinicauda. The sequence goes on along the minus strand of NC_090735.1, from coordinate 80,273,765 downwards.
ACTATCAGCATAATGAGAGTATACTTCCAGATCGTCCGCTCTAAACCCTACCCATGGGAAAGCACCAAAACAGATATAGAGGCACAAATGTAAGCTAACCCCGCTTGTTAGATCGGAGACCAAAAAAATATGGAAGCATCCTCCCCAAATCTGTAATTATAGGCTTCCAGCCAGAATTCGAGAGTACTGCCTCAAAGATTGGATCCCCCCAGATTTCAATGACACAAACCTTAAGAACAGTTCTGCCAAAAAAAAAAAGAAAAAAAAAATAATTTTCAGGATGGCTGAGACCATCCAGCACTCTCACATATAGCTTTGAATGCAAATACCTCTCAAACTTGATCCATTCTCTCATTCATCTAATCAGGCAGTAAGGACAAATATGGAAAAATCCACGCCATTTAAGAAACTAACAAATAAAAACAAATAAATAAAAATATACACATATCATCATCATTTATGCCTACTGATGCAAAGGAACTTGGTTAGATTTCGCCAGTCGTCTCTATCTTGAGATTTTGAATCAATACTTCTACATTTATCATCTCCTACTCCATGTCTCTTAATCCTCAGAAATGTAGGCCTAGGTCTTCCAACTCTTCTAGTGCCTTGTGGAGCCCACTTGAAAGTTTGGTTAAGTAATTTCTCTTGGGGAGTGCAAAGAGCATGCACAAACCATCTCCATCTACCCCTCACCATGATTTCATCCACATATGGCACTCAGATAATCTCTTTTATAGTTTCATTTATAATACTGTCCTGCCATTTAACTCACAATATTCTTCTCAGGGCTTTGTTCTCAAATCTACAAAATCTGTTAGATATTGTTTCATTGTCATACCATGACTCATATCCATAAAACAACACAATCTCACTAAACTGATATATAGCCTGATTTTTATATGTAGTTTCAGGCAATTTCCTTTCCAAATTTTACTTAACCTAGCCATTATCTGATTTACTTTTTCAATCTTTCCTTCAATTCACATTCTAAAGATCCTGCATTAGAGATCATGGTTCCTAAATATTTAAATGATTCCACCTCATTAATCCTTTCTTCTTCCTATGATATTACCTCTTCCATTGCATATTTCATTCTCATCATCTGTCTTTCTTCTATTTATCTTTAGTCCAACCTTATTTGATATTTCTTGCATTCTGGTAAGCAAGCTTTGCAAGTCCTGCGGTGTTCTACTAATAGGGGCAGCGTCATCAGCATACTCTTGGTCAGATAATTTCCTCTTACCAATCCAGTTCAATCATTAACCCCCAACCCTAACTGTTCTAAGCATTACAAAATCCATGAAGAAGATAAACAATATAGGTGACAACAAATCACTAGGAGTACTCCACTGATCACCAGAAATTCATTTGATAAGACTCCTCAAACATTCATTTTGCACTTGCTATGCTCACATTTACATATTTAAGAGGAACTCCATAATAACGTAGGACTCTCCACAAAATTGACTGGTGCACAATATGAAAGGCTTTTTCACATTCCACAAATACCATCAAAAGTGGATTTTCATATTCTACACAAAGATGCACCACATGTCTTAAAATGAAAATTTGGTCAGTACAAATTCTACCTTTTCAAAATCCTGCTTGTTTATCTCTCAGCTTTTCATCAATCTTTCTCTATGGTATTTTTAGAAAGAGCATACTATATATTTTCATGACAACTGACGTAAGCGTGATGCCTCTGTAATTATTGCAATCAGTCATATCTCCTTTTTTGCCATTTTCACCAACACTCCTAGCTTCCATTCATTAGGTTTGCCTCTTCATGCCACATTCTACAATATAATCTTGTCAGTATTCTGGGAGTCATTCAATTTTCGGCCAATATCATCTCAGCATTATTCAATCGTAATCAGAAGCTTTCCATCTCCTGAGTTTTTTTTTAATGAAAGCTTCGATTTCAAACACACTGAATTCATTTATGGGCACATCAAGGTCTTCAGCTTCAGGTATATCAATCAATTCATGACCACACTAACGTCTTCCATCCAACATTGCTTTTCTTTATCTCCTGTTGTTATAATGGATCCATCTCTCTTCTTTTTTGCTCCAGTAGAAATTTCATTTATAATTCTATGAGCAATTCTTACACCCTAGCCACTCCCTGAATTCATAGCTCTGTCAGCCTCATATGCTTTCCTGTCTAAATATTACTTTTCATACTATATACACGACATGTGGTTTGGCCTAGAAAACAAGCTTGTTGCATATGCAGATGAAGCTACTCTCTTTGAATCAATTCCATCTCCTGAATGTAGATCGGGGGTTGCTGAATCCCTTAATAGAGATCTAGCTAAAATTAGTTCATGGTGCAAATTATGGGGTATGAAGTTGAATCCTAACAAAACCCAAAGTATGATTGTAAGTAGGTCAAGGACAGTGGCTCCTCAACATCCGGATCTCAGTATTGATAATGTTTCTTTAACTTTGTATGACTCTTTTAAAATTTTAGGTGTGATTCTCAACAGAAAATTTACTTTTAAGAAACATACAGTGATACCTCGGTAGTCGAACGACTCTATACTCGAACAATTCGGAGTTCGACCAAAATTTTCGAGAAATTTTTGCTGCGGTGCTCGACCAAAAATTCGGTACTCGACCAGCCGAACACGTGACGACCGCATGGGCTTTGTGATGATCGCGCCATCTCGGCCACTCTCGCTTGTTCGGGAAGCATCAGTTCTCTCGAGAGCGTCACTCAGACAACGCGCGATCAGCATTCGTTGTGATTTAGTGATTTTCAGTGCTTTTAATTGCTTTTTTAGCTTTCATAATGAGTCCCAAGAAAGTAATGAGTGTTAAGGGGAAGGAGAAGAGGAAAACAGTGCGAACAACGATCGAGTTGAAGAAGGAAATTATAGCGAAATATGAGAATGGTGTACGAGTGTCCGATTTAGCGGTAGAATACGGAATGGCGAAGTCGACCATTTCTACGTTTTTAAAGCATAAAGAAATGATTAAGAAGGCGAATGTTGCAACGGGAGTTACGGCGGTAACTAAGCAAAGGCCACAAGTGATTGAGGAGATGGAAAAGTTGCTTTTAATATTTATTAAAGAAAAACAGTTGGCCGGGGAAAGTGTTAGTGAAGCGTTCATTTGTGAAAAAGCGTTGCATATCTATGAAGAATTAGTGAAGAAAAGTCCGAGTACCAGTGAAAGTGATTCATTTACATTTAAAGCGAGCAGGGGTTGGTTTGAAAAGTTTCGTAATAGAACAGGTATTCATCGTGTTACTAGGCATGGGGAGGCAGCTAGTTCGGATCAAATTGCAGCCGATAAATACGTGGGGGAATTCGATCGGTACATAAATGAACAAAATTTGATCGCACAACAAGTCTTTAATTGTGATGAGACTGGGTTATTTTGGAAGAAAATGCCAGCCAATACGTACATTACCAAGGACGAGACGAAGATGCCAGGTCACAAGCCAATGAAAGATAGGCTAACATTGTTGCTGTGTGCAAATGCAAGTGGCGATTGCAAGATCAAACCCTTGTTAGTGTACCACTCGGACAACCCCCGGGTGTTCAAACGAAATAATATTTGTAAAAGTGCACTACCAGTTATGTGGCGCTCGAACACTAAATCTTGGGTCACAAGACAATTCTTTACTGAGTGGATAAACGAAGTGTTTGCCCCCCAGGTTAAGGCTTACCTCATTGAAAAGAGCTTGCCAATGAAATGTCTTCTGGTTATGGACAATGCTCCTGCACATCCTCCAGGTCTCGAGGATGACTTGAAAGAAGAATACAGCTTTATCAAAATCAAATTCTTGCCCCCCAATACTACTCCCATACTCCAGCCCATGGACCAACAGGTCATTTCAAACTTCAAAAAACTCTATACCAAGGCCCTTTTCAGAAAGTGTTTTGAAGTGACCAGTGACACGAAGTTGACCCTAAAGGAATTCTGGAAGGAACACTTCAGCATCCTCAACTCTGTTAACATGATTGACCAAGCTTGGCGAGGTGTGACCTATAGGACATTGAACTCTGCCTGGCGTAAGCTGTGGCCATCATGTGTCACAGAGAGGGAGTTTGAAGGTTTCCAACCAGAGGCGGGTCCAAGCACTGCTACCCCTGTAATTTCTGATGACACTGATGTCGTTGAGGAAATTGTTGTCATGGGCAGGAGTTTGGGGCTTGAGGTCGACAAGGATGATATTGATGAGCTTGTAGAAAGCCATTCTACCGAGTTGACTGTGGAGGAATTGTTGCACCTGCAACAACAACAGCAGCAGGATCTGATTGTGGAGCAGGAATCTTCAGAAGAGGATGAGGTAAGGGAGGATGTTCCAAGTTCTCTCATCAATGAAATTTGTTCCAAGTGGGCAGATGTGCAGGCTTTTGCTGAAAAATACCACCCAGAAATTGCAGTAGCAAACCGGGCAGTGCATATGTTTAATGATAGTGTCATGTATCATTTTCGAAGAATACTGCAGAGGAGGAAGAAACAATTAACAATAGACCAGTTTTTCACAAAAGAAAAGAAAGCTGCTACATCAAAGCCTGTTTCTCCTCCAAAGAAGAGACAAAGAAGAGAAGAAACCCCTGAAATAGATCTGCCCACCCTTTCATTGGAGAGAGAAACAACTCCTGAAGGAGAACTACCCCGCCACATCATGGAAGGGGACTCTCCTTCCAAGCAGTAACCTCCCCCTTCCATCCTCTCCACATCCATCCCTGTATGCCATCGAACCGCTGCTCAAAGGTATGTTCACTACAGTACAGAAAATGGTTTAAAATTGTTTTATTTTAGTACAGTAAATGGTTTAAAATTGTTTTATAGGATTTTCTGACCAATTTCATACACATTTAGATAATTATTGTTGTTTAGGTACACGTTTTATTAATATTTTGGGCCTGTTCGAGTGCTTGGGAACGGAATAGAATATATACCATTATTTCTTATGGGGAAAAAAAATTCGGTACTCGAACAAATCGGAGGTCGAACACGGATCTCGAACGGATTATGGTCGAGTACCGAGGTATCACTGTATTAGGTTTGTGTCTTCTTCAATTGCACCAGAAATTGGCTTATAGATAAAGTCTCGGTGATCAGTCTATTCTGAAGTGTTTCAATGCTTTCTTTGCACCTTTCTTCGAGTATTGTTCTCCTATCTAGTCTTCAGCTGCTGATTCTTATCTTAACTTGTTGGACAGGAACTTAAGGTCTATTAAATTTCTTATTCCTGATCTAGATGTTAATCTTTGGCATCGTCGTTCAATTAGTTCATTTGCATGTTGCATAAGATTTTTCATAATTCTGACCATAATTCTAGGCATGCAGTTTATTCTAATAGTCAGGCATTCTCCATCACGAGGCTTTATGCTACACAGTATTCTAGAAGTTTTATTCCAGCTGTGACCAAGTTGTGGAATGTGTGGAATGATCTCCCTAATCGGGTATTGAATCAGTAAAATTTCTAAAGTTCAAACTTCCAACGACCATGAAATAGCTTTGGGAGGAGCATTAGGTTTCAGTTTAGCACAAGCCTGAGGGATTTTATCGAACAGCTTGCTATTGAGTTTGATATTAAAAGCTTACGTAATCAGTTGTAGAGGCTAGACCTTGATCATATAGTGAAATACAGAAAGACATACAGAAGTCCAGAGAAATATAAGAGGGCGGATGAGTTTTAATGAACGCATCCCATTCTCTCCAAGAAGACAAATATTGTTGTTTTGTGATGTTGGACTTGTACTCTTCTATGAAGAATATTCTTTCCCTTGCAAATCCGAATTTTCTTTGAGCCACGAGGGAGAGAAAATCATTAGCTAAAGGGTTTTCGTTATCCAAAAGGAAGCGAAGACAGTCATCTGTTGAACAACCTGAGGCAGCACTGGAGATTGTAGAGGGATTGAGAGGGGTTTGAGATCCAGAACAAGAGGGTATCAATTGCTCTTGGGCCACTTGGGAGCCACCAGAGCTGCTGTTCCCTTGAAAGTCCGCAGTTTGTTCAGTACTTTCAGTAGGAGGTTGAATGGAGGAAATAGGTAGATGTGAGACCACTGGTACCTATTCAGAGACATCGTATCCATTTCTGTCGCTTCTGGATCTAAGTTTGGTGCTACATACCAGGGAAGCTGCTTGTTGAAGCTCGTCACAAAGTGATTGATTTGCAGTTCTGGGACTTGCTCTAGAATGAAACAATGATTTTGCATCCAGAGACCATTCTGTTCCCTGAGGCTTGGGTCTCGACTGGGCGTCTGCTGTCACACTGTGAACCCCTTCGAGGTGAACTACGGAAAGGTGCCATCTCCTTTTTGCTAAAGAGAGAATGGCTAGGATTACATGGTTGATCTCAGGAGATCAGGAGCCCTGTCTGTTGACACAGTGTACTATTGTGTTGTCGATGACCAATTTGATGTGTGATTTCGTCTTTAGGCATAGTCTCTTTAGAATCAGAATCACTGCCATAGCTTCCAGAACATTGCTGTGAAACTTCTGAAATGCGATCGACCAATGTCCATGCATACTCTTGGAAGACGAGTGTCCCCCCCCCACCTTGTTCTGAGGTGTCCGTGGGAATAGTCATGGAAGCAGGAGGGAACTGTAGATGGACATAGTTCAATAGACTCTTGGCAGTGGACCACGGCTTGAGCTGCTTCCGCAGAAAGACTGGGGTTTTGTGGCGAAGATCTCTCTAAGCATTGGATGCCTTTCTTCTCCAGACTCTAGTGGCCTCTTTGAGTCTTGCTTTCAGGATTGGGTCTGTCATGGCAGCGAACTGTAAATACCCCAAGACCCTTTCTTGTTGCTATCTGCTGGTGAGTACTTGAGAACGAAGTATGCACCTAACCGAGTTTGCGATTTCCTTTCTCTTGCCTTGTGGTAGAGAAAGGGTGTGTGACTCTGGATTCCAGTGAAGTCCTAGCCACTGGAATTTCCCAGATGGAGATAGCCTGGACTTCTCGAGGTTAATTTGGAAGAGTAGAGATTGCAGGGAGGTCATGACCTATAGGGTTGCTTGAAGATATTTCGACTTCGTTGCAGCCCACACTACTAACCAGTCATCCATGTACACTATCACCTGAACGCCTCTGTTCCTAAGTTATTAGACAATGGCCTTGACTAGTTTCGTGAAAATCCTTGGAGCTATACTGAGTCCTAAGGGCATAACTTTGAATATGTAGGCCTTTCTTGCTAGTCTCAAATCAAGGTGGGGGAGAAGCGCCAAACTATCGGAAGATGCCAATAGGTGTCTCTAAGATCTATGGAGACGGTGTCGGCCACCTGGAGAATTAGGGTCCGTATTTGCGAGATAGTCAGCATCTGGAACTTGTCGTTCTGAATGAATTTGTTTAGTGGGGACAAGTCCAAAATAGTTTGAAGTGTTCGAATATTTCTTGGGCAGGCAGAATAGCTGCCCTTGAAAGTTCATGGATTTTGGGCAAAGGATGACTCCCTTCCGGAGAAGCTCCTGAACATAATCCTCCAAAAAGAGGGTCGTGGGTTGAAAGAACCTCTTGAACTGGGGTGATTTCTGTCTCCATTTCCAGCTTAGCCCTTTTGAGACTATGCTGTGAGCCCAGGGATCGAACTCCCATTGATCCCTGAACAGGTAAAGTCACCCCCCCCCACCAGAAGCTCCTCATTGTTGTTGCAAAGGAACAGAAACTTTAGTCGTCTTGTCTCTACTTCCTAGGCATCTAGTTTGACCGCCTCTTCCAGACCTTCCCCTGTTACCGGAGCACTTCTTATGAGCTTCAGCAGGGTAAAATGTGGTGGTAGCTCTCTTGTACACCGGGTTGAAGGGTGGAGACAGTGAAACGGATTGCTGGGGAACCGTGTACACAGTCTGAGGGTTGGCGGTAACTGAGGCTGTCGCGACAGGAAAGGATTTACTTCCCTTGAAATGACTTTTGAGCTTCATGACCTTGCGTTGAGGTCCTTCATTGGGGGTAGATTTTCGTTTAGAGGATATACCCCACTTTTTGATAAGGCTCTCATTCTCCTGAGCCGCTTCGTCCATGACTTCTTTTACCAATTTCTCAGGGAAGAGATCCTTCCCCCACATATTAGAGTCAATCAGTTTTCTAGGTTCAATTCTGATCGTAGCAGGGGCTAGAAGACGTTCTCTACATGGTCTTCTGGCTAGGTAGAAAGCATGGAGATCCCTAAGAAAAATGGAAGAGGTCAGATTTGGAATAGTTCCCAATAAGCATCTCTAGATAAGATTGGAAGGATAAAGAGACAGAAAGTCTCTCTTTAGCTTACAGTTCTCCCTTCAATAGGTATTCGAGAATCCTAGGCAGTTTCTAATTAACAAGTTTGCCTCCGATGTGTTTATCTAGTTTTCCAACAGTGAAGGTATGATGGATGTCCTCCCCGATGTTTGAATCAAAAGGAAGGCCTATAGAGACAGATTTATTTTCTTCTAGAACTGGGAATGGCCTGTCCTCCATTACTGCTTTCATCATGGCCTTTAAGCTCTTAGAGGTAAAAGGGAAGACAATATCCTTGGGGGCCACAAAAAAGGCCTGTTTCCTGCCAAAGGCAGAAAGTTGCGTACTGGTGAATTCAGCCGTTTTTAACTCCCTAACCAAAAAGGATTGAGCCTTGCTATAATCCAAAATGATTGTTTCCTTAGGGATCGTATTATCAGAAAATGGACGCTTCCGATTTAAGCCTTACATAGCAGGAAGGATAGCTATCAATCGATGGAAAGAATTCCAAGTCCGAAACTGGCTTAGAACCCAAAACATCCCCAATATGAAGGAACTCTCGGTCAAGGACATATTCTCAGCATAGCGACAAGGGTTCTTAACTGTGCATTCTGGTAGGCTTGAAACTGGGGAGCCTTAGAAACAGGTGCCTGTTGTAAAGCCTTTATCCTCGTTGTTAGGTCTGCTTGAGAACATTCATATTTGGCGGTTAGATTCTCCATGAAAGCTTTCAAGGATGCAATTAAGTCCAAGTTACTGGGAAGCGAAGGTTTCTCTAACGTCAGAACCGGGGTGGAGGTGGAAGCTGAGGCTTAGGTAGAAATGTAAAGAGGTGCTAGGAGCTGCATTCACCTAATGCACATCCAATGACTCTTCTGAGGCTTCCGTGGTCAGCAGGATCCTCTCCCTCTCTGACGACAAAGAAGAAGTAGCAGACGAGTTGTCAGTGTCCAGGCTCATGACTTGCAGAGCGTCCCGGACTTCATCATCCGCATGATCTGCTGGTGCTGGCAGGAGTTGGACCGTTGGTAACTAGTGACCAAATACAGAGGACACGTCAGCCTTGGGAAATAGGTTCTTCTGCTCCAGAGAAGGAAGATAAGGGGCACCTTGTTGAGAGTTCTTCTGTAAGCCTCTTACCCAGTGTCGGAGCGTCCTTCGACGTCTATCTTAAATGTTCAAGGAGACGTCATTATTATTATTATTATTATTATTATTACTATTACTAGCCAAGCTACAACCCTAGTTGGAAAAGCAGGATGCTATAAGCCCAAGGGCTGTGACAGGGAAAAATAGCCCAGTGAGGAAAGGAAATAAGGAAATAAATAAATGATGAGAATAAATTAACAATATATCATTCTAAAAACAGTAACAGCGTCAAAACAGATATGTCCTATATAAACTATTAACAACGTCAAAAACAGATATGTCATATATAAACTATAAAAAAGACTCATGTCAGCCTGGTCAACATAAAGACATTTGCTCCAACTTTGAACTTTTGAAGTTCTACATATTCAAATACCCGATTAGGAAGATAATTTTGAAGGTGACCCATGCAAGTATGGTAGCTGGTAGGGTTCCAGATTGCAACGGATCCCTTGGAAACATGGTAATCAGCATGTTTCCGGCAGGCCTTGTGGCCACAGGGTAACTTGACCCACCTGGTACAGGTGACCGTTGAACTCTCTATGTCATCAGCGACCTGTAGTGATAAGACATTGCAATGAGTACATATCATAAAAAAATCATATCTTCTTTAAATTAGTCAAGGAAATCAATCCTAACCTAAATAAACCTCCCACCACAGAATGGCTAAATCTAAAAATTAATTAGGACACATGCCAAACAGGTCAGAAATCTGCAGCAATTTATGAAGCAAAACATAATACTGCTGTGGTAGGAATATGGAGGAAAGGATCACATCAAAGGAACACCAGAACTTCAAGAGTAGATTTATTACAACCTAAGAAGGCAAGTTCACGCATCATACTGCCTGGATCAACAAAAGCTGCCCCCAAGGCGGCAGCAGCTGGGAGGCGGAAACTATTTCTCGTAGCCAGTAAAAGACTGACATGTCGACACAAGGCGGCAGACACATTGTAAAGTCAACTGGTTGTAGCTTAGCTAGAAATAATAATAATGATAAAAATATTAGCAGTTAACTACTGAATGTTACTAAACAAACAACTGTTTCAAAAAAATAATCATCCATAAATCCCATTTAAGCTATGCTAGCCTACTCATAATAATAGGTGAGCAATAAGACTGAACTAAAACTCCCATTTAGTATCATAACCATCACTATCTATATGTACTCCTATGTTAAACATGATAATCGGGTAAAAAGGCTTGTTAGAGTACACAGGTAATTAAATAAACAAACCTACGTAAGTTTGACTAAAGTTATAAAAAGGAAGTTACTACGTTACGGAAGATGAAAATATTACGATAAGGAATTGTAAAATTAATATCCAAATAGAAAGGTTTATCACCTTTTTCACTGGAAAGGTGGAATGAAAAAACTAAACCCATCTATGTTGTCAAGAAGGCAGGGAAATAGAGGCTCATAATGTCATACAAATAATAAAAAAAAAAAAAATAACACTATCGACAGTAACTTGACAAAAACATAATCCTTATTACCTTAACGATCTTATTACGAGTAGTGGATTACCCATCATAACCTTATTGCTGTTACTTAAGCATAATAGAGATGCCTTACTTCCCAAAATTGCATCAACAACCTTAGATGTCAGGATGCCAGCAAACTTTAAATCAATTGAAATTACTTTCCAAAAACTGGGAACACTATTTGTGGTTTCACAACAGGAAAAAAGATGGTGACTGGGCATATGTTTGTCTCCAGCAGAAAATGATGATTTTTGGTGATGATGTGTCAACAATAGTTTTAGCATTAGAGATACAGCGTTGCTTTCAATAGTGCCTGAATTTGAAGGTCTCTCTTACACACAAGGAATGCATGCTTTGCAGGAGCTGAGGAAACAATATTTCTTTGGTATTTGTGTTGTATTGGATTTCCTTTATAAGACTTGCACAGTTAAATCCCTGGAGATCACACATCACATTAGCCACAAAAATTTGGGATAAATCATACTAATGCTAGGTTAAATATTTCAATGTACTGTATGTAAAACTCATGGTCAAATTCCAAGATTACCTGCTAGCACTTATAACTGGTTGACCTGAGGAATCCAGCTGCGGGGAAAGAGAGGCATTAAGACGTAGAGCCTCTAATTCTTGGCACAATTCTCCCATAGTACTTAGGCTTGCTCTACTTAAATTTGAGTCTCCAAGATTTCTGTTGTTGTCATTGCCTAAAAGTATAAATATGCTATTAACATTTTTATTAAAGTTCCAATATTAATTTGAGTGTTACCTTATATGCATAATCTGACCATAACAAGGATTTCAGACAATTTAAGCTAGAATAAGAAAAAATACATGACTTCACCTGTAATGCTAACTGGAAACTAAGGATACCACTGAATCATAAAGGTCAAGGTTATTTCAATGTAAAATGGTTTGTGTAATGAATACAGAAGGAAGATTTATGACAAACATGAAAGTGCATTGGCTTAGAAAAATTAATTTTTTGTCCTATAAAACTAAGTTTTTCACACAATCTCATCAATCATATAGAGAACTCATCTGCAGTCAGAATGACCTCAGACATGTATATTCTTATGTTTTATTGACAAAAAAAATAGCAAAAGAAAATGTTTATGCATGCAAGCCTTTAGACCCATCAGTTGGTTGTGACTATCTTTCTCATTGTTAAAATAGATTAAAAGCGACAACAAGAATGAGAGGAGGAAAAGTAGGTAAAACATAGCTATTAACATTAATCTTGTATTGATCAATATTCTGAAGTTGAGAATGAACTGTTACAGAACCTAATGGTGGGAAGGCATACAACTTGAGATTTTATCAGCCATGGAATATTGTCTCTACTGCCTAGGCTAGAGGGTCTGGGACTGTTGAGGCTTCTCCAAAACTTCTACAGTAGCTTGCATGCCTGAAGATGAGACCACTATGTTTACCTGCTCTATCCGAATATTTTGTGTACTTGTTACAAACCATGGATCAAGGAAGATATTTCTTACTTCTATCCAACGAGGAAGATCCTGAGCAAAGAGGAATAGGGCTGAGAATTTGGTGCGTCCTTGCTTTCTTGTCAAGCTAGAGTGCTGGTATTATCGATCACAGCAAAGGATTTTAATATCCCGATATCTTCTGCTAGAGCGAGAGTCCTCAGTAATTCTAGCAGTATGAAACTAATGTGAGGAATTGCTTCTTGCAAACTACACAAGCCTGACTAACAAAGTTTGTTTAGCGTGGCTCCACAGCCACTGCTGGGAGCCTCAGAAAACAGAAATAGCTACTGACAAAAAGCATTTTGGAACTCAAAAGGAAGATATCAAAATATTTTTATGGGAAGAGGTCCCACCACTTCTTGAGGTGGAACAGAAGTGATATCATCTCCAGTTGATCATGATGGACAAACTTCTCTATAGGCATCATGAAGCCTAACAGCCTCATTCACTTCCGAGGTGGAAGAAGCTACTGCCTTTTAAATTCCTTCAGAGATTGTAGGAGGGAATCAAATATTTTCTTGGATTGAGAAGCCCAAAAAGGAACTCAGGCTATCTCCATCGCAAATAAAGAATTGATTGGGTCGGAATCAACTATGACCTTTCAAGGTTTATAAGAATCCCAAAGTTGAACAGATTTAGAATAATTTGCTGAGCTTTCAGAATCCATTGAATGGAGTTTGCTAGTACTAGCCAGTTTCTAATTATAAAAGGATAAGTATACCGAGTAGATAAAACCCTAATTCTAGTAAATACTCGAGCAGCTCTGCTGAGACTGAAGCTCGGGTATTTGAATTGATATTTTTTCCCTCTGAAACATTTGGTGAGAAGAACACTGATATGTTAGTGGTAGGACAAAGACCTGTAAGATAGTCCCAAAAAATTGGAAAATGGGAATCAATGAAGACTTACACGAGATAGGATTCCTGGATGGCTTAGTACAGGATTGAAGAGAATGGAGAGAATCAATTTCCAATCCAACTCCCTGAAAGCTGGGGTAGACATAAAAATGTTTAGGATAATGATGACAATAATTTCTCATTAGAATATGAAAAGATCAATTAGGTCACACCTTTTACGGAATTAACAAAATAAAGAGGCTGTTCCTCTTTCTGCTAATAATAAAAATATTTATTAAGACTTCAGGGATAATAACAGTCCTTAACTTAAATGTTTTCATAGCAACTAAAATTTGTGGTTACTTCAATTAGATTGAGTACTGGGTATCCCCATACTACTTGTACATTTTAGTTGGTAGCATTACAAAATCATGTGCCAATGGTTACAGATCACTTGTCAGATGTACACATACCCTGTACTGCCAGAAAGGTCTTGATTCGTGAGCAGCAGAAGCAAAGTGTCCACCTCAAATCTCTTGCTGAATTTTTAGGTGAAGAGTCTGCTTGAGCCCATTTTGAGCCTTGTAAAAGAAATTTGACTTCGGCAAAATAACAATGTATTTTTAATCAATTTACTTATTTAAAAACAAATGTGTGTGAAAGACACCCTAACTTTAAAAGTTCTAAATGTGTGTAAATATTTTCTTCATTTATTTGTCTTGGCAATAGCTTTGAGGGTACTGAACAGCCTTCTCATCTGAGTCACAGGGCCTCAATAAAATACATTCCATTCCCAAAGGATCTGTTCTTAAATGGAAGGAGTACGGTAAATTAAAGTTGTAGAGTTAACTAGGAAGATCAAAGGTCATAGATGAAAAGTAACAGTATTGTATTTTCCTGTAGAGCTCATAAAAAAAGATTTTCTTTTGTTATGAAAATATTCTTTCCTCAAAAATTTGACAATAGGAATTTTGATGAAGGCTAAACTTATTTTTGGGGAGGAGCTGTGTGGCTTCCAAGAAATTTCCTGTGAAAGGCTACAACAGGGAATCTAATATGACATAAATACCAAAGAAGTATTGGCTCCCTTACTCTACGGCCAGTGTATGCAGAGAATCGATGTGCTTGAAAAACGCCTTCGGGTTCAAGTGCTCGTGAACTCAAAAATCTCACCTGCAAAGCTGAAAACTGTATGCTATGAGTGACGTCATTACTACATCATCATCACATACCCAAATGAACCGATGCTACAACTGGGGACCAGTCTATCTGAACACCAACTTGCGCCCAGGTACCATCTATTAATTCCAAGTGAGAATCTACTGTCCTACCCTTGTGCATGAAGCTATTACCTCCTCAGAAATAGATTTTCCTTTGTCAAAATTGAGTAGAATTATGCACTTTACCATCACAGACATCCATCTACCACCAGGTAATAACGAACAACAACTACAAGTTTGTATAGATGAGAAGAAAAACTACCGTGACACTCACCTCATATTGGATGACTCCATGGAACACTGGTTGCCTGTCATTATGTTTCTGTTGAAGGACCTGACTGAAAAAGTCCTTCTCTCCGAGTAACTACCTGTATGGGTCTTGAACAACCTAGGTACAACACAAGAATGTTGTACTGCTTGGATTTGTTTCAGGTAGTGTTTAATGAACACCCTATGCCCATATAAACCTGCAAAGCTCTGCATGTCCTGAAATTGCCCATTAGTAAAAGACTGCTGGTGGAGAAGTGATTTTTTCTCTCATGGGTTTTAGGGATGGAAACAGGATCAGCTACTTAGACAGAGGTCACTAAAATATGGATAGCCCCTGTTGAGAGGGATTTCTTGGTCTAGTTATTTTGAAACAAATTACCTTGAGGGTGGGGAGCTTAATAAATATAGTTATAAGGTTGACAACGGACAGAACTTACTATTTCCCAACTTTAGAGCCAAAATGTAAAGCAGATCTTGTCTCTGAAGAGGGTTCTAATTTTTGGCTAGAAAGAGGAGGCCCGAGGTCAGGATTAGAAGACAATCCACAATAGGGTAATGAATTCGTAGTCCCTCTGACAGGCAGCCAGTTCACCAACTCTAGCCCCTAAGGCTTAAGCTATTAAAACATGGCTTTTGCTAAAGTTCTTTAAGGGAAATGGAGGAACGATTTAACTTTACGAAAAACTCAAGCACCCTATCCAGAGACCAAAATACAATGAGAATTGGTGGAGATAGTTGATACAAAGAAACTGGAGTGATCTTATGAAACATGTCCTAGTCTAGAACCAAGTCTAATACACACTTGAGAGGTTCTGTTAATACTGATTTATATGACAAAAACTTTGATGGCTGGAGCTCTCTATCGTCTAAGAGGTGGAACAGAAAGGAAGCAAAGTCACCAGGGGTTATCTGATGAGGTGATTTCGTCCTTAGTAAAGCAATACAAGTTTTCCACAGATTGGCATTGCCCTGTGGATGAAAACCTCTTGCAGCTCATCAAATAAGTCAAATTGTGGACTGAGAAATTCTGCTAAAAAATACAGGAGAGAAAATCCAAGGGTGAAGGTTATGGGTCAGAAAGGAGGAAACTAAGATAATATGACTTCCTACTTTCTGATATGGCTGTGGAACCAAAGTGGGTACAGTCATGGGTTCAAACACTGATACAGTGGATACTAAGGGCTGTTTGGCTAGAGTAGAGCTATTAGCACAGCTTCCCCAGAAAATTACAGAAGGATATTCAGTCTTTGAAATAAAACTCATCGGAGGAAATAGATAGTGCTGACCATCTGTTCCATCTAGGTTCAGAGCATTTCTAGCCACTGGTAGAGTCCAAATTCAGGACTACATATTGTGGAAGTTTGTGGTTCTCTTTTGTTGCAATAGAAGTTTTGTTGCAAACAGGTCTATTTGGAGATCTGGAACCAACTGTAAAATCCCCTGAAAAGAACTCTGGTTCAGGGTGCATTCCTTATGCATGATATCTGTCTGGATAGTGAACCATACATATATATTGGTAAGAACACATTTCTCTCCTGAAAGAATTTCATTATAGGAAGAGTCCCTGTGTTGAGAATTTTCATGCAGGATTACCCCCTTTTGAGGTAACAGACATCTACTTGGTTATCTATGAAAACCTGTATATGGAAGTTCCTTTTTGAACCAAGTCACTTTAATGTCAGGAAAACCATCATCATTTTTAACATTTATGAAAAAAAGGTCTCCCCTGAATGACCTCGCCATCCTGACCAGAGTATGTGTGTATGAAGGATCATGAAAATCGAGGGAAAGGCCACTGGAACCAATATTGATAAAGCATTTGACATTATCTATGGCTTGAGAATTATTTGCAATGACTGGGCAACAGAGCCAGAAGGTCTCAAAACACCTCCCGTGCTGCTCTTCTCCACACCCAATTGCGATCTTTCAACCTGGTCTTTGACACTGGGTCGACTATTGAGGCAACCTGAAGAATGCCTAAAATTTTCTCTGGTTGTTGCCTGGTGGAGAAGTGGTTTAAAAGAAAGAATCTGACCTTGCTTAGACTTTTTTGCTAAGATGCTTTAGTTAGGCTTTAGTGGCTTCACCATATTCCATTGAAAACCTAGCCACTGAAATATTGTTCTTGGATTTACTCTTGATTTGTGTATTTGTGATATAATTCATTTGTCTATATCTCTTCCCAAATCAAAAAGTCATCTAAATAAGCTACAAAGCCAAACAGCATTGCTATACTCCTGTACACCCAACTCCGCCAAGCTGAAACCCTAGATAAAGTTAGAAGTGGTGAGCAATGGGGACATACTGTACAAATAAGCATCTTTTAGATCTATAGTAAAGGCCCAAGGCACTCAAAGTACCAATTGGCAGACATGCAGGATGGTATTTATTCTCAATGCACCACACCTGATGTGTTTAATCAGATGAGACAGGTCAAGGATCTCTCTACTCTGGGTGGAGTCTTTCTTTGGTACGCTGAATAGTCCACCATGCAATTTTAGGAAACTACACTTTTCTACGACTTTTGGGCTCAAGCCATGTCGCCCTGATGGAAGTTCCTTCATGGCAGCTTTTACTTGAGATATTTCTACGAGTGATATACCAGAGAAATTTTACCTTTGAGGTATCAACGGAGTTCTAACCTCCATAGCAAATATCCCGAGAGATATCGTGTATATAACAGGGACATGTTAATAACAAGCCATGGCTATCCTTCCCCAAATAGAGTTAACCTTGTCTCGAAGGATACGGTATAGGGTAGGATACGTGGGCGAGAGCCGTCACAACTCCCGATCTCAATGTGCTACAACTAACACGTTTCCTGTTGAACCATTCCCTTTCGCAGTCGTCATCTTTGACGGTCGCTTGGAGTTTTTCTGCATGTTTTTCTTAGCCTTATGAGTGATTTTCGATCATGGATACTTCAGCTTCTTGCTCATAGACTAAGTTGAGCACCCCCTTTTGTGTGTTGGAGAATTTTGTCTCCACCCCATTTATTTTTCTATTTGCATGCTTTTATTGTTCTGTGGCCAGCATACGGTCGGCGCCATTGCATCATGTTACCAAATTGCTCAGAAATGCTTAGTTATTTAGTCATATTCATCATCATCATCATCATGATCTCCTACGCCTATTGACGCAAAAGGCCTCAGTTAGATTGCGCCTACATCTCTATCTTGAGTTTTTAATTCAATATTTCTCCATTCATCATCTCCTACTTCATGCTTCATAGTTTTAAGCCATGTAGGTCTGGGCCTTTCAACTCTTCTAGTGCCTTGTGGAACCCAGTTGAAAGTTTGGCTTAGTAATTTAGTCATATTATTGTAAGAGTATGTTTTACATTATTCTTTTACACTGTGGTATGATTATGGGTATCCAAACAACTTTTTTGGCATTTCTTGTATGTTTTTCTTATCAGCATTGACTTAGGCCAGCTCTGCCCTGACCGGAGCCCATGCCTGGTAACTTTTCATTTGTGCACCATCCCCTTCTTTCACCTAACCTTACTGGTTTGGTGAGTCTGTGTATCCTCCTATGTTGTCGACTCGTCACAGCGGGGAGCTGCGGTCTTGAAGGTCCCTCTGGGAGTTGGATAGTGTTTTCAGTTGTCCTGGGGTCACTTTTTATTTTAACTTAGTCTATATGTTTGGCGAGGCAGCACAGGTCTTAAGAACTTGTTCCTTGTGTCTACTTCTGTTTACCCACTGGAACACATTAACCCCTGTTCTAATGCTGACAGGTAGACCCCTTGTGTCGCCATACCCCTTCTTAGACTTCCCTCTTAGTCTTTGGTAGGCTATGCCTGGTTGTGAGGACTTGTCCTCTGTGCCCTATCACTGCAGACCCCTTGGAACACTATTCCTGTTCTAATGTCGCAGTTAGGCCAAACTGTCATCCCACCTCATCAATTTCTCAGTCTCCCAGCACCACCCCTAATTCTCTTATCCTTATGCCTGTTTGTGTGTCTACCTCCTGTGAAACTTTATTCCCATCCCTGCCTAGTCCCATGGTGGTTGAAATACGCTTCGTCTCCCTCCTTAGACAGGATAACTTGTAGGCTATCATTCCTGGCCTAAGGTGAGCGAGATTTTCTCCTTCCCCTTCTCCTTCCTAGTTAGGCCATAACTTTACTGTACTGGGAACTATGTTACTTTTGTCTAGTCATTTTACCCTAGCTTTTGAGTTTTCCCTCACCCACTAGGTAGGTTAGGCTTGCTTGCACAGTTCTCCCTATGGCTAACCCTATCTATGCATAGAGTTGGTACCCCTTGGGTCCCCCTCTGCCGCCTTGGCAGTTGCCTGTTCTGTGTCTGCAGCTTCCCTTCCTATGCAATGTCCTTCTTCCTGCATAGTCTTAACTCCCTTGCCTGTTTAGCTGATCTTGGCAGAAGTGTTGCCTTCTGTGTCTGCTTCCAGTCTTGACAGCTTGAGTTCTTCTAGCACTGGCTGTGTGTTGGCTATGGGTCATT
The DNA here is from genome assembly GCF_036898095.1 of Palaemon carinicauda. Taxonomy (NCBI): domain Eukaryota; kingdom Metazoa; phylum Arthropoda; class Malacostraca; order Decapoda; family Palaemonidae; genus Palaemon; species Palaemon carinicauda. The sequence continues at coordinate 80,254,660 of NC_090735.1, read as the reverse complement.
TACTCTGACGCCTTAGACTAGTCATCTGCTCTTTCCTATCCTCTTCCATATCTGAAGAACATTGTCCTCTAGAGTTGGTCAGTTGGATCCCACCTGATTGTCAGGACATACTTTAAACTTCCAATTCTTAATCTTCTGGCTGTCTTGTATGGCTCTCATTATCTTATGGGCTAAACCACCACTTTTCATAATTTATGACAATGATCAAGTCTTGGCAGGTTCCCTTATTAGCTGCTTTTCATTCCTGTACTTTCCCTTAGTGTGGACCCTTCCCTATGAGATTGATCACTCTCTCCCTGTCGACTTTACAATGCCTCTGCCGCCTTGAGTCAACATGCCTGGAGTACTGACAGGTCTGTCTTTATCTTAGCTACTAGAAATAGTTGCCGCCTTAACCGTGCTGCTTCCCCTTCGGGGGTAGCTGTTGCTGGTCTAAGCAGCATGATGAGTGAACTTGCCTTCTTAGGTTGTTCCAATAGACCTACTCTGAAGGTTCTGGTATCCCTTTGATGTGAACATTTCCTCCATATTCCTACTGCACTGTCACTAATAGTTTGCTTTATAAATCTCCATTGATTTCTGAGCTGTTTGACATGTGTCTTGATTATATGATAATCTTCAGCCATATTTAGGTTAGGATTTATCTTAACATTATTTTATGCATACATTTCATTTTTTTACTTAATTTCAAGAAGATACAAATTTTAATGTTGTGTACTCAATGAAATTTTTTCTTCTTTACAGGTCACTGATGATATGGAGTATTCAATGGTAGCATGTAAATGGCAGGTCATGATGCCCTGTGGCCACAAGACCTGCCAGAAACATGTGGATTGCTATGTTTCCAACGGATCCGTTGCAATCTGGGAACCTATTAACTGTCATATATGCATGGATCTCCTTCGCACCGGCTTCTATGCCACTGACGTCTCCTTGGACGAACAAGAACGGAGTCATTGGGTAAGATGCTTCCAGAAGAACTCTCAACAAGGTGCCTCTTATCTTCCTTCTCTGGAACTGAAGGACCTCCTCTTTCCGAAGGCTGAGGTGACCTCTGTGTTTGGTCACCAGTTACCGACGGTTCAACTCCTGCCGGTTCGGGAAGTCTGAAAGTCATGAGCCTGGATGCCGATAACATGTCGACAACTTCTGTGTCGTCAGAGAGGGAGAGGATCCTGCTGACCATATTGGATGTACATTGGGTGAGTACACTTCTAAGTGCCTCTTTAGTTTGTTCCTCATCCCTGCTTCTAGAGCCCACTGTTCCTACACTAGACAAACCTTCGATTTCCGAGTAACTTGGAACTTATGGCGTCCATGAAAGCTTTTATGGAAAACCTAACTGCCAAACATGAACATTCTCAAGCAAACCTCATAGTGAGGATAGAAGCGTTACAAAAGGCCCCTGTTTCTAAGGCTCCCCCAGCTTCGAGCCTACCAGAATGCTCAGATAAGAACCCTTGGTGTTATGCTGAGCATATGGCCTTAACTGAATTGTACCTCATATTGGAGAGGGTTTGGGTTCCAAGTCAGTCTCGGACTTTAAATTCTTCCCATCGATAGATAGTTATCCTTGCTACTACTTAAGGCAGGGCTGTGCAACCTTTTTTCCCAAAGGGCCACTAGTCACGACTCTATTGGTATGGAGGGCCACATAACCTTACTATTTCATGTTATTTACTACGATCGAAGACATATGTGGATTATACTGTTCAAGGTAGATAATTAGCTTGTTACTGATTGTATTTATATTGGGATCACAAAAATAAGAATTGTCCGAAACAAAAGTATTTTTCTTACTATAAATGAGCAAATGAAAGGCTATTGTACCTTATTATAATGTATAAATATAAATAATTACATATTATTGGTTAACTGGGATGATTAACATAAGAATTATCAAGCAGACATTTTTCTAACCATTAATGAGCAAAGGAATGGCTACCCTAGTGAGATGGTTGAGGTTGCATTTGGGACACCAACTCATCAATATCAGGCTGTATGGATGATGTGGCTACACTAAGGGTACTTTACAAATGTTCATCAGTAAGTGAAGACCTATACTTGTTTTTGACCATATTCCTTTTTTTAAAAAAGTTGTTCACATACATATGTGTTACCAAACACTGCCATAATTTTCCTCACATGAGCAGTTTTGGATACACTGTTACTGATACATGCTTCTTATAAAACCGGTATAATAATTATCATCAAACTTCTTTCTTAGTTCATCATTACACTGTGGTTCAATTATTTCCATTTGCATGTCCTCGAGAATTGCTGTCACATCTACAGAAAAAGAAGCAAAGACTTGAATGGCTTGTGAATGTTTTTTGAGGTCACCAAATATTTCTGAAAATTCATCTCATTAGACTGCCAACTTGTCACCATACTTTTGATGCTGAAGGTTGCTAGTGTAATGGTTTTTCAGTGTAGGAAAGTGGGCTGGGTTTTGGTTTCTGATCTGTGACTCCCACAGACGGAATTTTATATGGAAGCCTTCGATCAGTGAGATCATCTCATTTACTAGTTGATCTTTTCCTTGAAGTCTAACATTCAGTGCACTCTGATGATCAGTTATATCTACTAAAAAGGTAAATCACATCTCCATTCCTTATCTCTCAATTCAGGGATAGCATTACCTTTCATATCTAAGAACAGCTCAATTTCTTCCAAAAGGTCATATGCTCTCTTCAACATTCCTGCTTTGCTTAGCCACCTTACCTCACAAAAATACTTCACATCACTGAACTCTACATCAATGTCTACCATTAACTGCTGAAACTGAGAAAGATATATACTGTATTTAGAAAAATTTAACCCTAAATTAAAGTCTAACTCTAAGTTGTTTATGTTGCAGTTTTGTGATTGGCTTTAGCAAACTTGCAAGCAAAATATTTTGAGAATTATTAATTTTTGCTGAAAATGGGGTATTAATTATATTGCAATCTATTACATTTTCCTTAATTAAAACCTTTAATTAAGAAAAATGTAATAGATTGCAATATAATTTATACTAAATCTCAGCAGAAATATATAATTCTCAAAATTTTTTGATTGCAAGTTTTCTGAAGCAAATTACAAAACTGCATCATAAACAACTTAGAGTTAGGCTTAGAGTACCAGTAATCACAACTGAACCACAACAAATGGAGTCAAGAAGACTGGTGAGGCAGCACTCAGCAGTACTGTCAGGCGGGAACACGTACCATACTACAGTACATGAATCATATGCGTCAGACTCATAGACAGACAGCAAAGGGTCATTCAATCTATTTTGTACTAAAAATTAAAAATTTTATGTAATATGTTCTTTTCTGTATAATTAAAATCTGTATCTTAGTGAAAGAAATAAAAAAGAGGGTAAAATTTGTACACAAGTATATGAATTTAGTCAAACTATCGGTAGGCACTAGTTGGTAACACACAAAAAAATCTCTCTCTCTCTCTCTCTCTCTCTCTCTCTCTCTCTCTCTCTCTCTCTCTCCCTCTCTCTCTCTCTCTCTCTCTCTGTGTGTTTGTGCATGTGTGTGTGAGGGCCACACTAAAGCTTATTTATTTTTAGGAGAAAGGTACGCAATGAAAGCCTTTGAGGACCGCAGGTTGCACAGAGCTAACTTAAGGCTTAACTCAGAAGCATTCATTAGGGATAATATGATCCCTAAGGAAACAATCATTCTGGACAATGGCAAGGCTCAATACCTTTTGGTTAGGGAGTTGAAGATGGCCGAATTCACCAATACCAAACTTTCTGCCTTTGCCAGGGAGCAGGCCACTTTTGTAGCAACCAACGATACTGTCTTCCCTTTCGCCTCTAAAAGCTTAGAGGCTGTAAAGAAAGCAGTAGTGGAGGGCAGACCATTTCCAGTTCTAGAGGAGTGCAAACCTGTCTCTCTAGCCCTTCCTTATGATTTGGACATTTGGAAAGACTGCCAACATACCTTCACTGTTGAAAAAATAGATAAAGATATCAGAGGCAAACTGCCTAGAATTCCTGAATCCCTATTAAAGGGAGAATTGAAAGCTAAAGAGAGACAATCTGCCTCTTTATCCTTTCAATCTTATCTAAAGATGCTTATTGGAAACTTCCAAATCTGATCTCTTCCATGTCTTGGCGAAGACTCACCAAACCATGTTTCATAGAGATCTCCATACTTTCTTCCTAGCCAGCAGAGCGCGTAGAGAACACATAATGCCCCCTACTAGGATCAGGCCTGAACCTAGAAAACTGATTGACTCCAATATCTGGGGGAAAGACCTCTTCCCTGAAAAATTGGTTAAGTCATGGACAATGCGGCTTAGGAGAATAATAGCATCGTAGACAAGTGGATTATGTCCTATAAATGGAAATTTACCCCCAGTGAAGGCCTTAACCCAAGGGTGAGAAGACCAAAAGTTACTTATTATTATTATTATCATCATCATTATTACTAGCCAAGCTACAACCCTAGTTGGAAAAGCAGGATGCTATAAGCCCAAGGGCTCCAATAAGGAAAAATAGCCCAGTGAGCAAAGGAAATAAGGAAATAAATAAATTATGAGAATAAATTAGAAATAAATCATTCTAAAAACAGTGACAATGTCAAAACAGATATGTCCTATATAAACTATTAACAACGTCAACAACAGATATGTCATATATCAACTATAAAAAGACTCATGTCAGCCTGGTTAACATGAAAACATTTGCTTCAACTTTGAACTTTTGAAGTTCTACTGATTCAACTACCCAATTAGGAAGATCATTCCACAACTTGGTAACAGATGGAATAAAACTTCTAGAATACTGTGTAGTATTGAGCCTCATGATGGAGAAGGCCTGGCTATTAGAATTAACTGCCTGCCTAGTTTTATGAACAGGATAGAATTGTCCAGGGAGATCTGAATGTAAAGGATGGTCAGAGTTATGAAAAATCTAATGCAACATGCATAATGAACTAATTGAATGACGGTGCCAAAGATTAATATCTAAATCTGAAATAAGAAATTTAATAGAACGTAAGTTTCTGTCCAAAAAATTAAGATGAGAATCAGCAGCTGAACACCAAACAGGAGAACAATACTCAAAACAAGGTAGAATGAAAGAATTAAAACACTTTTTCAGAATAGATTGATCACCAAAAATCTTGTAAGACTTTCTCAATAAGCCTATTTTTTGTGCAATTGAAGAAGACACAGATCTAATGTGTTTCTCAAAAGTAAATTTGCTGTCGAGGATCACACCTAAAATTTTAAAAGTCATACAAATTTAAAGAAACATTATCAATATTGAGATCTAGATGTTGAGGAGCCACCGTCCTTGACCTAGTTACAATCATACTTTGAGTTTTATTAGGATTCAACTTCATACCCCATAATTTGCACCATGCACTAATTTTAGCTAAATCTCTATAAAGGGATTCACCAACCCCAGATCTACATTCAGGGGATGGAATTGATGCAAAGAGAGTAGCATCATCTGCATATGCAACAAGCTTGTTTTCTAGGCCAAACCACACGTCATGTGTATATAGCATGAAAAGTAATGGGCCAAGAACACTACCCTGTGGAACATCGGATATCACATTCCTATACTCACTATGGTGCCCATCAACAACTCCTCTTTGAGATCTATTACTTAAAAAATCAATAATAATACTAAGAAACGACCCCCCACTCCCAACTGTTTGAGTTTGAAAACAAGGGCCTCATGATTAACACAGTCAAAGGCAGCACTAAAATCAAGGCCAATCATACGAACTTCCTGACCACAATCAAGGGATTTCTGTACAGCATTGGAGATTGTAAGAAGGGCATCACATGCTCCAAGGCCTTTACGAAAACCAAATTGCAAACTAAGGAATAGATGATTACCTTCAGCAAACCTATTAAGACGTTTTGCCAGAAGACGCTCAAAAACTTTGGATAATATGGGAGTTATGGAAATTGGTTGGTAATCAGTGGGACTTGAGCTACCACAAACACATTTACATAGAAGAGTAACATTACCAATTCTCCAACAAGTGCTAAAAGCTCCTCTTCTTGCTAACTTGCGCAAAATAACATAACTTTGGAGCTAAGAAATCTGCCGTCTTTATAAAAAACAAATGAAAAATACCATTTGGGTCTACACCTCCATAAGCATCAAGGTCCATCAACAGAGTTTTAATCTCACAAGATCCAAAAGCTAAATTAGTTAGTTTAGCCTCAGGAAAACAGGAATGAGGAAGTTCAAGTTTTTCATTACTCTGTTTACTGTCAAAAACTTTCAGCCAACAAGGTTGCCTTTTCCTTTGGACAGTGAGTGATTGAGCCATCTGGTTTAAGTAAAGGAGGAACTGTTGCATCTACACCAAAGAGTGCAGAGTTTAGGGTACACCACCATTTATGTTCCTGAGTTGTACCAGAAAGGGTTTCTTTTATGGTTAAATTGTACTCCTTTTCAGTTGAGGCATAAACTCTCTGAGCAAAAGCTTAAGCTGAGTATAGTTGTTCCAGGTCAAATCTGATCTGTTATCCTTCCAAAGATGATAGGCCTCCTGCTTCTCCAAATAAGCACGTCTACAATCATCATTGAACCACGGTTTGTCCTTCACTTGGTACCTTAGCACACGAGAAGGGATACGCCTCTCAATTATGTTGACTAGATTCTCATTCAAGGGACAACAGGATCTACACTACTATATAATTGTGACCAATTCAAGCACAAAAGATCATGCAAAATCCCATTCAAGTCTCCTTGGGATTTCATATAAATTTTTACAAGAGTATGATATATCAGGGACAGGCTGCTCAGTCTTCACTGCTAATGAAATCAAGGCATGATCAGATGTCCCGACTGGAGAACCAACCTTACTAGTTATAACGCCAGGGTAGTCAGTGAATACGAGGTCCAAGCAATTACCATACCTGTGAGTAGCTTCATTTATGATTTGCTCACAGCCTGATTCAGAGGCAAAGTCTAAAGCTCTTAAGCCATGGCAATCGGTAGGAGAGATAGAACTTAACCACTCCCTATGGTGAGCATTAAAATCACCAACAAAGACAGAAGAAGCCTTCCTATCATCTTCTTGTATCTTAGCCATAATGGCAAGAGGACAATCGAAGATAGAATCATCCATGTCTGGATTCCGGTTGATGGAACACAAATAAAAGTTGTTATGCCTGCCACAAACTTTTATTACCTGAATATCATGACATCCCCATTGATAGCAGGACTTATAAGAAGCAGGGTACTCGGTCCTAATATAGAACGCCATTCCCCTGGCCCTAGGGATGGCATCACGTTTCAACATTATTGGCTTCTTAAAACCAGTTATAAGGAGCTTAGATGAGTGCCTCATATTAGAAACAAAAGTTTCTGAGCACAAAAGAATATAATACTGTCTGGACGCAACTGTAAGGTTTTGGGTATTTGCATGAAGACCACGAATATTGCAATACAGAAGACGACATTGACGAAATCTAGGACGTACTGGTCCCGAATTTCGCTCAATGTGTCCAGACAGCATAAGAATTAATAGAAATAAAAAGAAGACATCATACTTAAAAACTAGACTAACAAGAATTATAACAAAAACAATATGTACAGAATTATAAATAAAGTGATTGATGAAACCCATAGACTATAGTAAAAAGTCAGAAAAACTGGTCAACATGAAGGAGCCGATACACCATGCAAGGCTAAATATCCTCCAGGATAGCCACTTCAACTGAAGGGAGGACAGAAAGGATGGCTTTGAGAAGAAAAAGAATCAGAAAAGGAAAAGACAACCTCTTGATAAACCACCAGGCATCCATGGCCTTTCTATTAAGCCTGCCCAACACACCATTTCAAAAAAACAAGAGGAAGAAAAAAAATAATAAGATAGAATAGTGTGCCTGAGTGTACCCTCAAGCAAGAGAACTCTAACCCAACACAGTGGAAGACCATGGTACAGAGGCTATGGCACTACCCAAAAATAGAGAACAATGGTTTAATTTTCGAGTGTCCTTCTCCTAGAAGAGCTGCTTACCATAGCTAAAGAGTCTCTTCTACCCTTTCCATGAGGAAAATACACTAGACAAATTGCAGTACAGTAATTAACCCCTTGGGCGAAGAAGTGCTTAGTATCTCATTGTTGTCAGGTGTGTGTAAGTGTAGGCAAAGAAAAAATAAGCCATAACCAGAGAGAGGGATCCAATGCATTACTGTCTGGCCAGTCAAAGGATCCAATACCTCTCTAGTGGTAGTATCTTAACGGGCGGCTGGTACCCTGGCCAACCTACTACCTACAACCTTTAAGGGAAGTAAATCCTTTCCTGTCTCGACAGCCTCAGTTGCCGCCATCCCTCCTCAGACTGTATACACAGTTCCCCAGCAATATGTATCACAGTCTACAGCCTTCAATCACAGTTCAGGAGGTTCTTTCAACACACAACCACAATTTTGGAGGATTATGTGCATGATCTTCTCCGGAAGGAGGGAGTCATCCGTCGCACAAAATCCATAAACGTTCAAGGGCGGCTATTCTGCAAGCCCAAGAAAGATTCGAACAAGCTTCAAATTATTCTGGACTTGTCTCCACTAAACAGATTCATTCTGAACGACAAGTTCCAGATGATGACTATCTCGCAAATACAAACCCTACTACTCCAGGGGGACTACACAGAAGCCTTCACTTGATGGTGTACCTGGAGGACTGGATAGTCTGGGCTGCAACGAAGTCGGAATGTCTTCAGACAGCCCAAGATGTCATGAAATTCCTACAGTCTCTCGGCTTCCAAATCAACCTCGAGAAGTCCAGGCTGTCTCCGGCTCAGAAATTCCAGTGGCTAGGAATTCACTGGAGTCTAGTCACACACCCTCTCTCTAACACAAGGCAAGAGAATCGCAAACTCGGTCAAGTGCCTACTTCGTTCAAAAGTACTCACCGGATGAAAACTGGAGAGAGTCTTGCATTCACTACAGTTCGCTGCAATGATAAACCCAATCCTGAAAGTAAGACTCAAAAGATTCCTTCAGAGCCTGGAGAGAAAGGAATCTAATGCTTGGAAAGATTTTCGCTGTAAAACCCCAGTCTTACTGCGAAAGCAGCTCAAGTCGTGGTCTACTCCCAAGAGTCTATCGAAACACGTCTTTCTGCAGTGCCTTCCTTCTTCCGTGACTAATGACACGAATGTCCGGAAGAATGTTAGGGTGGGGACACTCCTCTTCCAAGAAAGTGCAGGGTCAGTGGTCGATCGCATTTCAGAAGTTTCATATCATTGTTCTGGGAGCTATGGCAAAGTTTCTGACTTCAGAGAGACTAAGCCCAAAGACAAAAGCACACATCAAATTAGTCATCAATAACAGTACGATAGTGCATTGTGTCAACAGACAGGGCTCCAGATCTCCACAGATCAACCATAAGATCTTAGCCATCCTCTCTTTAGCAGTTCACCTCGAAGGTGCCCGCAATGTAATAGCGGATGCCCTGTCGAGATTCAAGCCTCTAAAAACAGAATGGTCCCTGGACATAAAATCCTTCTGTTTCGTTCTGTAGCAAGTACAAGAATTGCAAATCGATCTCTTTGAGACGAGCTTCAACAAGAACCTTCCCCGGTAGGCAGGACCAAACTTAGATCCGGGAGCGACAGTAATTGATGCAATGACTCTGGATTGGAACCAGTGGTGTCTCATCTTCCTATTTCCTCCATTCAACCTCCTACTGAAAGTCCTGAACAAACTGCGGACTTTCAGGGGAACAGCAGTTCTAGTGGCTCCCAAGTGGCCACAGAGCAATTGGTATCCTCTTGTTCCGGAACTCAAACCTCTGCAGGTCCCACTACCATCTCCAATGCTGTCCCAAGATATTCAACAGAAGACTGTCTTTGTTTCCTCTTGGATAACGAAAATTCTTCAGCATATCAGCTTATGATTTTCTCGCCCTCGCAGCTCGAAGAAAGTTCGGAGTTGCAAAGGAAAGAATTGTCTTCATAGAAGAGTTAAAGTCTAACACCACAAAACGACAATATTTGTCTTCCAGGAAGAAATGGGTTGAGTTCGGGAAGTCATCCACCCTCTTCTATTTGTATGGAATTCTGTATTTCTCTCTTTATTTCATTGCAGGATCAAGGTCTAGCCTCTACAACTATTGCCACTTGTAGTAGGCACTAATTAGACCAATCGCTTATGCTTTTGATACTGAACTCAATAGAGAGCTATTCAATAAGATCATGAAGCCTTATGCTAAACTGAAAAGTAATGCTCCTCCCAAGGCTATTTCATGTTCGTTGGATAAAGTCCTGCACTTTGCCTCTTCGAGTGATAATGCCTCTACTTCTATGAGGGATATTACTTAAATGTCTATCTTTTCGCTTGCTATGGCTTTTGTTGCTCGAGTCAGTGAGATTGGGGCCCTATCAAGGGATGATGGCCACATTGAACTTTTGGATTCAAGGGAGGTAAATCTTTAACCAGATCATGCATTCTTGGCAAAAAATTAACTTCCCATGAAACACTGGGGGCCTTGGAAGAGTGTTCCGATACAGGAGAACTCTTCTCTGGGCCTGGTGGAGTGCCTTAAGGCCTACCTGTCCAAGAGCTGGGCCTTTAAAGGCGGTCAACCTTTTGAAGGGGGTACGACAGGATCGAATCTTTCTCTAAAACAGCTAAGGTTCAAACTCACCTATTTCATCAGAAGGGCTGACCCAGAAAGTATTTCAGCAGGTCATGACCTAGAAAAGTTGCCTCTTCCTAAAATTTTTTCCAATCTATGTCCTTTGCAGGCTTTCAGGCTTACACAGGATGGAAATCTTCAAGGGGTTCTTCAAACATTACTTACGCCAGTTGGAAGAGATTAAACACTTTGTGGAGGCTGCTGGTAGTGTGATTAAACCAGCTTCTTGAGTGTTGTGCATGGACTCTTATGGACTGTATAGTTGAGACGTCTCAGTGTACACTGTGCAAGGGGACTAATGATCTTCGATTCAATATACTGTACCTATCTAATATTGTAAAGAATCACAGGTGATAATTTTCTTTTATGTCACGAGTATTACTATTTTACTACTAATGCTAATGTATTGCCAATGCTACATTTATGAAATTTTAGGAAAAATAAAAGATTGCTGTTCCTTTCTACCTTTCCTTTCATTGGACCTGCTATATATAATATAAAAGTACTGTACCTCAATGGTCTTTTCATTTACTGGAGACAAATTTCTTCTTCACAGTGAGTGGGACTGTGCTATTGATTTCCTTTGCTCCTACTTTTTTTTTTTTTTTTTTACAAACTTTTCGCTTACTCTCATTGTTAGGTACCATAGTTATCAATGCTGAAGGAAGTATGCTTATATCTATGGGGTTATAGGGTTAAAACTCTTCTGGCCATAACTGAGAATGATAATTCTTTAGTACACTTCCATCAGGACGACATGGCTCGAGCCCAAAAAACGGATTTTGACATAGTAAAAAACATATTTTTGGGTAAGATAGCTATGTCGTCCCGATGGCCCGCCCAATATTTTCACCCTCTCCCAATTCTCAGTGTGGGACCTCATATCATGCGATGGCTGCTTCTGGAATGGTTCAACAGTGAACGTATTATGTGTAACGCATTGAGATTGGGAGTTGTAAAGGCGCTCTCACCCACGTATCCCAACCTATCCTTTATTGTTCAAGACATGGTTAACTCTATTCGGAGAAGGATAACCATGGCTTATTATTACACGTCGCTGTTACATGCATAATATCTCTCAGGATATTCGCTCCAAAGGTTACAACTACGTTGATACCTCTAAGGTAAAATTTCTCTGGTATATCACTTGCAGAAATATCCTAGGTAGAAGCTGCCAATGAGGAACTTCCATCAGGGCGACATGGCTATCTCACCAAAATATAGATTTTTTCTATGTCAAAATTCGTTTTCTCAGCATCATGTTTACAAACGAGTCGAGTTCCCGGGTTCTAGTATGAGAAAAGCTGTGTCATAGAAAAGATTTTGACAACCACAACATTATGAGACTATACTCTGCACTAACCAAGGCCTGAAAATGGTGGCAGAAGACTCAACCTGAAGCCCCTCATTGATGAGATCCTCTGCCTCTACATGATTTACCAGGCCCTTTTCCTTTGAAATGTCTCCAATAACTTCCCCTTGCTCTATAACCAGTTTTACTGGTCCTTGGATTGGGCCTCACCTTGGGCAGAATAGTTTTGCTGTTCATTTCTCTTGAGGAAACATAAGATGTATGTTGAGGCTTTGGGTAAGAAAAATGGGCTGGACTCTTTGTGGGTTGCTTTAGAGCCTGCTGGTAGTTCTTATAGGCTACAAAGGATACCTTCTTTATTAGATTGACAGAAAAGAATTCCCCCATTCTCTGAAAGTGAAGTTGCCCTTTTCTCCACTTGCCTTTGGCTTTGTCCACTAGGGTTTCGGGGAAGAGGAATTTACATTGAGGATGTGGCACCTCACCTCAAACTTTGCTCTAACAAAGTTTTGCAAAGCCTTGTAGATGAGTTTGCACAGTAGCTTTACTACCAAAGAGGTGGCCATCTGGGATCACCCTATAACCTAAGAAGCCATAACAGACTCTAGGTTAAACAAGGTCTGTTAGGCACTGAATTCTGGGGTCCTAAGATGATCTGGAACTAAAAGAAAATGGCCACTCAATAAATTGGCACCTACCTGACCATCGTATTTTTCAGGAAGAAAGACTTCATGAAACCTTTTTAGTTGTGTGAATACCTCAATCTCTTCTAGATATAACACCAAAAAGAAGCTAAAGCTAGACTCTTTTGGTTCAGGTAGAATCTTTCAGCAACACCTCCCTAATTTATTCGGATGCCATTTTTCACCATTTTGAACAAAATGGAAATGTCATTCCGACTACAGAAGCATCCGGCAAACTGTGGTCTAGAAAAAAAAAAAAAACCAAGTGTATGATACTGCTTCTTTCACGCTATTTAAAGCAGACTTATAGGGTATAATGACATCATCCTTAAGCATTAGCAGACAGTTATCTGAGTCTCCATCAAGATTCTACAAATGCCAAAAGATTCTCAAATCTGATGTTATCGAATGGCAAGTTCATAATCTTGTGCCAAAAAAATCTAACTCAGGACAAAGGACACATCCATCAAAGGATTACCAAGGGTTCCTACTAAATCCCCCTCCTCTACATCCATGGCAGAAGGCCCATCTGCCAATCCTCCCTACAGAGCTCCCACCAGAAGCTAGTAACTGCAAGGCCCAGACACAGCTGAATTCATAAGACTAGAAGGAAAAGGCCCCATTGTAACCTTCCTAGAAAGCTAGTAAACCAAAGGCCCAGCCACAGCTGAATCCAAAGGACCATAAAAAAAGAGCCAGCACAGGAGCCTTTCTAGGAAGCTAGTAACCCAACAGTGAAATAAAAAAGGACCAGAAGAAAGACCCCTCACTGAAGCCTTTCTAGGAGGCTAGTAATCTAGAGGACCAGCAACAGCCGAATCAAAAGGACCAGAAGGAAGAGCCCTCACTGAAGCCTTTCTAAAAGGCTAGTATATATATATATATATATATATATATATATATATATATATATATATATATATATATATATATATATATATATATATATATATATATATATATATATATATATATATATATATATATATATATATATATATATATATATATATATATATATATATATATATATATATATATATATATATATATATATATATATATATATATATATATATATATATATATATATATATATATACAGTATATATATATATATATATATATATATATATATATATATATATATATATATATATATATATATATATATATATATACCAGATTTTGACATAGGAAATATCTATTTTTCGGTGAGATAGTCATGTCGTCCAGATGGAAGTTCCTTCCGGCAGCTTCCTACTGTATAATATTTTTGCTAGTGATATTACAAGAGAATTACCGTTAGGTATCACAGGGTTCTAACCCCCGGAACGACTATCCTAAGATATCGTGTATAATCAGGGACGTATCCATAGATAACCATAGATATCTGCACCCCAAACAGACTTGACCCAGCCTAGGAATCTGAGGAGGAGGATAGGTGAGGAGCTGTTACATATCATCTGCCTTCATAGTACGGTTTGTCTCTGATAAACTCATTCCACATAGCAGCGTAACTACCGTGAGAAGAGGCATCCGACGAGGCATCGGGGAGAGACAACGTAACGGGTGGGCCATCAGGACGACATGGCTATCTCAACCAAAAATTGATTTTTCCTACGTCAAAATCCGTTTTTTGGGCTCGAGCCAGGTCGTCCTGATGGAAGTGTCCCAGAGAATTATCTATGCCTTGGTAGGAAGCCTCAAAGAGAGAGGTCCCAATACCGAAATGCACTTACAGGATTACGCCGTCAAGGCATAGGTATCACTCTCAACTATATATCCCAGAACAGTTCGGAGGCAGTATTGACAAGCATGATGGTCCGACAAGGAGGCAATAAGGACCAAAGGACCGCTCTCTGCAATTGGAAATTTACCTGAGTCTAGTGTCAGGAACCTTAAGGAACCTGAAACTAACGGAGGCATCATAGGTGAGGTGTATGGAACCAAACCCGCCAAGAGACTAAATCCAATGATGTTCAGGAAGGATAATAGTGAGAAGGCTCACTAAAGTTAATGCCGCTACAGTAATTATAATTATAATAGTAGGGTATAAAATTAAAAGGCATGTAACAATTCACAGCCTTTTACTCACAAGAATCAGGCCCAAGGTTAACGAGTAGCCATCATTAACCGCATATGGAAAATTTTTGTACAAAGTAAATACATCCCATCCATACCCAGACATAAGGTAACATTAGGGGACAAATACATGACATAAGGAACCATAGGGAACTTATGACAAGATAAACCTGATCAACAGACACATGACCATGCCTGTACAAAAAGGGGTAATCACCAGAACCTAATGAGATATAACTTAACTACCATTTAGACAGTCAGGCTATAGCACTGAAGGAACACATATAGCGTCGGAAAGACACGTGAACCTGAAAGGGAAATGATGAAAAGCATTTTTCCCTTTTTTCCTTGAAGCAAAAACAAACTGTTTATTCATTGCTAATAACAAGCTGAAGGAGTGCCCTAAGACGCATTCTGAGCTACGTCGTTGCAGCGGGTTTGATAACACTTCCAGCAGCCACCACAAAATGGCGTATCTCCTCGAATTGTTTCAGATAATTCCCGAAGAAAACCCAAGTGGACTTCCAACCAATATATGCCTGCAGTTCCTCAAAGGACATATACTGGAAAAAGTTCAAGGAGGAAGCCACGTCCCTAGGGTCGAGACCCAATATCATAATAGCCGGGTCCGCTCTTCGTATAAAATAAGTAATTTTAGCTCTTAACTGTTTCAGAGACAAAACAGACCCCACTGTATCTTTTTGAAACAAATGACCACCCATAAACTGCACTGGTCTTAGTAAAGACACTTTTGAACAGTGCACTGGACTAGGAAGGATCACCTGGTAGGGGAACTATTTTCCATAGACCTCAACATTTAAAGGGAAGTTCATTCTTAGCCAGAAAAGTGGGATCAGGGTATAAATTAATCTCACCATTATCCACAAATGCAATCACAATGTCACTAACCCGAGCACCGGAAGCCATCGTAATTAAAAAAATTACTTTCTGATTGAGATCATGAATAGAAGCCGTTTGATTGTCTATGCCCGAAGCGAATTGACAAACTTTGTCCAAAGACCTAGAGATAGGCTTCGGTGGAGCCGACAGCCGCAGCCTGGCATAAATCCACGGAATTTTTGTTGAAGATGTCAGAGTTAAAGTCGACATCATAGGCGTATAGTATAGGTCTAGTGAGGGCCAAATTGTATAACAAAATCGTGGAGGAAGATAGACCTTAAACGTGCAAAGCAAGCAGTAAATCTAAACAAAATCCATAGTGATCAACCCTGGATTTTGCCTTTGACCAATTTGACCCATTTCGTCCATGACGTTTCATACTGAGTCATGGTGTTAGATGACTCATAGTTTCTGCAAATACCCACTTATCACGTTGAATTTGGAACTTCTTTCCCAAGAAGGACATAAAAACCATGAGATGAGTCTTGTTCGATCTCCATGATAAAGCGCGAATAATCTCCTGCTGTTTCTCCTTGGACAGAATTGGGTTGGTCACAGCACCCACTTGGGGTTCAAATCCGTGATGATGGGAAACCAGTTGCTCTTTGGCTATGGAGAAGCCACCAGAGCAGTCGACCCTTGAAAGATTGAAGCCTGTCCAAAACCTTCATGAGGAGGTTGAACATTGGAAATAGGTAAATCGTCGTCCAACGATTCCTATTCAGGGACATTGCGTCCATGCCCACTACTGCTTGATCCACTTCGGTGCTACCTAGCAGGGAAGTATCTTGTTAAGAATCATCGCAAACAGATCCACTTGAAGGCCAGGGACTTGATCTCCCTGAAGGTGGGATGATGACAAGTGCCCACATTTCTTCTGAGCCTACGTAAAGACGGCTATCATTACGTGGTTTATTTGAGGAGACCTTGACCCTTGTCTGTTGATGCAATGGACTATCACCCTATTGTTGAGGTCTAGACGGATATGAATGTTCTCCTTCAAGTATAATTTCTTGACGGACAAGAAGACTGCCATGGATTCTAGAATATTGATATGGAATTGTTGAAATTTCTCAGACCAACAGCCTTCCACTTTCTTGGGTGGCGTATGACGCCCCCCCACCCATCCAACGAGGCGTCCGCACAAAGTGTCACTACTGGAGGAGGAAAGCGCAATGGCACCGTCTGTGAAAGCTTTTTGACAGTGGACCACGGTCTAAATTGCTTGTGCAGTAAAACCGGAGTCAGCTTCTGATGGTCGCGAAGAGCTTTGAAGGCTCTCCTTTCCCAAACTCTGCTTGCATCTTTGAGTCGTACATTGAGGTCAGGGTTCGTTGCCGAGGTGAATTGTAAAGATTTTAGAACCACTTCTTGGTGCCGCCTGGTGATCATCCCCGACTCAATCAGGGATTTGACTGACGTCTCTATTTCCTTTCTCTTGGAGGGAGGAATAGATAGGGAGTGAGACTTAAGGTCCCAACAAATCTCCAATCACTGGGAATCTTGAGTTGGAGCCAGTCTTGATTTCTTGAAGTTGACCTGAATTCCAAGGGACTGGAGGAACCGTACAACCCGAGTGGCTTCTTCCAAGCACTCTGTGCCTAGGGAACTCACACTAGCCAGTTTACCAGTTACGCCTCTACTTGAAGGCCTTTCTCTCGAAGTTGTTGTACGACTGCGTCAAAAAAACTATGTGAAAATCCTCAGAGCCATGCTGAGCCCGAATGGCATAGCTCTAAATACGTAGCCCTTTCTCTCCAGGCTGAAACCAAGGTAGGAGGAGAAGTGTCGACGTATCGGAAGATATAAAGATGTCGATAAGATCAATAGAGACAGTGAAAGCCTCCAGGGGTGGTAAGGTCCGTATCTGCAAACTAGTCAACATCCGGAACCTGTCACATTGAACAGGACAAGACAAAAATAATTTGAGGTATGCTCGAAACCTTCTCTGGCACGCAAAATAGACGACCTTGAAATCTCATAGATCTCATGCAGCGGATTACTCTTCTCTTCAGAAGGTCTTATACATTCTGTTCCAGATAAGGTGTTGTTTTTTGGAAAACTCCTGACGCTGTGTCCAAGGACTGAAGGACCCACAATCCTTGCACAAAGCCAGTCGTCCCCTTACCAGGAGACCTTCATTATTTGTGTTGAGGACGTGAACCACTTTCTCTACTGCCAATTCGATGGCCACGACCACTGGACTTCCCTCCTCTGTCAAGACGGCCTCGGAAGACGATCCTTAATGATACACAGGGTGGAAGGCCGGGGACTGTGACACCACTTGTTAGGGCACAGCGTAGACAGTCTGAGGAATAGCAGCATAGGAAAGAGCAAACAACATCCAATAAGTCAGTTTTCGAGACCTTTTGGGTTGTGGGCCTCTCCCAGGGATGAACTTCCTCTTCAATGAGATCCCCCTCTTCTGGAAAAGGCTCTAAGCTCTGCGACAGCCTTATCCGTAACTTCCTTCACCACCTTCTAAGGACACAGGTCTTTTCCCCCGATGCTAAAGGTGATGAAACGTTTCAGCTCATGGCGGATGGTAGCTGTAGCAAGTAAATGCACTCTACAGGCTTAACGGGCCTGAAAAGAGGCATAAAGGTCCTTCATAAAGGGGGCGAGATGAGTTTTTACCAACAAGGAAAGACTGAAGCGTCTGCAAAATTCCTGATAATCATCTCCAGGAAGCACTACAGAGACATCGACACTGACAACCTTGTTCTGGCCAACGGCTCAGCCTTGAGAAGGTGTTCAGGAATCCTGGGCAGCTTCTCATGAAATTGGTGGCTGGTCGCATCCTTATCCAGTTTACTCTTAGCAAAAATAAACCGGGCATTGGTCCAGTAAACGGCATCGTGTGGTAAGACAGGTGAGACTTGTGTTTACTCTTCCGAAGCTGGGAGAGGCTTACCCTCACGGATGACTTTCTCCACAGCCGCATAGCTCTTCGAGGCAAAGGGAAAGATCATATTGTCCGGAGCCACGAAGGAGGCCAATCTCTCACCGAAGGCAACAAGCTGTATATTGATAAACCCTGCCGTCATCATTGCCGCATGCAATAAGGTAGCTAGGAGGGCAAGACCTTATACCTAGTCGACAAATACCAGATCCACTGCAGTACCCGAGGTACTCGGGAACCGAGGGGCTCCATGAGCCCAGCAGAAGATGTTGGGAGGGAAAAAAAGGCAGGAACACCCCCTGTCACGGAAGAAGTAATCATCACCGTAGACCGGGAGGCCGTTGCTGTAGTGGGGTCTAAGGTGGTAGACCCACTGAATTCTAGACCTACCTCATCCTCTTAACCAAATGCGAAAGGACCACGGGAAGAACACTCGGTCGTTATCGGAGGTATTCTTCGAGACCCATTCGGAGTCAATTAGATCCCTACAAACACTGCAATCCTAATGGTCTCAGTATGATACTGGACCTGTCATCCTCCAATATTTCACATGTGTGTGGCATGTATCAGGATCACAAGGATGCCTCACCGTCCTGACACAAATCCGCACTCAACAGTGTATCTCCAACACAGGCCCCGCCTGTAAGGAGTAAAGGGTTTAAATGAGAACTACGTCCTCTAACATTCACCAAAAGCTGAAAGAAATGGGTTATTAATATTCATGTTAACAACTGAGGGAATAGTAATCCCTAAATTGTGTGTAAATGCATTTGGTGAGAAAGGAGGAGATAAAGTATGAAATGTCCATTCCCCTCTTGAAGAAAAAAAAGGTGGAGGGGGAGGGGAGGTGATCATGGAAAGAACCGTCGCTCCTATATCTCCAAAGAGAAATGGCCAAATAAAAGGCAATGGTATGGATAAACTTAATAGTTTAAGCAATCGACACATCGATTAATGAGCAAGAATCTATAGCAACCCAAGGGCTATAACAACAAGTTGATAATCTCAATTAGGGAAGACCCAGGATTGGGAACTAGCCTATAGAGTTATCACCCCACTATCCAATCCACACCCTCAGAGGGAAATGGACAAATTGGTAGAGAAACCAGTAACCATATGCAGTGGTTATTTTCATGCTGAGGCCTAGAAAACCTCTCGAAAAGGAGTTCCCAGGCCCAACAAACATATAGAAGCCTCAAAAGTTGAAAGATTAAGGAATTTTGACGAAGGAAAAATCTATTTCTGGGGAGAGACCTGTGACGCCCGGTGAAAAGGGTCCTTCTTTACACTTTTCTAATATAAATCTTCCAAATATACTAGAGAAAGATACAGCATGGAATGCAGAGGTTACAACCCTCGCGCGAACACCTTGTTGGTGTCGTGTATTTAACAAGGGCGTGTGTAAATCACTATTCACAGGCTGTCTTCCATTTAGATAATCCCTTCATCAAAGGGGAGGGCCGTGACAGGCCCTAGAGAATACAGTTGGACTACTCCACCGACACCTACTACTCGCGCTCTCCAGGTCATCCTTCTGCAAGAACATATGGCTTGGCAAGGAAAGGGTGGATCCGTACATAAATAACCGGGAAGGGTTTCACCGGGCGTCACAGGTCTCTCCCCAGAAATAGATTTTTCCTTCGTCAAAATCCCTTTTCTGGGTTGATCTGTGACGGCCGGTGAAAAAGTACCAGAGAATGCCTTCCAAGCCCAATAAAGTAATAACATAATGCGGAGAATACAATCACCATGTACGACAATAATATAATATAATAATGTAAGAAACGTCCAATTACCAACTAGCCAAATGACATAGGGAGCGTAAGGCTAAATATCTAAGACGACAAGGAATCAACTGAGTGTCGAATCGCAAAAGGCATCAAACCTTACATGTCTAAGGATATCTAAACCTTAAAGGAACCGTAACTACAATAACCGTTAAACCATAGGAATTAAACATGGCAAATATCATAGGGCTAACGAACTACCCAGGAGAGTGGCGACGTGGTGTGAGTGGCGGGTAGGAGGGAGAAGAGAAGAGATGGAAGAAAGGAAGAAGTAGAGATTAATGGGGAGGGAAAAGGCTCCCAGCTGCCATCGTCGGGTATTTAAGGGCCTGTAAGATCTTTAGATAGTGGCGTTTGACAACCATAGAGGATTACCAACCCGTATATTTTTTAAAAATCATCAAAGTCCCTGTTCTGGAAGTAATTGATGGAGGTATCTACTGTCCGTATATCATGAGCCTGAGGAAATGATTCCGGATTAGTATGTTTAAAGAAGTAGAGGATTTGTTGCCTGATACCGTGAATGGGAATAGTACCTCCTTGTTCCCTGATAACCAAGGGGCCAGACGAGCGGGTGGCAGTTCTAGCTAAAAAGGCCTTGAGAGTAGTGACTGGACACAGAGAAAAGATCCTGGGGAAGAAGAATAATCTTCCGAGGGGAGCACCTATTTTGCGGATCCTCATTTTTTAGCTAGGAAAGCATTGTCTGGAGAAAGGAGTACTTCGGCTGAAGGGAGGAAATCTATGTTTTCCGGGTTCGTGAGAGAGCTGCTAATTCTGATATTCCATCACCTGAGGCCAAAGCCGTTAGAAATAAAGTCTTCCTAAGAAGAGTGATAAGAGCAGAATTCATTGTCCGTGTCCGGCGCAAGTTTTGAGGACACCGTTCACAGACCAGAGTCCTTTTGTGGCTGAACCGAAGGTCAAAGCCTAGCACATGTTTTTGGAATACAGTGAACCCTCGCTACTTCGCGGTTCGACCATCGCGGATTCACCACTTCGCGGATTTTTTTCATAACCCATATATATATACATATTGGTAATAACTTGGTAATAACTTGGTAATAACAAAATCAACATACTGTACTGAATAATCAATATAATCGATGCAAAAACTAACCTATACACAGATGTGTACAGTAAATGCGTTTGTTTCTTCAATATGATCAGAGAAACGTAAACAAAACATTGGTTGCCATTTTTTATCGTGCTTTTTGTCGTGTTTAGGAAACGCATGATATAAAATCGCCTTTAATATTTGTGCCTGTTTTAGTTTAGGGTACTGTAGTACATGCATTAAGTGTTCTGTATATTAAAGGGTAGTTTGTTAACAGTACTATGTACAAGGGAAGGTTTTAAAAGTCTGAATATACATGTTAAATAAATAGGTAAATATGGTGTCGCTGCTTCGCGGATTTTCACCTATCGCGGCCG
Organism: Palaemon carinicauda; assembly: GCF_036898095.1. Classification (NCBI taxonomy): domain Eukaryota; kingdom Metazoa; phylum Arthropoda; class Malacostraca; order Decapoda; family Palaemonidae; genus Palaemon; species Palaemon carinicauda. Next base: position 80,232,938 of record NC_090735.1, on the reverse strand, counting down.
GGTCTGGAACCTATCTACCGCGATAAACGAGGGTTCACTGTAGATGAGAAATAGGAATCAGCTAGGTTAATGTTAAACCCAACAAGGAAGATCTTCTCCAAATCTGACTTGATGGTGGTTAAAGTTCTAACTGTTAGGCCTTTGCCAAATAAGAACCTCAAGAAAGAGATGTCTATATTCGGAGACATACGAGTATGGTCTGAACTCTTAGGGAATCTGCTAGTTGTTAACGGCCGAATCATATTGGCGAATTGTCAAGTCCCTTTTGTCTGATTCGATGAAGAGATCGATTTCCGGTTCAATGTTCGTGTCTCTACGAGCTGCAAACTTCCTGTAGCCCACAAAGTCAGAGTTTTGGCTATCCTTGAGCAATCTGACACAGTGAGTTTGGATTACTTGAGTCAGTTTGGGGAACGGAATCCGGAAGGGACGGAGTTTCAACTCGAGGAGGAGAGGAAACCAACTGTTCTTGGCCAGTGAAGTGGTACTAAATCCACTGCCCCCCGGAAGGAACGTAGTTTGTGTAAAAGTCTCATTAGAAGATTCACTGGGGGAAATAGGTAAACCTTCTTCTAATGGTTCCTGAGTATCCACCGGAATGAAATTATGTCTAGAAACCATTCTGACTCCAGTGGTTTCGTCCTGGCTAGTGAGTCCTCTCTCACATTCTGGACTCCCGCAAGGTGAGTTACTGACAGGATCCAGTTCTTTTCTGTTGGCCAGGCGTAGATAGCGACCAGGATCCAATTCAGGTTGGGTGACTTGGATCCTCCTCTGTTGACGCAGTGTACTACGTCTGTGCTGGCTGATACTACTCTGATGTTGCTCGACCTCGGAGGAGAGAGTCTCTTCAGAGTCAAGAACACTGCCATGACTTCGAGAACATTGATATGGGTCTGTTTCATGGTGGGTGACCAAGACCCCCGAAACATCTGAAGTTCGGAGTAATCCCCCCATCCACTTAGAGGCGCGGCTGTATGGAATGTCTCTTGTGGAGGTGGGAATTGTAGAGGAACCGATTTGGAGAGGTTCCTCAGTTCGGACCATGGGCGTAGTCTCATTTTCAAGACAGAGGGGATCTTCAAGACCTTGTCTCTTAAAGGTACTGTAGCTCTCTCTCCAAACTCGATTGATGTCTTTGCATTTTTGTTATTGAAGTGAATTGGAAAAGGCCGATGATACTTTCTAAGGTTCTTCTGGACATCTGTTTGTGTTTGAGAAAATTCTTGACCTTGGAAGCTATTCCTCTTACCTTTTTGGAGGGGAGAGAGAACGTGTGCTTCGAAAGGTCCCACTGAATGTCTAACCATTCTAAGTGGCCTGATGGTTGCAGTCGAGACTTTTGGAGATTGACCCGAAATCCCAAGTTGTCGAGAAATCGAAGTACTTCCTTCGTAGCTCTGTTGCTTTCCATGGCCGACCGGGCCCAAATGAGCCAACCGTCCAGATAAGCCATGATCTGTATCTCTTGGTTCCTGAGTTGTAATAACACTGCCTCTCCCAGTTTCGTGAATATCCTGGGATCAATGTTGAGGCTGAAGGGCATGTCTTGAACGCAAAGGCTTTCCTGCCTAGGCGGAAACCCAGATAAGAAGAGAAGTTTCGATCTATAGGCACATGATAATAGTCGTCGGAAAGATCGACAGAGGTGGTGACGGCCCCAAGGGGAAGTAAGGTCCCTACCTGAAAGATAGTCATCATCCGGAACTTGTCGCCGAGAATGTAAGAGTTTAGCTTTGACAAGTCCCGGTCCACTCTCAATGTCGACAAGCCTTTCTTCGGAATTGTGAACAGGTGGCCTTGGAACTTTGGTGATCGGTCCCGTTTGATTGCTTTCTCCTTTAGTAAATCTGTGGTGTACTCTTTCAGCATGGGAGTGGATTTCTGGGAGAAGGTCACTGGTGGAGGAGGAGGACCTTGTGGCCATTTCCACCTCAAACCTTTAGAGATTATGCTATGGGCCCACGGGCCGATGGTCCAATGGTCTTGAAAATTGTAAAGTCTCTCCCCTACCGGAACCACCTCGTTGTGAGGGAGTGAACCTAGGTCTTTTCCTTCCCCGAGCCCCCTTTTTTCTAGGTCCGCCTCGATGGCGGAACTGTCTTCTACTCCTGTATCTTCCTATCTGGTGTCCACGAAAGGAACCTGAGGGTTCGGAGCTAGGGCTGTATGCAGGCGAGGGCATCGAATCGGGGTTGGGCTGTGTACCTGGGGAATCAGTGAGGTAGCCCACCTGTTGAGGGGGGGATCCGGATGCATAGGGGTCGAATCAGAGGAAGACTGTGATGACGATTGATTGATTGATTGATTGATTGAAAGTTTTTTGGCATCCTGACATCTAAGGTCATTGACGCCGATACCATTTACTGTATATGAAAATTAAAAGCAAATTCAATTAAAACCATAAAAATTAAGAAGTCATTACAATGGTTAAATAGTTTTCAGAAGACCTGCTTCTGAAATAAATCTAAAAATTCCGCTCGCATAGTAAGACACATCATGTCCAAGAATCTTGGCAAGGATAAACCTGCCATCCTCACCTCGAGCCTCAAACAGATATCTATTTCTTAAGTTAGTAAAATTAGGGCATTCGGTCAACAAATGCCTCACTGTTAAAGGTACTAAGCAGTCCTCGCAATACGGTTGGTGTTGGCCCTTCAGCAGAAACTCGTGTGTCAACCGTGTGTGACCAATACGGAGACGACAAAGAGTCGTCTCCCATTTTCGGGGAATCATGTTATACCTCCAAGGTGATATGATATTTGTTACTTCCCTCATTTTATTGCCATCTTCACTATCCCAGTGCTGTTGCCATTTGTCACATACCAATTTCTTGATGTAAGGTAGGAAATCGTTACATGGAATGGGATACCTCCATGGTAGCAACTCGGATGCCGCATTCTTCGCCAGTAAATCTGCCTTCTCATTCCCAGACACACCTACATGTGCTGGAACCCAACAAAATCGAACAGTTATACCTTTCCGTCCAATAATAAAAAGCCATTCTAAAATCTTTAAAACTAGAGGGTTACTAGAATTAAAAACTTCTAAAGCCTGAAGAACACTCCTTGCATCACTAAAAATTGTAAAATTACCCTCCTTTTCCAAAGCTATTTTCTCAATAGCGGTTAATATGCCATACAGTTCGGCAGTAAATATGGAAGCTGTTAGAGGAAGTGCACCTCTACAGTTAAAATCATTACTATGTACTCCAAATCCAACGCCAGCATCAGATTTAGAGCCATCAGTATATATAAAAGTCGATCCTCTATGTTCTTCAACATGTTCCATAAAAAGAGACCTGGATTCTAAGTCAGTCAAATTCTTCTTAACTCCAATAAAGTATCTACAAAAAGATATGTCAGGTAATTTCCATGGAGGCGTTGATGATACCTTGAATGGAAGCACCTTATTTCTAATTATATCCAGATTGTTTAATAATTGGTTAACCCGAAACCCAAAAGGTTGAGGAGATTTTGGGTGCAACTCAAAGTAGGTTGAGTGCCTTACAAGGCTTGCAGTTTGAAAGGCTGAAGAATTGGGGAGTCTTTGCAATCTAAACCAATACCGAATAATAGAGGACATTCGGTAAAGGTCCAGAGGCAACTCCCCAGCATCAACAAGGAGACTTGTGATAGGGGAGGTTCTAAAGGCTCCTGTGGACAATCTAATGCTAGCATGATGTATTGAATCTAGTATTTTTAACCGGCTTGGGGTTGCTGAGGAGTATATTTCGCATCCATAACTAATTTTGGAAAATATCAAGGCCTTGTATAATTTTAAAATTGTATTGCGGTCTGCCCCCCATGATGTATGGGACAGGACTTTTAAAAGATTCATAGCTTCAACACATTTAGCTTTTAATGTTTTTAAGTGAGAAACCCATGTAAGCCTACAATCAAATATCAACCCTAAAAATTTTGCTTCACTTGCACATGGGATCCGTTGACCTTTGATGTATATATCCGGGTCTGGATGTACTCCCCGTATACGACAGAAATGGACAATTGTAGTTTTACTTGTTGAGAACTTAAATCCATTCATATCGGCCCAATGGATAATTTTATCAATAGAGAGTTGGATTTTTCTCTCAACCATTGCCATTCTGGCTCCAGCAAATGATATGGAGAGATCATCCACAAATAATGTTGCAAGAACATCCCGTGGAATGACTGAGGATATCCCATTAATTGCTAGTGCAAAAAGGGTTACACTCAGCACACTACCCTGAGGAACTCCTTCTTCCTGGCATTTACTCTGTGATAGAGCTTCCCCAACTCTCACTTGGAAAACTCTATGTGAAAGAAATGACTGGATGAATAGTGGTAGCTCACCTCTCAATCCGCACTCATGGATTCTTTTAAGTATACCGTATCTCCATGTGGTATCATATGCCTTTTCAAGATAAAAAAAAACTGTCACATGGTGCTGTTTGGAAGCAAAGGCTTCACAAATGGAGGACTCAAGTTGTATCAGCACATCAGTCGTTGAGTGCATTTTCCTGAATCCACATTGAATGGGTGATAAAATATTCTTCTTTTCAAGGTACCAAATCAGTCTTGCATTGACCATCTTCTCCATGATTTTACATAAACAAGATGTCAATGCAATAGGTCGGTAGTTTGCTGCTAAAAACTTGTCCTTACCGGGTTTTAAAAAGGCTAAAATAATAGCTAGTTCCCAAACACTTGGATAACTATGATCATGCCATATTCTATTAAAAATGCTTAAAATAAATAACTTTGTATTAAAAGGTACATGTTTAATCATTGCATATGGAATTCCATCGGGTCCAGGGGCTGTATCGTTACAAGTAGCAAGAGCAGAATCAAATTCTCTTTCAGTAAAAGGAGAATTGTATGACTCTTGCTTTCTTGTTGCGAAGTTTAAAACTTTCTTTTCTTCATTGCTCCTATACTGGTGACCAGGAGCTGCTTGACACTTGCGTGATACATTTGAGAAATGGTCAGCCAGGGCATTGCTAACTTCGGTTGCTCCAGTCATATACTGGCCATTTATCTTTAACACTGGTGGTGGGTTTGGGGTGAATTTTCCTGCTATCTTTTTTACTTTCCTCCACACAGATGATGTTGGTGTTCTACTGTTAATGGAGGAAACAAAGGACATCCAAGACTGGCGCCTAGCTTCTTTCATGGCACGGCGGAACTGTGCTCTACATTTCTTGTATATGACTAAATTCTCCTCATTACGGTGCATGCGCAATCGAGTTAAAGACTTTCTTGTGGCTCTGTGCAGGGCAGTTAGTTCTGACGACCACCAGGGGACTGGTCGTCGTCTGAATATCCCAGTTGTTTTGGGAATGGAATTCACTCCTGCTGTGTGAAGAGTTCCATTAAGTGAGTCTATGGCATCATCAACACTTTCAAACTGTTCTGCATTTCCTTCAATTTCACTTAACTCTCGAAATCTATTCCAGTCCGCCTTATCAAGATTCCATCGAGGTGATCTTTGTAAAGGTGGACCATTGTTGGTGTTTATAATGATTGGTGCATGATCACTAGTATGCCAATCATCTAATGTTCTCCAATTAAAATCGAGAAGACAGTTAGAGCTTGCAACCGATAAGTCAATGCAGGACAAGGTACCTGTCTGTACATGAAAATGTGTGGGCTCTCCTGTATTGAGGAGTCCGACATCTTCATTCTCCAAAATTGACGATATAATATTACCCCTTGCATTTGCTAAAACATCACCCCATAAAGGATGTCTACTATTAAGGTCTCCTAGTAAGAGAAAGGGTTGTGGGAGTTGTTTAATCACCTCTACTATATTATCATATGAGATGTTATCATTTGGAGGCAAGTAAAGAGAACAGATTGTGTATTTTCTCCCTATATCAATCTGTACAGCCACTGCCTGCAGAGGGGTACAGATAGACAAAGATATTTGGGGAACATCTCGACGAACGTATATAAGACTTCCCCCATGGCTCCCTGCTCGTTGATCATATGGTGTCCTATAGCTAACATACTCTCGAGGACAAGGAGTATTAGCATCGAGCTTGCTTTCTTGTAGACATACTGTTATAGGGGAGTGCTCACGTATGAGGAGCTTAAGTTGTTCATATTTCGCCCTTAAACCCTGGCAATTCCATTGCAGAATGGCGGAAAAAACTATGTTTTATTTTTTGGAAGACACCTTAGATGAAGTCTTCCCATTGGCAATATTTGATCTAACAATGTTTCCCGGAGGTACCTCTAGAGAGGATCTTGATATAGTGGGTTTTGTGTTTCTCTTTTTCTTTGTGTCCTTTTGATCTAATTGTTGAGGAGGATGGTGGACCTCAACTTGAATTTCTGATTGGTTCAATTTACCTTCTAGTTGTTCAGAAACATCAGCAGACAAGATATCATATTTATTGGAAGTCGTGACTTTAATGTTTCTTATGGTAGGAGGAGAGAGGGAGGGAGGTCTCTCTCTTTTTCGATTAAAAGGTTGTGATCTGTCAGGTTTTTGCGACTTCCCCACTACGGGTTCACCAGGTAAATTGGTTTCGAGTGCAACCTCCATCAGATCAGGCAAGGAGACGGCCTGTGAGAGGTTTGTACTATTGTTTAAAATCGGATTAGTTGGCTTTTGAATAATATTCAGATCTTTAAGTGTCCGTTTTGATTTTTCCACAATTTCTGGATATAGATTTTCGATGGGACTTTCAACCTCTTTAACTACTTTCATTTGTTTCTTTATCTTAGAAGTAGAGATATAATTTTCGTCTGTGTGGTTTGACAAGTTTTTCTTCAGAACCATTGAAAAAGGTTGCCCTGGTCTTATTTGCTTTTCAAGAGCTCTTTTACGAGCCTCTTTAAAAGTAACCCTTTCCATGGTCCTAATGGCCTGGATTTCTTTTTCAAAAATAAACTTTACACAGCTTTTAGATGTAGCTGGGTGTGCTTCCCCACAATGTATGCAATTAGGGTTTTCTATGCATACTCCATGACTACTTTTTCCACAGTTGGCACAAACAGCTGGCTTATTGTTTAGTTTTTCTTTACATTTCTGGCTTAAATGGCCATACATTTGGCAATGATAACATCGCAATGGTGACGGGATATATGGTTTTACCTTCAAAGATAGCCATCCAGCTTTTATAACATTTGGTAATCGGCATTGATCAAATGTTATAATCAGAGTAGCAAGAGGGATACGTTGTTCTCCAACTCTCTTTCTCATTCTGACTACTTTAACTACTCCTTGACTTCTCAGTTCATCCTCTATTTCTTTCTCCTCTATATCCAACAATTCTGGAGCATATATCACACCTCTACTCTGGTTGAAAGTAGGGTGTGAAACGCATTTTACGCTATGACCATTCAATGTTGTAAGTGTTTTTAACCTTTCACCTTGTAATGGGGAGAGTGTCTCTATCAAGAGACTTCCATTTCCCTGGGGTAAAATTTTTGGCTGCCCTCCACATAAGGTAACTATTTCTCTATTAGCTTTAAAAACATTTATACGCTCATTTCTTCCGTTTTCAAATTCCAAGATAAAAAATTTTTCATAATTCACTACTTCATAGTGACCAGGTAATACTTCTACTTTTCTATATCTTTCTGTACTGTCATAATTTTTCACTCTCTCTCTCTTCTTCTCTAGCATTTTATTATTCACATGACGTGAATAAGGTTCTAACGTTACAATGTTAGAACCCGAGTTGGAGCTGTCTGTACCGAGGTCCATGTTTGTATTTTCCAGGTCGTCAACAGAGGTATTGGGTTTTTTTGAAAAAGCAAGCCGGGTTATCCACCTCTTATCGGAGGATGTCAGTCCTCCTATCCCATGTGGCCCAACACGAGAAGAGGCTTCAGCGGGGACCAGTCCTCTATTAGAGAGGGGCTGCCTCTCTTAAGGTGGGCGTACACTGGTCAGTGGGGGTAGTTAGCCCCTCCCACCGTCGACTCCAATGCCTGGCGTCAACCATTACCCGCAAATATGGGTGACTTAAGACCGGATCACTGGAGCCCGACTCTTAACAGACTTGGTCTGCACCCAATGGGGTCTGCCAGAGGGTGATGGCGTCTAAATTGGCACAGGTTGAGATGGAATGCACTCCATCCCACACTCTGCCAAATACAAAGCGGCATCCAAAGTAAAATCGAACATGCCAAAGTCGTCAACAATATCGAGCCCAAAAGGAAGAGATGGGAGGAAAAAAGAAATAATCAAAAGTAAAAGAGAAAGTGCTGACTGATTTAGTTGAATCGACAGCTGGGCACCGAGGTCCAATGGGAAATAGTTCCCACTGTTCATTAGAGCCCAGCTGCTAATCCCTAAGCCCCCCATCCTCGTCAAGGCTTCAGCATCTGGGGGGCTGTGATGACGAGTGGGTAACTGACTATTGATGGCAGTGACCCCAGTTCGTTTTGTAGAGGGCAACTCTCTGCTTCTTCTTGAAGAAAGCTTGCTTTTGGCCTTCGACCTTCTTTCTGGCAGTGAGGCCCCGCCTTTCCTGCAATTTTGGGTTGCTCTCGTATCATCTTGTAGAACCTTGTTCACCTCCTCCTGAGGGAAGAGGGTTTTACCCCATCAGGGGGAAACTATCAGCCTGCTCGATTCCTGTCTGATAGAGGCCACAGACAGAACGTATTTCCTACAACTAACCCGATCAGACCACCAAACGTGTTGGTCGAATTGGAAGGGCAGAGATTGGTTCTTCATGAATATCCGAAACAAAGTCTCAGTGGGATAAACCGAGTCTAGGGTCTCCCTGAGGTGGGGTCCGGCTCTTTAAGAGCCGGCATGGCCAAACCTTCTTGTCAGCTTGAATAGTAAGACCTGTCCAATTATCCGTAATAGGCAGGGCAACAATGATAGCAGTTGTAGATATGGCGTATTCCCCATTGTGTGGGGTGATCTTGGAATTATCGTACCCCCCAGACCGACAACATCCTGGTCCAGACAGATCGGGCCTGCCCTTTAGGAAATAATACCGTTACCTTCGGTACCTTGCCTAACCTAACCAAGTCATACTCTTTCAATCGAACAAATCCGTTGAATGGGTATTCTAGTCCCTGAGAGTAAATTCTAGGTCCTCCAGAGGGCGGACGTCTATGCCATCCAGAGTTATGGTACCATCCATATATGGGACATATAAGTCAAATTCTATGTGTTGTTTATATCGAAGGAGGTTTCTTCGATACGCCTGGGGCTGTAGGGGGAGACATCCGAGTTCCTGAACGGATCCAACTCACCACCATATCTTTGAGCTCCGTCATAGCCCCCTAGAATGTGTTGTATATGCTCTTTAACCCTACCCTTGGCTTTTAGCAGTCACGGTTTTATGCAAGGAATATGAACATCAGGATCCTTTGAGGGTCCTAGGTCGGTGTCGCAGGTAATTGCAAAGCTGAAGGCTCCAAACTCATCACCACCTACCTGCCCATCCATGGGGTCGATGTCCAACCCTAGAGAGGATACTCCGAGGAGATAGGGTCCTCTAGATGGAGCATTCCTTCCAAACCTTGATACCCAAGGGCGGGGAGCCGCTCTTGCAGGCCAGAGAGATTCACCATCGTCCTGGAAGAAGTGAGGGGATTAGTGATAAAGGAGAAGACCGTTCTCCTCAATAAGTAATGCATACATAAATCCGGATCAAATTAAATCATCGCCCAAGTATACCAAATAGAAACATTAGAACCAACTTACCTCATGGGTCCGGAGTAGGGAGGACAGCTCGTAGCAGATCATGCATGACTCCGGGAACCATACCATGTAGGCGGACCTTCTGTAATAGAAAGGAGACATAAGTCTGGATGTTCCTTGAAACTCTGGTTAGTGATCCCATTCACAGGCTGGGATCAACCAAATCAGTATAACTAAAAATAATGGCTATTTTTATGCATATATTCAATTATAAATATGTTGTATAAACTAAAAATAACGGTTATATTTATGCATATATTTAATTATAAATATGAAGAAATATGTATAAATATCCATACAACATCGTGTTCAAATAGAAATAAATTTCTACTCAGTACTTGGGATCGAACGCTAGCCCCTTCTAATGAAAAGCCAGGTCGAAACCAACCATGCCATGAGAGGCTATCTACTGTTCCTTGAGACTCCGGTCAGTGAACAGATGAATCAATAGTATACTAATATCCAGTAACCCGTAACATGTAGCTATAAACCTCAGCGGTAAAATAATGTTAACCCCGGTTCTGAACGTCTGTATAGATAGTAAATTGAGTGACTTTTCTTTAAAATTGCAAAATATGTTCATATATTTTCATTAGGACTTTCAAGAATAACTAATGAATATTATCAATGCAAATTCAAAGTGTCATTAAAGTAAGTACAGTTTACTTTGTATTCATGTTAAATCCTTTCCTTTACAGCTAAAACAAAAGATTGGCCACCCGTGGTCTGAGTGGTCTCTGTTGCCACCAGAGATCCTGTGACAAAGGTCCGTCATAGTGAAAACGTGAACATCAGAGGTAAGATAATATTAACCTCAATTCTGAACATCTGTGTGATATCCGGTTAAGCCGGAGATTCGATAAAAAGGACCGTAATAATGAAATGGTGATTATTCATGAAAAGGGGTTCGTACCCTGGTTCTGATCATCTGATTGATCTCTGTTTGTACCGGAGATCCGGGCGGTGACAAAGGTCCGTCATCGTGAAATCGTGACCCTCCTCGGTACGATAACATTCCTCCATACTGAATGTCTGTGTTATCTCCAGTGAAGCCGGAGATTCGATGAAAAAAAGGACCGTTATAATGTAATTGTGATCAATCATGACAAAGGTTCGTGTGCAAAAGGCTTCAGCCGGAGTCTGAGTGGCGGATTTCACCGTTGCACTCCAAATATCTGACTAGTTCTCACCCAATGAGTATCCATTATAGCGGAGTATAACTCAAGGCAGAGCTAAGGGTGTCATCATAAAGCGATCCCAAATAATGACTCATACACTAACGTAACCTATTAATAGTGCTAGCTCTATTAACAGTAACCACATCAATAAAACGTGAATATCATTAAACGTAATATCATCAACTCGGAGAATAAGAGGAGGCAGGAATAACTCGTGACCGTATAAAACGGAAAACGGGAAATCCACCTCCTCTACTCGAGCTTAATAAAGAAAACGAGAGAAGGGGTAACTCGTATCAGTAGAAACAGAATACGAGCACTCTATGCTCACGCTCTCAAGGTTACATAATAAAAAACCAAAATCACACAATAATATGATAAGTATAATGATAAAATTGTAATAACCAAGAACGAAGAATAACGACAACATAACAATTAAACCTAAAGATATAGTCTGAATCGAGCACCTTCCTGAGGCGTGAACATAACTATAACAAAGACTAGATCGATATTATTCGTCCAAATTGGACTTGCTAGCAAATAAATACCATAGTTACTCACGCTCTCAAGGTTACATAATAAAAAACCAAAATCACACAATAATATGATAAGTATAATGATAAAATTGTAATAACCAAGAACGAAGAATAACGACAACATAACAATTAAACCTAAAGATATAGTCTGAATCGAGCACCTTCCTGAGGCGTGAACATAACTATAACAAAGACTAGATCGATATTATTCGTCCAAATTGGACTTGCTAGCAAATAAATACCATAGTTACTCACGCTCTCAAGGTTACATAATAAAAAACCAAAATCACACAATAATATGATAAGTATAATGATAAAATTGTAATAACCAAGAACGAAGAATAACGACAACATAACAATTAAACCTAAAGATATAGTCTGAATCGAGCACCTTCCTGAGGCGTGAACATAACTATAACAAAAACTAGATCGATATTATTCGTCCAAATTGGACTTGCTAGCAAATAAATACCATAGTTAAAAACAATAATAAATAATGATAATAATATTGGTCATAAAACGTAAGTGACATAACCTAGATGACAGAGTACCAGAAGGGCAATATTAACTTGAAAAACTACCGAATCGAACAAAACCAAAATGGCTGCCGATACCGAGGACGGCCAATCCTCTTCCAAATTAAAATCCACATTACTGGAACGAGAACAAATGCCCGGTACTGAAAAAAACTGTCAAAACAAACTATGGTACTTAACATTGGTAAAGGTGAAGTAGCAACGTCAGTCATGTTGAATTAACGACAATCACTTGTGAAACACCTAACAAAATAAAAAACGACTTAGCGGGCAAGTCCATAACAGAAGGATGACCTGGAGAGCGCGAGTAGTAGGTGTCGGTGGAGTAGTCCAACTGTATTCTCTAGGGCCTGTCATGGCCCTCCCCTTTGATGAAGGGATTATCTAAATGGAAGACAGCCTGTGAATAGTGGTTTACACACGCCCTTGTTAAATACACGACACCAACAAGGTGTTCGCGCGAGGGTTGTAACCTCTGCATTCCATGCTTTTATCTTTCTCTAGTATATTTGGAAGATTTATATTAGAAAAGTGTAAAGAAGGACCCTTTTCACCGGCCGTCACAGATCGACCCAGAAAAGGCCTTTATGATAATCTGCAGTTGAATTCACCTATAGTCAGCAGAGAATCCATCTCAGTTTAGGTAAGATGGTCTCAGAAAAAAAGGACAGAAAGGGATGTGTCCTATAGGTACTGGTGTTGCCAGAAGTACCGGCAATGCCAGGGGGGAACGACATTGCCGCCAACGTCCTATGTGCCCTAAGACACTGGTACATATATCCATTCCCACACACTAGTACTAACCCTGCCACCAGTAATGGCAATGCCGTCAGGGGCAATAGTGTCCAAGGACGGCAGAAATAACGGTCAAGGGTTTCCGCAGAAAAAACCTTGCCAAAGGTGAAGGCAGTGTTAACAGTGGCGGCACTGCCGTAGGCAGCAACGCATTGCCGGTACGGGTAATATAGAAGAGTATAAAGTGTTGAAAGTTGGCGACAAAGCCGTTAGGTACTGGCACTGCCAAAGGCATGTACCCCAGATGAACCAGTGTTGCCGGAAGTACTGGCAGCGCTAGGGGGTAACAGCATTGCCTCCAGTGTCTTATGTGGCCTAAGGTGCTGGCACAATCAACCACTCCCATTGACGAGTACTAGCCCCGCCGCCAATAATGGCAAGACCGTCAGAGACAATGGTGCCTAAGGCGGCGGAAACAAACGGCAAGGGTTCCTGCATAAAATACCATGCTATAGCTGAAGGCAGCGCCGCCAGTAACGGCAATGCCGTCAGGGGCAATACAGTGGACCCTCGCTACTTCGCGGTTCGACCATCGCGGATTCACCACTTCGCGGGTTTTTTCCATAACCCATATATATACTGTATACATATCGCGGATTTTCCGGAAATTTCGAAAATACCGCCAAATCTGAAGTCCCCCAAATACGATATTTCGTTACCTGTAATTCCATTAATACTGTAATTAGTAATATCTGCTTTTACTGATTGTTCATTGCATTACATATGATATATATTTCAACACAGAAAGAAATAAAACACGAAAAGAGAATGTGATCATACGATAATTCAGTACTGTATACAGTACGTAGTAAAATTAAATCGAACATGAAACGCAAATCAGATGCAGTCATACCATATTAGAATGGTGTAAGGCTGCTGTTGGCTACTACTGTACTACAAATGTAATGGATGTGCTTCTTTTCCATGAATCTTTTGTATGTATACGTACGTAGTACTGCATCCAATAATATTCTTTGTTGCAAAAATCACATTTCGAATAAGCGTACGAGAGAGAGAGAGAGAGAGAGAGAGAGAGAGAGAGAGAGAGAGAGAGAGAGAGAGAGAGAGAGACACACACATCCTACAAAAGAATAAAATAGCATACGTAAAGCTATTATAATTATTGTTATTATTATTATTATTGTTGTTGTTGATAATAAAATTATTATTGTTATTATTATTATCATTACTGTATTATTATTATTATTACTGTATTATTATCATACGATAATTCAGTACTGTATACAGTACGTAGTAAAATTAAATCGAACATGAAACACAAATCAGATGCAGTCATACCATATTAGAATGGTGTAAGGCTGCTGATGGCTACTACTGTACTACAAATGTAATGGATGTGCTTCTTTTCCATGAATCTTTTGCATGTATACGTACGTAGTACTGCATCCAATAATATTCTTTGTTGCAAAAATCACATTTCGAATAAGCGTACGAGAGAGAGAGAGAGAGAGAGAGAGAGAGAGAGAGAGAGAGATAGAGAGAGACACACACATCCTACAAAAGAATAAAATAGCATACGTAAAGCTATTATTATTATTGTTATTATTATTATTATTGTTGTTGTTGTTAATAAAATTATTATTGTTATTATTATTATCATTATTATTATTATTATTACTGTATTATTATCATTATTTATTATTATTATTATTAATACTGTACGTACAGTATACTGTACGCGGGGTATCTTGTACTTTGAGTTGGTAACCTACGCATCATATAAGACGGGTTGTGATTGGTTCAAGCGCTTATAGATGACGAATCAGAACTCAAGTTTTGTTATCTAGCCTGTGATTGGTGTTTTGCCCGCATCTTCAACCCGCAGCATCTAGGTTCTCGCGGGCCCGGGTCGTCCACTTTCTCTTATGACGTATCGCTGAGTAGAAGTTCTTAAGTTTGTGAAGTTTAATCTGTGCTGTGTGCGACTGTTTTAAGTTGAACTTTTTGTTGAACTTTCTGTTAAATCCTACTGTACAATGCCTCCCAAGCGTTCTGTTTCTACTAAGGCTGGTAGTGAGCCTAAACGTCACCGAAGGATGATGACGATTGCTGAGAAGGTGACGCTTCTCGATATGTTAAAAGACGGTAGAAGCTACGCGGCCGCAGCGCGCCATTTTGGAATCAACAATCTACTGTTCCCTATATCAAGAAGGACAAGGCGAACATTAGAAAGACGGCTGCAATCACCTTTAGCAGATCAGCGAAGCGAGGCGTTACAACGCGTAATAAAACGATCGTACGCATGGAAGGTGCTTTAGCTGTGTGGATTGCCGACTGCCGGAAGAAGAACATAGCCTTTGATACGAACACCATCCGAACAAAGGCTTTGAGCATGTATGAGAATTTTGCTGCAAAGGAACCTCAAGACGACGACGGCAACCATGCTGAAGAAGATGATGATGCAGATGAACCTCAACCAGGGACATCCACTGATTACCAGCCTCAGAAACGTTTTTCCGCCAGCTAAGGATGGTTTGCGAAGTTTCAGAAATGCTTCGCCCTGAAAAGCATTTCCCTGCATGGCGAGGCTGCTTCGGCTGACACTGCCGCTGCTGAAACTTACATGAACCAGACGTTCAAGAATATTATCGCCGAAGGTGGATACAAGCCGGAACAAGTGTTTAATATGGATGAGACCGGCTTGTTTTGGAAGAGAATGCTGTCGCGAACTTTCCTGTTCAAAGAGGAAGCCAAAGCCTCTGGCTTTAAAGCATTCAAGGATCACGTTACCCTCGTGATGTGTGGCAATGCTGCTGGATTTTTGCTAAAGCCAGGGCTTATCTATAAGTCGAAAAATCCTCGCGCTTTGAAAAATAAGAATAAGAATCTCCTTCCCGTTTACTGGATGCATAATCCAAAAGCATGGATTACAAAGATGCTGACCTCCAACTGGTTCCACCAGTGTTTCATCCCGCAAGTCAATGAATATCTCGTAGAGAAAGGCTTGCCATTAAAGATCCTTCTCCTTATGGATAACGCTGGTGGACACGCAACTGACCTGTCGCGTGAGGGCGTTCAGGTTGAGTTCCTGCCACCCAACACCACGTCATTAATTCAACCGATGGACCAGGGGGTTATCAGGGCGTTCAAGGCCCTCTACACGAAGAATACCTTGGCGGACCTCGTTGCGTGTGTGGATGCTGCCCAAGAGGATGAGGATGAAGATTTTAACTTGAAGGCGTACTGGCGGCAGTACACCATAGCCACGTGCCTGAAGAATATTCAGAAGGCACTTCAAGAGATGAAACCTGCAACTGTGAATGCCAGCTGGAAGAAGTTGTGGCCCGAGATTGTTTACGACGACGAGGGATTTACTCCGTCGGAAATCCAACACTCTGCAATACGCAAAGCTGTGCAGTTGGCTGCCATAATTGGAGGTGACGGGTTTGGCGACATGACGACTGAAGACGTCGACGAGTTGTTGGACTGCCATTCCCAGCCCCTAACTGACGCAGACCTCGAAGACCTGACGATTGATTGATTGATTGATTGAAAGTTTTCTGGCATCCTGACATCTAAGGTCATTGACGCCGATACCATTTACTGTATATGAAAATTAAAAGAGAATTCGATTAAAACCATAAAAATTAAGAAGTCATTAAAATAGTTAAATAGTTTTCAGAAGACCTGCTTCTGAAATAAATCTAAAAATTCCGCTCGCATAGTAAGATACATCATGTCCAAGAATCTTGGCAAGGATAAACCTGCCATCCTCACCTCGAGCCTCAAACAGATATCTATTTCTTAAGTTAGTAAAATTAGGGCATTCGGTCAACAAATGCCTCACTGTTAAAGGTACTAAGCAGTCCTCGCAATACGGTTGGTGTTGGCCCTTCAGCAGAAACTCGTGTGTCAACCGTGTGTGACCAATACGGAGACGACAAAGAGTCGTCTCCCATTTTCGGGGAATCATGTTATACCTCCAAGGTGATATGATATTTGTTACTTCCCTCATTTTATTGCCGTCTTGACTGTCCCAGTGCTGTTGCCATTTATCACAAACCAATTTCTTGATGTAAGGTAGGAGATCGTTACATGGAATGGGATACCTCCTTGGTAGCAACTCGGATGCCGCATTCTTCGCCAGTAAATCTGCCTTCTCATTCCCAGACACACCTACATGTGCTGGAACCCAACAAAATCGAACAGTTATACCTTTCCGTCCAATAATAAAAAGCCATTCTAAAATCTTTAAAACTAGAGGGTTACTAGAATTAAAAACTTCTAAAGCTTGAAGAACACTCCTTGCATCACTAAAAATTGTAAAATTACCCTCCTTTTCCAAAGCTATTTTCTCAATAGCGGTTAATATGCCATACAGTTCGGCAGTAAATATGGAAGCTGTTAGAGGAAGTGCACCTCTACAATTAAAATCATTACTATGTACTCCAAATCCAACGCCAGCATCAGATTTGGAGCCATCAGTATATATAAAAGTCGATCCCCTATGTTCTTCGACATGTTCCATAAAAAGACCCCTGGATTCTAAGTCAGTCATATTCTTCTTAACTCCAATAAAGTATTTACAAAAAGATAAGTCAGGTAATTTCCATGGAGGCGTTGATGATACCTTGAATGGAAGTACCTTATTTCTAATTATATCCAGATTATTTAAAAATCGTTTCACCCGAAAGCCATAAGGTTGAGGAGATTTTGGGTGCAACTCAAAGTATGATGCGTGTCTTACAAGGCTTGCAGTCTGAAAGGCGAGAGAGTTAGGGAGTCTTTGCAATCTAAACCAATACCGAAGAATGGAAGACATTCGGTAAAGGTCTAGAGGTAACTCTCCAGCATCAACAAGGAGACTTGGGATAGGCGAGGTTTTAAAAGCTCCAGTAGATAATCTAATACCTGCATGATGTATCGAGTCTAATATTTTTAACCGGCTTGGGGTGGCTGAAGAATATACCTCACAACCATAACTAATTTTGGAAAAAATCAAGGCCTTGTATAATTTTAAAATAGTATTGCGGTCTGCCCCCCATGATGTATGGGACAATACTTTTAAGATATTCAGAGCTTCAACACATTTAGCTTTTAGCGCTTTTAGGTGAGAAACCCATGTAAGTCTACAGTCAAATATCAAACCTAAAAATTTGGTTTCCGATACACATGGTATCCGTTGACCTTTAATGTATATATCCGGGTCTGGATGTACTCCCCGGATACGACAAAAATGGACAATGGTAGTTTTACTTGTCGAGAACTTAAATCCATTCATGTCAGCCCACTGGATAATTTTATCAATAGAGAGTTGGATTTTTCTCTCAACCATTGCCATTCTAGTGCCAGCAAATGATATTGAGAGATCATCCACAAATAGTGTTGAGAGAACATCCTGGGGAATGGCTGAGGATATCCCATTAATTGCTAGTGCAAAAAGGGTTACACTCAGCACACTACCCTGAGGAACTCCTTCTTCCTGGCACTTACTCTCTGATAGAGTTTCCCCCACTCTCACTTGAAAAACTCTACGTGAAAGAAATGCCTGAATAAATAGTGGCAGCTCTCCTCTCAATCCCAATTCATGAATGGTTTTAAGAATACCATATCTCCATGTGGTATCATATGCCTTTTCAAGGTCAAAAAATACTGTAACATGGTGCTGTTTGGAAGCAAAGGCTTCACAAATAGATGACTCAAGTCGTATCAACACATCAGTCGTTGAGTGCATTTTTCGGAATCCACATTGAATCGGTGATAAAATACCTTTCTTTTCAAGGTACCATATCAGCCTTGCATTGACCATCTTCTCCATGATTTTACATAAACAAGATGTCAATGCAATAGGACGATAGTTTGCTGCTAAAAACTTGTCTTTACCGGGTTTTAAAAAGGCTAAAATAATGGCTAGTTCCCAAATACTTGGGTAGCTATGATCATGCCATATTCTATTAATAATGCTTAAAATAAATAGCTTTGTATTAAAATGTACATGTTTAATCATTGCATATGGAATTTCATCGGGTCCAGGGGCTGTATCGTTGCAATGAGCAAGTGCGGAATCAAATTCTCTTTCAGTGAAAGGAGAATTATACGACTCTTCCCTTCTTGTTGCAAAATTTAAAATTTTCTTTTCTTCAGTGCTCCTATACTGGTGACCAGGGGCTCCTTCACACTTGCTGGATACTTTTGAAAAATGATTAGCCAGGGCATTGCTAACTTCATTTGCTTCAGTTACATACTGGCCATTCACCTTCAACACTGGTGGTGGGTTGGGGGTGAATTTGCCAGCTATCTTTTTTACTTTCCTCCACACAGAAGATGGTGGTGTTCTACTGTTAATAGAGGAAACAAAAGACATCCATGACTGGCGCCTTGCTTCTTTCATGGCACGACGGAACTGTGCTCTACATTTCTTGTACATTATTAAATTCTCATCAGTTCTGCGTCTACGCAATCGTGTTAGAGATCTTCTTGTGGCTCTGTGGAGTGCAGTTAGTTCTGAAGACCACCACGGGACTGGTCGTCGTTTGAATAACCCTGTTGTTTTGGGAATTGAATTGACTCCTGCTGTATGAAGAGTTCCATTCAGTAGGTCTATGGCATCATCAACACTTTCAAACTGTTCTGCTCTCCCTTCGATTTCACTTAGCTCACAAAATTTAACCCAGTCTGCCTTGTCTAGATTCCAACGTGGCAATCTTTGCAAAGGCGGACCCTTGTTGGTGTTTATAATGATTGGTGCATGATCACTAGTATGCCAATCATCTAATGTCCTCCAATCAAAATCAAGAAGGCAGTTAGAGCTTGCAATTGAAAGGTCAATGCATGACAAAGTACCTGTCTGAACATGAAAGTGTGTGGGCTCTCCTGTATTAAGGAGCCCCACATCCTCATTCTCCACAATTGATGAGATAATATTGCCCCTTGTGTTGGCCAAAACATCACCCCATAAAGGATGTCTACCATTCATATCTCCCAGTAAGAGAAATGGTTGCGGGAGTTGTTGAATGACCTCTGCTAAGTCATCATATAAAATAATATCATTTGGAGGTAAGTACAGAGAGCAAATTGTATATTTTCTCCCTATATCAATTTGTACAACAACTGCCTGCAGGGTTGTACGTATAGACATAGGTATTTGGGGAACATCTCGACGAATGTATACAAGACTTCCGCCATGGCTCCCTGATTGTTGATTATATGGTGTTCTATAGCTAACATACTCTCGAGGACTAGGAGTGTTAGAATCAAGCATACTTTCCTGTAGACATACAATTATGGGGGAATGCTCATGAATTAGGAGCTTAAGTTCTTCATATTTGGCCCTCAAACCCTGACAGTTCCATTGCAAAATGGAGGAGAAAACTATGGATTATTTCTGGAAGACATCTTGGATGAGGTCTTCCCATTAGCAGTTTTTAATCTAACATTATTACCTGTAGGTTTCTTCAGAGGTGGTCTTGTTATAATGGGTTTTATGTTTGTGTTTTTCTTTGCATCCTTTTGATCTATTTGTTGAGGTGGATGGTGGACCTCAACTTGAATTTCTGATTTATTCAGTTTATCTTCTGGTCCATTAGAAACATCAACAGACAAAACATCAAATTTATTTGATGTCATAACCTTGACGTTTCTAATGGAGGGTGGAGAGAGAGAAGGAGGTCTCTCTCTTTTCCTATTTATCAGTGGTGAGGATTTACCAGGTTTTTGCACCTTCCCTACCACAGGTGCACCTGGTAACTTTGTTTCGGGTGGAACTTCCATCAAATCAGGCAAGGACATGGCCTGAGAGAGGTTAGCACTATTGTTGGTAATGGGGGATGAAGTTTGTATAGAAGTGGGCAGTGTTGCAGTTTTAATACACAGTGGTAAAGCCTTGGAAGGCAATATGCTTACCTTGTCACGTAAAACTCTACTATCATTAAATGATGTATTTCCTTTTTGGGAATTACTGGCAACACTATGTGGGTTCGATGTCTCCTGTGGTATATTTTCTCTTGATTTCAGTGCCTTTGCATAGCTGTTTGGTTTTTTCAGTAGTCTTTTGGCGTGTCCTACACTTATGTGTTCTACACTGGATTTGTTGAGGGCTGCTTCTTCAAACTTATAAATCTCGCAGCTCCTGTCAGTGGATTTATGGTTTGAATTGCAATTCAAACAGCTGGGCTCAAGTGTACACTCTCCATGATAGGGACTGGCACAGATGCTACACATTTTTTCATTTTTACAAACTTTAGAAGGATGTCCAAATTTGAAACATTTGAAGCATTGTAAGGGCTTTTGTTTAAAAGGTCGAACTTTTATTCTTTCATTTTCAATATCGATGTGGAAAGGCACATCAGCATCCTGGAAAGTAAGAATAATCATTGACGTCCCAGGAATCTTATGGACTTTCCACACTGTTAATGGGCACATGGCTAGTATTTCCTCTTCTGTAAATTCGTAAAGATCTTTATTGAAGACTACTCCCCTTCCATAACTAAAGTTTAGGTGGGGTTTGACATCTAACATATCCTCATCACTGTTTGTCGGAAGGTTAGACAGTATTACTGATTGCGTGAATGATTTAGCATGGATTAGGAAGCTATTTTTCCCAAAGCGAGATATATCACCAGGTGCAATGGTTCCTACCTTTTTCTGAATTAGTTTGCTAATTTTAAAATAATTCCCATTACTCCCTTTAGGCTCGGCAACAAGCCACATTGGTGGTTTCGGCTTTCTTTGGGGGAGCATAGTTAAATCTATATCTTTCTCAAACCAGTCAGCAGGTCTATATACATCCAAACTGTTTGGTATCTTATCACATAGGGCACCCATGACATTTAGGTTATTAATTTTGATATCATTGATGTTACATATTGCATTGAATGCTTCTTCATGATTATTATAAGTTATCCATGAATGCCATTTTTCATTTTCAAGTTTCATTCTAATTTCTTTTATCATTCCATAGCATCTAAATGCTTTATATATCATATCATAATCAGTATTTATTGGAATTTGGGTAACATGAAGAATTCTTAGTTTCCCTTTGTTACCCGACTTAATTGGTTTTGAAACATTAGTAGAGGGGTCCTTTTTTGTTCCTAAGTCATCAACAGAATTTTCCTTAATTGAATTAGCAGAAGTCGTCAACAGTGCCGGGGGGGAGTCAGCAAATCCAGGGGATGGGGAGTCAGCATTTGAAGGGTCCATATTTAAGGGTGGGATTTTCAGGTTTTTGTTGTTGTTTGGTTGGGGTACCTGCTTGAGAATTATAAGAAAGTATCATACGTTGGAAAGGAAATTTGTATTCTCCACTATCGGCACAATGAGAGTATACTTCCCAGATGGTCCACTCCATACCCTACCCGAAGGATAGCATCAAAACAGATATAGAGGCACAGGTGTAAGCTAAACCCGCCTGTTAGGACTGAGACCAAAGTAATATGGAATCATCCTCCCCATATCTGTAATGATGGGCTTCCGGCCAAAAGCCAAGAGTCCCACCTCAAGGATTGGATCCCCCTGGATTCCGATGACCCAACCCTTGAGAGTAGTTCCGCCAAAAAGGTCCAAACCATCTTTGGGATGGCTGAGATCATCCAATACTCTCATATATAGCTTTGAATGCGAATACCTCCCAACCGTGATCCCTTCTCCCATTCATCTAAGCAGGCAGTAATAACGAATGTGGAAATATCCACGCCATTTAAATAAAATAGAAAAAAAAATAAATAAATAAATGAGCAAATAGAATAAATAAATATATATATATGCATACATCTACATATATATATATAAGTAAGAAAGATAATAATCATAGAGATAGGACAGCAAGATGAAAGAAAGTTGATGAAATTAGGAGAAGGTCGAAGTAATATTAAGCAGAAGAAAAAGATGAAAGAGAGAAATTTAGATTCGAACTGGGGGAGCAATTTCCCGAAGTTCGAGAGCCCTCTTGCCCGTCACCAAGATTCAGCACGGGAATGAAATGCCGTGCTGAAGCTCAATGACTTCGTCAAGGCATTCTCTCATTAAGAGGGAGACCTGACGAAATCGGCAAGCGAAGAAGAGAGTGAAACCCAGGAAAGAGACCCAAGAAAATGTCGAAGAAACGGGCTTAACACTAGAACGGCTTGCCAAGGTCTGCAACCATATAAAGGAGGTGAAAGAAATGTTGCAAGAGTGGGACGAGGATATGGTTCGGTCTATGCAATTCTCCAACAAGGTCGATGACATCATGACTCCCTACAGGATGCTCTTAGATCGAAAAAAGAAGCAGCGGCAACAACTTCCGATCACAATGTTCTTCCAGCCTCGCAAAAAAGAGCCAGTTCCTCCTGCTACTACGCCTTCGGAAGAAATTGAAGAAGTTGAAGAGGTGTCCCAGGAAAAGACACCTCCGTCTGAAGAGACGTAAAATACATCATTGGCTGCACAGTAGAAGACATCATCAGCTTCATCATCATCATTTCTACTGTGCAGCAAATTCATCGCCATCATCATTCAAGTTTTTCTTGAACTTCTTTTGTGGTGAGTACAGTAACAATCTTTATTTTTTACTTTAATATTCTAACATTTTAATATTTGTGCTTGTTTTATAGTTTAGTACTGTATGCATTAAGTTAAAGGGAAGGTTTTAAAAGTCGCGCTTTGAAAAATAAGAATAAGAATCTCCTTCCCGTTTACTGGATGCATAATCCAAAAGCATGGATTACAAAGATGCTGACCTCCAACTGGTTCCACCAGTGTTTCATCCCGCAAGTCAATGAATATCTCGTAGAGAAAGGCTTGCCATTAAAGATCCTTCTCCTTATGGATAACGCTGGTGGACACGCAACTGACCTGTCGCGTGAGGGCGTTCAGGTTGAGTTCCTGCCACCCAACACCACGTCATTAATTCAACCGATGGACCAGGGGGTTATCAGGGCGTTCAAGGCCCTCTACACGAAGAATACCTTGGCGGACCTCGTTGCGTGTGTGGATGCTACCCAAGAGGATGAGGATGAAGATTTTAACTTGAAGGCGTACTGGCGGCAGTACACCATAGCCACGTGCCTGAAGAATATTCAGAAGGCACTTCAAGAGATGAAACCTGCAACTGTGAATGCCAGCTGGAAGAAGTTGTGGCCCGAGATTGTTTTCGACGACGAGGGATTTACTCCGTCGGAAATCCAACACTCTGCAATACGCAAAGCTGTGCAGTTGGCTGCCATAATTGGAGGTGACGGGTTTGGCGACATGACGACTGAAGACGTCGACGAGTTGTTGGACTGCCATTCCCAGCCCCTAACTGACGCAGACCTCGAAGACCTGACGAAATCGGCAAGCGAAGAAGAGAGTGAAACCCAGGAAAGAGACCCAAGAAAATGTCGAAGAAACGGGCTTAACACTAGAACGGCTTGCCAAGGTCTGCAACCATATAAAGGAGGTGAAAGAAATGTTGCAAGAGTAGGACGAGGATATGGTTCGGTCTATGCAATTCTCCAACAAGGTCGATGACATCATGACTCCCAACAGGATGGTCTTGATCGAAAAAAGAAGCAGCGGCAACAACTTCCGATCACAATGTTCTTCCAGCCTCGCAAAAAAGAGCCAGTTCCTCCTGCTACTACGCCTTCGGAAGAAATTGAAGAAGTTGAAGAGGTGTCCCAGGAAAAGACACCTCCGTCTGAAGAGACGTAAAATACATCATTGGCTGCACAGTAGAAGACATCATCAGCTTCATCATCATCATTTCTACTGTGCAGAAAATTCATCGCCATCATCATTCAAGTTTTTCTTGAACTTCTTTCGTGGTGAGTACAGTAACAATCTTTATTTTTTACTTTAATATTCTAACATTTTAATATTTGTGCCTGTTTTATAGTTTAGTACTGTATGCATTAAGTTAAAGGGAAGGTTTTAAAAGTCTACATGTTGTAACTTATCATATTTTTTTTGTTTAAAATTTACATTTAGGTACGTAAAACAATCTCTCTCTCTCTCTCTCTCTCTCTCTCTCTCTCTCTCTCTCTCTCGTAAATTGATTTTTTTTGTTTAAAATTTACATTTACAGTATGTACGTAAAACAATCTCTCTCTCTCTCTCTCTCTCTCTCTCTCTCTCTCTCTCTCTCTCTCTCTCTCTCTCTCGTAAATTGTTTTCCTGCTTTGCTACATACAATATGTACTGTACAGTACTGTATGATTTTATATAGATACGGTAAATTATATTTGTAAGGTAATATATTTTGTAAATGCTTTTACAGTACTGTAAATACTGTACTGTATCATTATTTATCACTTTCATCATGCGCGTTAAATGCCTTGTTTGTTCTGAGCGTGGTTGTTTACTGAGCGTACAGTACTTTATGACGCCGTCGTTTCAGGCGGCGTCATAAAGAAAAACATTTCATTTGGAAGTCCTAAGAAAAATTAAGTAAAACATTGGTAATAACAAAATCAACATACTGTATAATCAATATAATCGATGCAAAAACTAACCTATACATATATGTGTACACTAAATGAGTTTGTTTCTTCATTATGATCAGAGATGAACGTAAACAAAACATTGGTTGCCATTTTTTATCGTGCTTTTTAGCGTGTTTAGGAAACGCATGATATAAAATCGCCTTTAATATTTGTGCCTGTTTTAGTTTAGGGTACTGTAGTACATGCATTAAGTGTTCTGTACATTAAAGGGTAGTTTGTTAACAGTACTACGTACAAGGGAAGGTTTTAAAAGTCCGAATATACATGTTAAATAAATAGGTAATTATGATGTCACTACTTCGCGGATTTTCACCTATCGCGGCCGGGTCTGGAACCTATCAACCGCGATAAACGGGGGTTCACTGTAGTGCCCAAGGGCGGCGGAGATAACGGTCAAGGGTTTCCGCAGAAAACACCTTGCCAAAGGTGAAGGCAGTGTCATCAGTGGCGGCACTGCCGTAAGCAGCGACGCATCGCCAGTACAGGTACTATAGGATAGTGTGTCAAAAGGTGGCAGCAAAGCCGTTAGGTACCAGCACTGACGTCAGTCTAATAGCCTACCCCTCAGGGAGAAGCATGCTGACGGCCATGGTGGGTCACACCCTAAAAGGAACCAACCCCCACGATCAGGTAAAATGATAAAATTCATGCAATGTCCGTCCCGGAAATGCTAGGATATAAAGAGAGGTGACAGCATGGGGTAACTAAACCCATGCATCAAAATAGCATTTCTTAACAATCCCCAGAACAGAGGTGACAGCAATGAAGTCAGGCTCAGAAAGAAATCTAGATTCAATCCGAGGGTTATCCCAGCAAGGAAGAGTCTCTAGACAGACACTCTCTATGCCACTGCACCCTGAATCCCAGGAAAGGTTAGAAAGACTCTAAAATAAATGCCACGCCGTCAGAAACGGCGGCTGCAGTCCGATCAGGAAATCTCAGAGGCTAGGAGGTAACAGCAGTACATGTGTGTCGGCGCACCAACATGTTTGAGATCACCCTTCGCAAAGCGAAGCTTCAATGGACAGCGCAGTCCTAGCATGGGAGATCACGAATGAATGCAGAAGGGTGGATCAACTGATTGCCGATGAGGGCTAGGCTAAGCCTAATAGGTCGATGCCACATATCGATCGAGAAATCCCAGAGGCTAGGAGGAAACGGCAATACAGATAAGTCGGCATACCGACAAGGGAAGATCACCCTTCGCAAAGGGGTGCTCCAAAGGACTGTGCTGTTCTAGCATGGGAGATCATGAACGAATGCAGCATGGCGGACCAACGGAAACGCCAAGGAAGGCTAGGCTAAGCCTAATAAGGTCGAAAAAACCGGGGGATCGAAGGCAGGCAGGCAAAGGGGCTCAGTAAACTAATATAACCGAGGAAAAAACCCTTTAAGGGTAAAATGGCTGCTGCCAACGAAACCAGTAAGAAAGACCTAATCGCCATCAGAGAGCCCGTCTCCGACAAAACTACCACTCTCTAAGCTAGGCTAGCTGCGACCGACACTGATAAAACTAAAACTTAAACTACATTAATGCATAGTAAAAGTAAACACAAAACAGAGTCCAAGGCATTGTAATGCTAAAATAAAGCTAGCTAACGTGATAATAGTGAAATAATACTAAGTGAACACGAAATAAAAAGGGCGCTCACGAACACGACATGTCACCCAATGGCCAGCTGCACTCGGAGCACCCAGCTCCCTCATCACCCTAAAAAGGTTAATTCACCACTCCCCGAGAGGATCTAAGCAGTTACAGCTAAATCAAACTGAAAAGGAAGAGGGCACTCAACTTTTATGACGAAAGGAAAGCCATCATGCTAGGAATAACTTTAAAAAGCTGAGAAAAGGCACACTTGACAAAATACAAATGCGTAGGTAAGCTGAGATAAAAAAAATTGAGTTTATCAGAGACGAACAGTACTATGAAGGGAGAGGATATGTAACAGCTCCTCACCTATCCTCCTCCTTAGATTCCTAGACTGGGTTAAGTCTGTTTGAGGTGCAGATATCTATGGTTATCTACGGATACATCCCTAATTATACATGATATCTTAGGATAGTCGTTCTGGGGGTTAGAACCCCGTGACACCTGACGGTAATTCTCATGTAATATCCCTCGCAGAAATATTATACAGTAGGAAGCTGCCGGAAGGAACTTCCATCAGGACGACATGGCTTGAGCCCAAATATATATATTTTTGGGCTTAGGCCATGTTGTCCTGATGGAAGGTTCCTTCAGTAGCTTCCTAAGGGTATATATGACTACAGTAGATATTCCCAGAGAATTAAACTAAAGGTTTCACAGAATTCTAACTTCTGGCGCGAGTACCCAAAAGGTTTCCCTTTAGGATATCGTATAATAACAGGGGACGTATGCTTGACACGCCACATAGCTATCTGTACCCCACATGGCGTTTACGCTTCGAGAGAGAAGTTGGTGGAAAGTTATGGGAGGAGCCGTTACAAAGTTCCCCTCCTCCGTTACTGTTACGGTACTCGGATGACGTCATAAACGACGCCACGTTGGCCGCCATCTTTGTTGACGTCATAACCGCGCGCCTTCTCCATTCCTTCTCTTGTAGCGTCTATGACCAGGTGTTTTTCCCAGTTGTTTGCTATTATTTACCAGTATGTCGCAATCTTCAGCCTCTTCTGCCAACCACATTCTTATATTGTATAAATCGGCTCTGGCCGTAAAGTAACGCCTTTTTATCTTTAAATACTGTGTTTTGTGGCGGAGCTGTTGCCTAAACCGGAGGCGTCCTGACGCTGTTGTTCGCTTCGCATGTTTTATTTAGTTAGCCAGTACAACTTTCCCGGTTTCTTAACTAATTATCAGTATTAGTTTTTTAGTCTTCATTGCTAGGAATTAGTTATATTATGCCGATAGTATTCCTTTTTTCGGCGAGTGTAGGTAGCCGAATTTACGACGCTAGAGTTGCTAGCCCATCCCCTAGGCTCGATAGCCTAGGCATTTTAGTTTACTTTCATGCATGATATAATAAGTGTTCATAGTGTTAATTTATGAAATGAAGATATTAGGCATTCATACATATAAGATTCAGTGATTGCACATGGGTTTTTCTCCTTCTAGAAAGTATACAAGGGGTTTTGATGATCTTGGTAGTCGATTCCCTTGCTCCTAACCTACGACTTAGGGCTTTTGTATACTTTTACACCTCCTCGGTTACCTTTTCACTAAGGTAATCTCTCCTCCCTCTGAGGTAGCCTAGGGTACATCCTAGCCCTCCTTACCTTGAATCATATTCAAGTGAGGTTAGGCTAGGATTTTCTTTCCCTGCCCAGAGCCAGAGTTCATGAGCTTTGAGTTGGGGTCAGAACCTCAGAGTATCAGTCGTTTGCCCCCAGCTACCCCATTAGGTGAATGAACTCTCCGTTTGGTCTCCGCTGGACGGCAAAAGGGGGGGGGGGGGGGGGCTCTGCCCTACCCACTAGGCCACACCTGGTAGGGCTACGACCCTTCCTCCCTGTGGCCTAGCAACTTGTCCTACACCTGCCTTCTCTGGGCTAGGGGATATGCTTCCCCTAGCCTAGGTTAGGCAGGCCCTGGGATTCTGTTTCTTTATAGTTTGGGACGGCACGGCCATGCCGTTCTTTTACTGTACTAACCTACCCTAGGCTGGAGAATGAATTCTTCCTATAACTGGAATAGTGCCGGTACTGAAACAGAACCCCCCTTAGAGTGTTAGGGAAGGCTCACACCAACCCCCACACTCCTTCTCAGGACCCTTTTCCCCTCCCCCTCTGTCCTTTGGTGATGGCCTAGCCATCGCACCTCTGTCCACCGTCCTACAACTCGACCGAGTGCCGGCGGGTTGTGGGGTCGGCCCGGTCCTTTCGCCTGCTAGTCCGAACTGCTAAGCTTCCTGCATATAGTTGAACTATGGGATAGCGTAACGACAGGTCGGTCTGCCGGCGGAAGACCTCCCTGCTATCTTAAGAGTGTTCTTCGGTCCTCCCTTGGACCGCCATCCACAACCCTAGCTGACTGCCGGCTTAGTTGTGGCTGGATGGAAGCCTGA
Source organism: Palaemon carinicauda (assembly GCF_036898095.1). Taxonomy (NCBI): domain Eukaryota; kingdom Metazoa; phylum Arthropoda; class Malacostraca; order Decapoda; family Palaemonidae; genus Palaemon; species Palaemon carinicauda. The sequence continues at coordinate 80,203,762 of NC_090735.1, read as the reverse complement.
TCATACTCTTCCTTCCATTTGAACCCTCCTTCTCGAGGAAGGCGAGGTTAGGGTAGTGAGCTGCCGCCCTTCCCTCTTCCTTCCTCTATGCTTTCTCTCTCTCTTAATCAAGTGCCGGTCCACTGTCGCACAACTCTGCCAGCAACAGCCGAGAGCTTAGCCTAGGTCTCCTCTTTGTCCCATAGATTTGCGTCAGGGTTGGAGTACCTACAGCCGGTTGCCTACCGACTGCCAGAGGATGCCGACATGTCGGCGATCTGCCATCAATTCCCGAGGTTGTCTCCCTTTCCCCGCCACATAGACTGATGGCTGGAAGGAGTTACCCTCAATCGGAGACTCCCCGGCGCCCGGTGTGCCTCCGACGCGTCGGCAGGCTGCCTGCTCCACCTAATTTATAATACGATGCGCCGGCAGTGTCTATTGTATGGCTGTATACGATAGCCAGTACATCTATGGTATAGTACATACCCTAAACAGAAAACTATGGTGTATAGTTATGCAGTAAATACTTTCTAGCATACTCTGTGTATCTATGCGCAGTCCCTTGCTGGGACCTATTCGAATTGGGTATAATTATTTCCCCTTTATTCACTATGCTAAATGAACTCAGCTCTCTTCCTTTCTCCACTGCTAATACCCCGGAGGAAGTACTAGCTGTGCTACTCTATCCCTACTGGATAACTTCTCCCTTTGGGCTTACTCGAATGAAAGCCCTAGAGTTAGTAGTGGTGTAAGGTCGCGGCAATTGGCTGGGCGGTATTCACAAGTATGTGTCTTTCCTGCTTCATTTCCAGCTTACCTATCCTAAGCTTACACTTGGAAAGGAATCTTATACTGTAATTGAGATTACTTTAAGACTAATCTAAGATTACTTCAAGTCAATGTTATAGACTTCCAAATACTCATGTACCCCTTTCCTCTTTACAGGAGGAGTACATCCGGTGTGAGAGCGCCTTTTGCAGCGTTCAGCGCCCTGACTTATACGGCCACCTGGTGTGCCGAACCCAACCCACGCCAGCTGCTCTGTCACCCAAGGATCTTTGCGATATTGGGACCCGCAGGTTGGCACAGTTTGCAAGGACCTGCTCAACGAGGTGTTCGAAGCTCCCTCGTCAGCGGAAGCCAGGGACATCGCTCGCAAGAAACTACGCAAGTGGGTACGTGGTTTCCAGAAGAACGCCACGGGGCCCTATCTCCTTAGTGAGAAGATGAGAGCTTTGCTCTTCTCTAAGGCATCTGCGGATGCCGTCATCCCCAAACAGGAGATCCCATGTCCAACTGCCCGTTGATCCAGACGTTTCAGACGCACTCCGGGACATCCACCTCGATGATGATGAGCGGATGTTAGAGGTGTCAGATACCACCGAGAGGACCCTGATGGCCGAGGGTCGAGAAGCGGAACCTACAGAGGCTCCTGACTCCGAAGAAGGCGCCACTGCACCCTCTATCACTTCCGTAGTCATCTCGGAACCAGTCCCCTCTACATCGTCCACTCCTATGCTCACAAGAGCGGACACACCCGTGGATAATTTCCAAGCCTTGATTACGGTCCTCGATGAGAGGCTACGCCAGAGGGACGAGGATTTCAAAAAGGAAATCCTTCGTTTAACGAAGTAACCCTAGAGAAAGATCACCGTGAAGGACCTTCCAGCCTGCTCTGTGACGAACCCATGGAGGCATGCCGAGCACATGCCTATCACTAGTGGCAGGATATTCGTAAACGACAAGCTAGGCGCCGTCCCTCTTGAAGAGGTGGAATTCTGGCCTAGCTTCGAAGCATATCCGGACTGCTACATTCGCCTCAAGTCCGAACCCGTTTCCAAGGAGGAAACCGAGCCTTAAGAGGTCATTGTGTTTGACCACACAAAGGCTCAATCTCTGCTAGCCAGTTGTCTGAAGGACAAGGGCTACACCAACTCCAAGGTGCCAGCCCTGAGCAAGAAACACCCGTCTTTTCTTGCTCCTACCACCATGGTCTTCCCCTTCGCGGAGAAGTCCCTCCTAGCAGTGTTGAAGGCGGTGGAGGAAGGGAAACCCTGCCCTACATTGGAGGAATGTACGCCCCTCTCCCTCGCACTACCCCCTGACGACAAGAACTGGAAAGACATCCAGTTAACTTTCTCTGTGGTTAAGTTGGAGGCCGACATCGCTAGACGTCAGTTAAACGAGAATCTTCCTAAGCTCTCCAAATACCTTCTTCGTCGGGAGCAGGACACGAAAGAGAGGCTGGCCGCCTCCCTTTCCCTCCAGGTGCAACTGGAGACGATGGCTGGGGAACAACGGACCCCAGGCTTCTACAAGGTCTTGACCTTGCTACCCTGACAAAGGACTTTTATAGCTTCATCAGGGCACGGAGAGCCTCCAGAGAGTTCGTGTTTGTGAATGCCACAGTCAAACACGAACCAAGGAAGCTGATTTCCTCCAACATTTGGGGGAAAGGTCTCTTTCCCAATAACCTCGTGAAAGAGATCGTTGACAGGGCCGCCACGGAGAACCGGCACCTTCTCCAAAAGTGGGGCATGTCAGGTAAAAGGAAATCTTCTCAGGATGAGGGCCCCCAACTGAAGAAGAAATCCAACAAGCCTATACCTCAGCAGCGTCAGGCGAATTGCCAGCTTCCGGCAATCACTGCTCCCCAGTTTGTGGCTCGGCCCCAACAAACCTTCCGACTGGTACCCCAGCCTGTGGTGACTCAGTCACCAGCCTTCACGCCCGCCTACGAAAGGCAGTCGACTACCTTTCGTCCCAGAGGTAGAGGCACCGGCAGAGACTCCTCTCGACGTACCTCCAGAGAAAGAAGAGGAAAGGGAGCAAGCGGCCGAGGTGGTAAACCCTCGGGCAACCAGAAGCAATGAGATCCTTCCGGTGGGAGGAAGACTCCGCCTTTTCCAGGATCGTTGGACCTTCGATCCCTGGGCTCACAGCATTATCAAGAACGGACTAGGGTGGAGCTGGGTAACACCACCACCAGCTTTCCACCAATTCTTCCAACACTCCACCCCCGTCCTGGAAGAATACATCCAAGAACTCTTGAACAAGAAGGTGATCAAGAGGGTAAAGTCCACCAGGTTCCAAGAAAGACTTTTCTGTGTTCCCAAGAAGGACTCTGACAAACTCAGAGTCATTCTGGACTTGTCCACTCTCAACAAGTTCATAGTGAACGACAAGTTCAAAATGCTGACTCTTCAACACATAAGAGCCATACTGCCTCAAAAGGCATACAGTCTCAATAGACATGGCAGACGCCTACTAGTACATTCCAATGAATCGCCAGACCTCCTCCTACCTAGGATTTAGGCTTCAAAGAAGACAGTACGCCTTTAGAACCATGCCCTTCGGGCTAAACATAGCCCAAAGGATATTCACGAAGCTCGCAGATACGATCGTTCAACAGCTACGCTTACAAGGCCTCCAAGTGATGGCTTACCTGGACGATTGGCTGGTGTGGGCAGCATCAGAAGAAGAATGCCTGCAAGCTTCCACAAAGGTGATCCAATTCTTGGAACATTTGGGCTTCAAGATCAACACCAAAAAGTCTCGACTTTCTCCAGCTCAGAAGTTCCAATGGCTAGGAATACATTGGGACCTTCAGTCACACTGTCTTTCCATTCCACTAAAGAAGAGAAAGGAAATAGCAGGATCTGTCAAGAGACTCCTCAAATCCAAACGGATTTCAAGACGACAACAGGAACGGGTGCTCGGCTCCCTTCAGTTTGCTTCAGTGACAGACCCAGTGCTATGAGCAAAGCTAAAAGATGCATCGAGATTCTGGAGAAGATACGCATCAAACGCTTGAAGAGATCTCAATAGACCTCTGCCGACTCGGCTACGATCACTCCTCAAGCCGTGGTCGGAGGCAAAGAACCTGAAAAGGTTGGTACCTCTTCAACTACCGCCCCCCTTGGTCGTTATCCATACGGACGCATAGCTAGAAGGATGGGAGGGTCACTCCATTCAGCGTCAAGTTCAAGGAACATGGTCTCCCCTATTCAAGACGTTTCACATCAATATCTTGGAGGCCATGGCAGTTCTTCTCACCCTGAAGAGGCTGTCTCCACGTCCCTCAGTCCACATTCGACTGACCCTGGACAGTGACGTCGTGGTCAGATGTCTCAACCGTCAGGGCTCAAGATCGCCCCAACTCAACCAAGTGTTACTGCCCATCTTCCGTCTTGCGGAGAAGAAAAGATGGCACCTCTCAGCAGTTCACCTACAAGGATTCCGCAACGTGACGACGGATGCTCTATCCAGGACAGCCCCGATAAAGTCAGAATGGTCCCTAGCCGCAAACTCATTCTCCTTCATCTCCCAAGAAGTACCGGACCTGCAGATCGACCTCTTCGCAACGAGCGACAACAAACAACTTCCTCGCTACGTGGCCCCTTACAAGGACCCCCAAGCAGAAGCGGTGGATGCCATGTCCCTGGATTGGAACAGATAGACCAAGATTTACCTGTTCCCTCCACCCAACCTTCTGCTAAAAGTCCTCACCAAGCTAAGGTCCTTCCAAGGAATAGCCGCCCTAGTGGCCCTCAAGTGGCCTCGGAGCAACTGGTTCCCATTGATCCTGGAGTTACAACCCAAGCTAATTCCCCTGCCAGACCCAGTTCTAACCCAACAAGTTCAGAAGTCGACTGTCTTCGCTTCATCAAAGAAAACCCGAGACTTTCATCTCATGATTTTCTCTCCCTAGCCGTCAAGAAGAGGTTTGGGATCTCGAAGAAAAGCTTAGACTTTTTAGAGGAATATAAAACAAATATCAGAAGGCAATACGAGTCATCTTGGAAGAAATGGGTGTCCTTTGTCAAGTCCAGAAATCCTACAGAAATATCAATGGATTTCTGTTTGTCCTTCTTCATTCACCTTCATGGACAAGGCTTGGCAGCCAACACGATTTCCACCTGCAAATCGGCCCTGACAGGATCCTTACTATATGCCTTCCAAATAGACCTGTCTAGTGACATCTTCAACAAGTTGCCGAAGGCTTGTGCTAGACTCAGACCCGCACCCCCGTCGAGACCCATCTCCTGGTCTCTTGACAAGGTGCTCCATTTTGTCTCATGTTTGGACAATTAAACTTGCCCTCTGAAAGATTTGACTCAAAAAGTGATTTTCTTATTTGCTCTCGCCTCGGGGGCTAGAGTCAGTGAAATTGTGGCATTATCAAGGGAAGAAGGCCAGATCCAGTTCGCCGAAACAGGCGAGCTCACCCTCTTTCCTGACCCAACGTTTCTCGCCAAGAATGAGCTACCCACCAAAAGGTGGGGTCCCTGGAGAATCTGCCCTCTGAAGGAGGATATCTCTCTGTGCCCAGTGGAGAGCCTAAAGGTCTATAAACGGACTTCAGTGGAGGACAGCTCTTTAAAGGGGAAACATCGGGTTCTGATTTGTCACTCAAACAACCAAGGGCGAAGATCCTGACAGTACACCCGCAGGTCACGATCCCAGGAAAGTCGCCTCTTCCCTGAATTTCTTCCAGTCAATGGACTTTGAAAGTTTTTGCTCATTCACAGGCTGGAAGTCTTCAAGAGTTTTTTTCAAACACTATGCGAAGCAGGTGCACGAATTGAAACGCTTCGTGGTGGCTGCAGGTAGTGTGTTAAAACCTGCTGCTTAGTGCTGCGATGAACAGTGAGCTATTTGGGATTCTAACTCTAAGGGTGTCTGTGTTGACCCTAGTGCGCAACATAGTGAAAATAGTGCCACCAAGTGACACTACGGACTGTTCTTATACTACGTTGAAGTCACAGACTAGAACACTTGTGCCACATGTTCCTAACATGAAGTGTATATAAGACATTCTAGAAAGACTTTATAATTCCTATAGAATTAACGTGCGTGAGGGCAAGTTTTCCTTTTCAGGCTCACATCTATTTCTATTAATGTCCCAAGTCTATGTAACTGACTTGCATTCCATTACAATTTACATTTATTACTTTTATGTATGGTAATTCTTATTTATGCCCAAATACAAGAATTTGCTTCACTCGTGCGTCTTATTTCACCCTAATATTGTAATAAAATATTGTTTGAGAGTTTTGATTCCCTCTATAATATGTAAATATATCTGAACAATGAAATACTATTGTTCATTTATACAAACTCATCTAGACTAAGGTAATTTGTTCCAACACATTGTACTTACCTTATCTTCTATCTGGCTCTGGGACCGGCAGGTACTTCTGATGCTGGGTGACTTTCTTTATCAAGTAACTTCGAGACTTTCCATAAGTCCAATAGGACTCATCCCTGCCGGGGGTGGCAGGAAGCGGTAACATAGTATATGTTTATCTGAGGTGACATATACCAGTAATGTCACAAGGTCTCTGTGGTCATTAGACCAAAGGAATATTGTCTAGAAGTCGAAGGCACTACTAAAAGGGAAAAATCCATGATACATTAATTCTCTGGTACTCTTTATCAGGACGATATGGCCTAAGCCCAAAAAACCGATTTTGAGCGAAGCGAAAAATCTATTTTTGGGTGAGATAGCCATGTCGTCCAGTTGGACCCACCCTTTTCTCTATTTTAGGCCTTGGCAGGCCCCTCCCAATCTTACTTTATCATGGGGGCTGGCCTCGACGCCAGAAGGAATGAAGAAGGCGCGCGGTTATGACGTCAACAAAGATGGCAGCCAACATGGCGTCGTTTATGACGTCATCCAAGTACCGTAACAGTAACAGAGGAGGAGAACTTTGTAACGGCTCCTCCCACAGCTTGCCATCAACTTTCCCCTCGAAGCGTACATGCTATGTGGGGTGCAGATAGCTATGTGGCGTGTCAAGCATACGTCCCCTGTTATTATACGATATCCTAAAGGGAAACCTTATGGGTACTCGTGCCAGAAGTTAGAATTCTGTGAAACCTTTAGTTTAATTCTCTGGGAATATCTACTGTAGTCATATATACCCTTAGGAAGCTACTGAAGGAACCTTCCATCAGGACGACATGGCTATCTCACCCAAAAATACATTTTTCGCATTGCTCAAAATCCGTTATACAGTGAACCCTCGTTTATCGCGGTAGATAGGTTCCAGACCCGGCCGCGATAGGTGAAAATCCGCGAAGTAGTGACATCATATTTACCTATTTATTTAACATGTATATTCGGACTTTTAAAACCTTCCCTTGTACGTAGTAATGTTAACAAACTACCCTTTAATGTACAGAACACTTAATGCATGAACTACAGTACCCTAAACTAAAACAGGCACAAATATTAAAGGCGATTTTATATCATGCGTTTCCTAAACACGCTAAAAAGCACGATAAAAAATGGCAACCAATGTTTTGTTTACGTTCATCTCTGATCATAATGAAGAAACAAACTCATTTAGTGTACACATATATGTATAGGTTAGTTTTTGCATCGATTATATTGATCATACAGTATGTTGATTTTGTTATTACCAATGTTTTACTTAATTTTTCTTAGGACTTCCAAATGAAATGTTTTTCTTTATGACGCCGCCTGAAACGACGGCGTCATAAAGTACTGTACGCTCAGTAAACAACCACGCTCAGAACAAACAAGGCATTTAACGTGCATGATGAAAGTGATAAATAATGATACAGTACAGTATTTACAGTACTGTAAAAGCATTTACAAAATATGTTACCTTACAAATATAATTTACCGTATCTATATAAAATCATACAGTACTGTACAGTACATATTGTATGTAGCAAAGCAGGAAAACAATTAACGAGAGAGAAAGAGAGAGAGAGAGAGAGAGAGAGAGAGAGAGAGAGAGAGAGAGAGAGAGAGAGAGAGAGAGAGAGAGATTGTTTTACGTACATACTGTAAATGTAAATTTTAAACAAAAAAATCAATTTACGAGAGAGAGAGAGAGAGAGAGAGAGAGAGAGAGAGAGAGAGAGAGAGAAGGGGAGAGATTGTTTTACGTACGTAAATGTAAATTTTAAACAAAAAAAATATGATAGGTTACAACATGTAGACTTTTAAAACCTTCCCTTTAACTTAATGCATACAGTACTAAACTATAAAACAGGCACAAATATTAAAATGTTAGAATATTAAAGTAAAAAATAAAGATTGTTACTGTACTCACCACAAAAGAAGTTCAAGAAAAACTTGAATGATGATGGCGATGAATTTGCTGCACAGTAGAAATGATGATGATGAAGCTGATGATGTCTTCTACTGTGTAGCCAATGATGTATTTTACGTCTCTTCAGACGGAGGTGTCTTTTCCTGGGACACCTCTTCAACTTCTTCAATTTCTTCCGAAGGCGTAGTAGCAGGAGGAACTGGCTCTTTTTAGCGAGGCTGGAAGAACATTGTGATCGGAAGTTGTTGCCGCTACTTCTTTTTTCGATCTAAGAGCATCCTGTAGGGAGTCATGATGTCATCGACCTTGTTGGAGAATTGCATAGACCGATCCATATCCTCGTCCCACTCTTGCAACATTTCTTTCACCTCCTTTATATGGTTGCAGACCTTGGCAAGCCGTTCTAGTGTTAAGCCCGTTTCTTCGACATTTTCTTGGGTCTCTTTCCTGGGTTTCACTCTCTTCTTCGCTTGCCGATTTCGTCAGGTCTTCGAGGTCTGCGTCAGTTAGGGGCTGGGAATGGCAGTCCAACAACTCGTCGACGTCTTCAGTCGTCATGTCGCCAAACCCGTCACCTCCAATTATGGCAGCCAACTGCACAGCTTTGCGTATTGCAGAGTGTTGGATTTCCGACGGAGTAAATCCCTCGTCGTCGTAAACAATCTCGGGCCACAACTTCTTCCAGCTCGCATTCACAGTTGCAGGTTTCATCTCTTGAAGTGCCTTCTGAATATTCTTCAGGCATGTGGCTATGGTGTACTGCCGTCAGTACGCCTTCAAGTTAAAATCTTCATCCTCATCCTCTTGGGCAGCATCCACACACGCAACGAGGTCCGCCAAGGTATTCTTCGTGTAGAGGGCCTTGAACGCCCTGATAACCCCCTGGTCCATCGGTTGAATTAATGACGTGGTGTTGGGTGGCAGGAACTCAACCTGAACGCCCTCACGCGACAGGTCAGTTGCATGTCTACCAGCGTTATCCATAAGGAGAAGGATCTTGAATGGCAAGCCCTTCTCAACGAGATATTCATTGACTTGCGGGATGAAACACTGTTGGAACCAGTTGGAGGTCAGCATCTTTGTAATCCATGCTTTTGGATTATGCATCCAGTAAACGGGAAGGAGATTCTTATTCTTATTTTTCAAAGCGCTAGGATTTTTCGACTTATAAATAAGCCCCGGCTTTAGCAAAAATCCAGCAGCATTGCCACACATCACGAGGGTAACGCGATCCTTGAATGCTTTAAAGCCAGAGGCTTTGGCTTCCTCTTTGAACAGGAAAGTTCGCGACGGCATTCTCTTCCAAAACAAGCCGGTCTCATCCATATTAAACACTTGTTCCGGCTTGTATCCACCTTCGGCGATAATATTCTTGAACGTCTGGTTCACGTAAGTTTCAGCAGCGGCAGTGTCAGCCGAAGCAGCCTCGCCATGCAGGGAAACGCTTTTCAGGGCGAAGCGTTTCTGAAACTTCGCGAACCATCCTTTGCTGGCGGAAAAACGTTGTTTCTGAGGCTGGTAATCAGTGGATGTCCCTGGTTGAGGTTCATCTGCATCATCATCTTCTTCAGCATGGTTGCCGTCGTCGTCTTGAGGTTCCTTTGCAGCAAAATTCTCATACAAGCTCAAAGCCTTTGTTCGGATGGTGTTCGTATCCAAGGCTATGTTCTTCTTCCGGCAGTCGGCAATCCACACAGCTAAAGCACCTTCCATGCGTACGCTCGTTTTATTACACGTTGTAACGACTCGCTTCGCTGATCTGCTAAAGGTGATTGCAGCCGTCTTTCTCATGTTCGCCTCGTCCTTCTTGATATAGCGAACAGTAGATTCGTTGATTCCTAAATGGCGCTTCTACCGTCTTTTACCATATCGAGAAGCGTCACCTTCTCAGCAATCGTCATCATCCTTCGGTGGCGTTTAGGCTCACTACCAGCCTTAGTAGAAGCAGAACGCTTGGGAGGCATTGTACAGTAGGATTTAAAAGAAAGTTCAACAAAAAGTTCAACTTAAAACAGTCGCACACAGCACAGATTAAACTTCACAAACTTAAGAACTTCTACTCAGCGATACGGCATAAGAGAAAGTGGACGACCCGGGCCCGCGAGAACCTAGATGCTGCGGGTTGAAGATGCGGGCAAAACACCAATCACAGGCTAGATAACAAAACTTGAGTTCTGATTCGTCATCTATCAGCGCTTGAACCAATCACAACCCGTCTTATATGATGCGTAGGTTACCAACTCAAAGTACAAGATACCCCGCGTACAGTATACTGTACGTACAGTATTAATAATAATAATAATAAATAATGATAATAATACAGTAATAATAATAAAAATAATGATAATAATAATAACAATAATAATTTTATTAAAACAACAACAATAAAGGGATTTTGACGAAGGAAAAATCTATTTCTGGGGAGAGACCTGTGGCGCCCGGTGAAAAGAGTCCTTCTTATATATCTTTTCTGATAAAACCTTCCAATTATACCAGAGAAAGAAAAAAGCATGGAATGCTGAGGTTACTACCCTCGCGCGAGCACCTTTTGGGTGTCGTGTATAAAGCAAAGGCGCGTGAAAACCACTATTCACAGGTTGTCTTCCATTTAGTTAATTCCTTCGTCAAAGGGATGGGCCGATACAAAGGTCCTAGCCAACCACCAGCGCCACGACGCGAGCGCCATCTGAACAACATCCTTCTGTAATGGTCATGACGGCTTGGAAAGGAAAGGGTGGGATCGTGTAAAATAAAGGGGAAGGGTTTCACCGGGCGCCACAGGTCTCTCCCCAGAAATAGATTTTTCCTTCGTCAAAATCCCTTTTCTGGGTCGACCTGTGTCGCCGGGTGAAAATGTACCAGAGAATGCCTTCCAAGCCCAACAATAACAACTAATTTAATGAGGGGAGAGAAACAACACCATGTAAAGAAAATCATAAATAATTAAGGTAAACAAACATGATAACAGGGAAGCCTCCGAGTATCAGAGGAAACATGCAACAAAACTGACATGGCTAAGAATATCCCAACCCTATAACAACGGTAATCAATAATAGTTACAAACATAACCTAATATGTAATAAACTTAGGGCTAACGAACCACCAAGGAAGCGGCGTCGTGGTGCGAGTGGCGGGTAGGAGGGAGAAGAAAAGAGATGGATGAAAGGAAGAACAAAAGATCACTGGGGAGAGATAAGGCTCCCAGCTGCAACTGTTGGGTATTTAAGAGCCTGTAAGTTCATTAGATAGTGGCGTTTGAAGACCATAGGAGATTCCCAACCCGTGAACTTTATAAGGTCATCAAAGTCCATCTTCTGGGGGAAATGATCCCGGATTGGCTTGTTAAATGAAGTATAGGATCTATAGCCTAATACCACGTATGGGAATGGTACCTCCTTGTTCTCTGATAAACAAGGGGCCAGACGATCGGGTAGCAGTCGTGGCTAAAAAGGCCCTGAGAGTGGTGACCGGACATAGAGAAGTATCTTGGAGAAGAGGAATAACTTTCCAAGGGGACCACCTATTTTGGGGGTTAACGGCCGAATCATATTGGCGAATTGTCGAGTCCCTTTTGTCTGATTCGATGAAGAAATCGTTTTCCGGTTCAATGTTCGCGTCTCTATGAGCTGCCAACTTCCTGTAGTCTACAAAGTTAGGGTTTTGGCCATCCTTGAGTAATCTGACACAGTGAGTTTGGAATACTCGGGTCAGTTTGAGGAACGGGATCCGGATGGGACGGAGTTTCCACTCGAGGAGGAGAGGAAACCAACTGTTCTTGGGCAGTGAGGTGGTACTAAAGCCACTGCGCCCCGGAAGGAGCGCAGTCGGTGTAAAAGTTTTTAGAAGATTCACTGGGAGAGATAGGGAAATCTTCCTCTAATGGTTCCAATCCCGGGGTAATGCGTCCATGGCATGAGCCCGAGGGTCCAGGATTGGGGTCACATAACAAGGAAGTTTGTGATTGATCTGCAATGTGAATAGATCTACCTGGATGCCTGGAACGAGCCTGAGTATCCACCGGAATGAAATTCTGACTCCAGGGGACTCGTCCTGGATAGTGAGCCCGTCTTCACATCCTGGCCTCCCGCTAGGTGAGGTGCTGACAGGAACCAGTTCTTTTCTGTTGCCCAGGCGAAGAAAGTGACCAGGATCTGATTCAGGTTGGGTGACTTGGATCCTCCCCTGTTTCCGTAGTGTACCTCGTCTGTGCTGTCTGACACTACTCTGATATGGGTCGACCTCGGAGGAGAGTCTCTCTTCAGGGTCAAGAACACTGCCATAGCTTCGAGAACATTGATATGGGACTGTTTCATGGCTAGTGACCAAGAACCTGAAACATCTGATGTTCGGAGAAATCCCCCCATCCACTTAGAGACACGGCTGAATGGAATGTCACTTGTGGAGGTGGGAATTGTAGAGGAACCGCTTTGGAGAGGTTCTTCGGTTCGGACCATGGGCGTAGTCTCATTTTCCAGACAGAGGGGATCTTCGAGACCTTGTCTTCTTATAGGTACTGTAGCTCTTTCTCCAAAATCGATTGATGTCTTGAGTTTGGCTTTTATTAGGAGATCTGTTACTGAAGTGAATTGGAAAAGGCCGAGGATACTTTCTAGGCTCTTTGGACACCTGTTTGTGCTTGAGAAATTCTTGATCTTGGAACCTATTCCTCTTACTTTTGGAAGGGAGAGACAACGTGTGCTTCGAAAGGTCCCACTGAATGGCTAACCATTCTAAGTGGCCTGATGGTCGCAGGCGAGACTTATGGAGATTGACCCGAAATCACAGGTTGTCGAGCAATCGAAGTAATTCCTTCGTAGCTCTGTTGCCTTCTATGGCCGGCCGGGCCCAAATGAACCAACCGGCCAGATAAGCAATGATCTGTATCTCTTGGTTCCTGAGTTGTTCTAACACTGCCTCTCCCAGTTTCGTGAGTATCCTGGGATCAATGTTGAGGCCGAAGGGCATGTCTTGAACACAAAGGCTTTCCTGCTTAGGTGGAAACCCAGATAAGAAGAGAAGTTTCGAGCTATAGGCGCAAGCTAATAGCGCTCGGTAAGATCGAGAGAGGTGGTGACGGTCCCACGGGGAAGTAAGGTCCGTACCCGAGAGATAGTCGTTTGATTGCTTTTCTTGAGTAACCCTGTGGTGTACTCTTTCAGGACGGGAGTGGATTTCTGGGAGAAGGTCACTGGCGGAGGAGGAGGACCTTGAGGCTATTTTCATCTCAAACCGTTAGAGATTATGCTATGATCCCACAGACCGAGTCCAATGGTCACGAAAGTGGTAAAGTCTTCCCTCTACCGGGACCACCGCGTTGTGAGGGAGTGAATCTAGGTCCTTCCCTTCTCCGAACCCCCTTTTTCCTAGGTCCGCCTTGATGGCGGGACTGTCTTCTACTCCTGTAGCTTCCTCTCTGGTGTCCATGAAAGGAGCCTGAGGGTTCGGATCTAGGGCTGTATGCAGGCAAAACATCCCAACGGGGTTGGGTTGTGTACCTGGGGAATCAGTGAGGTAGACCACCTGATGATGGGGAGTCAGATACAAAAGCGTCGAACCAGAGGAAGGCTGTGATGACGAGTGGGAAACCGACTATCGATTCCTGTCTGATAGAGGTCTCAGACAGAACGTACTTCCCACAACTGACCCGATCAGACCAACAAACGTGTAGGTTGAACTGGAAGGGCAGAGCCTGGAAGTATCGTACCCCCCAGGCTGACAACATCCTGGTCCAGACAGATCGGGCCTGCCCTTTAGGAAATAATACCGTTACCTTCGGTACCTTGTCAAGCTAACCAAGGCAATCTCTTTCAACCGAACGAATCCGTTGAATGGAAATTCTAGTACCTGGGAGTAAAATCTAGGTCCCCCAGAGGGAGGACGTCTATGCCCTCCAGATTTATGGTACCACCTATATCCGAGTTCCTGAACGGCACTGACTCACCACCATACCTTAGAGCTGCGTCATAGCCCCTTGGTTTTCCCTAGAATGTGTTGCTTTTAGCCGTCATAGTTTATGCAGGGTAACATGAACATCAGGATCCTTTAAGGGTCCTAGGTCGGTGACGTAGGTAATTGCAAAGCTGAAGGCTCAAAACTCATCCCCACCTACCTGCCCGTCCATGGGGTCGTCGTCCAGCCTTAGAGAGGACACTCCGAGGAGATAGGGACCTCTAGATGGAGCATTCCTTCCCAACCTCGATACCCAAGGGCGGAGAGCCTCTCTTGCAGGCCAGAGAGAATCATCATCATCCTGATGGGAACCATGCAGGCGAACCTTCTGTAACACAGAGGGGACATAAGTCTGGATGTTCCTTGAACTTTGGTTAGCGATCTTATTCACAGGCTGGGGTCAGCTGTATAACTCTTAAAAAGCAATTTTAAAGAAAAGTCATTTAATGTACTATCTTCTGGGGTATAGTGCGACACTTGTATTCATGAAATGTGACACTGTTGGCGCATTCGCCACTGGGTGGAAATTTATTTCTATATGAACACTATGTTGTATGGATATTTATCCATATCTAGACATAGTTAGAATTGACTATGCATAAATATAGGCATAATTAATGTATTTCTATTTGAACACTATGTTGTATGGATATTTAGCCCTATTTAGACATAGTTAGGATTGAATATGCATAAATATAGGCATAATTAATTTAATTCTATTTGAACACGATGTTGTATGGATATTTATCCATATATATACATAGTTAGAATTAAATACATGCATAAATACAGGCATAGTTACGTTCATAAATAATTTTTTTTTTTTTTAATCCTTCCCTTTACAGGTAAAACAAAAGATTGGCCACCCGTGGTCTGAGTGATCTCTGACTGTACCGGAGCTCCGGTAACCATCCCCGGTACAAACAAAGGTCCGTCATAGTGACAACGTGAACCAGAGGAAATCTAATATTAACCTCAATGCTGATCGCCTGTACGATATCCGGTTAAGCCGGAGTTCGATGAAAAGGATCGTAATGACGATATTGTGATTATTCATGAAAAAGGGGGTCATACCCTGATTCTGATCGTCTGATTGATCTCTGTTTGTACCGGAGAACCAGTGACAAAGGTCCGGCATCGTGAAAACGTGATCCTCATCGGTACGATAACATTCTCTAAAACTGAATGTCTGTGTTACCTCCAGTGAAGCCGGAGATTCGATGAAAAAGGGACCGTAATAATGAAACTGTGAAATCCTCATCGGTATCACATTGTTAACTCCGGTTCTGGACGTCTGCTTGATCTCTGTTTGTATGGGAGATCCGGTAGCAAAGGCCAGTCCCCGTGAGATCGTGACCGTCACCGGTACGATAACATTAACCTCAATGAATGTTTGAGTTATCTCCAGCGAAGCCGGAGATTCGATGAAAAAAGGGGCCGGAAAGGTGTAATTGAGATCAAACATGACAAAGGTTCGTGTGCAAAAGGCCTCAGCCGGAGTCTGAGTGCCGGATTTCACCGTTGCACTCCAAATATCTGACTAGTTCTCACCCAATGAGTATCCATTATAGCGGCGTATAACTCAAGGTGGAGCTAAGCATAACTCAAGGCGGAGCTAAGGGTGTCGGTATAAAACGAACCCAATTAATGACTCATACACCAACGTTCCTACTAATAGTGTTAGCTATATTAACAGTAACCACATCAATAAAACGTGTATAACATTAAACGTACTATCATCAACTCTGATAATAAGAGGAGGCCTGAATAACTCGTGAACCTATAAAAACGGAGAACGGGAAACTCGAGCTAATAAACGAGCACCCTATGCTCTCACTCTCAAGGTTACATAATAAAAGCTAACATCACACAATAATATAAGGAAAGTAAAAAACTGATTGCTTTTATTTTGTTTTTATTTTTTCCTCTTTCTTTTTCATTTTTAGTCATTGTAATAACCAAGAACGAAGAATAACGACAACGTAACCAATAAATAAGGATATAGTCTAAATCGAGCCTTCCTGGGGCGAGTACAAACTAACAGACTAAATCGCTAAACGTTTAAATCGCTATTCGCCCAATACCATTGTTGGCACTATAATATCCAAATGTTTGTATATTTGTAATTTACCTAATGTCTGTTAATGACATAAGGATAAATAACTTAAAGCAATCTGCCGACCTGCGAGGGTCGGGGAAGCAGTGACATGCTCTTAAAATAAATATAAACACCAGCCTTAGCTAAAGGCAAGGCAAATATAAGTGTTAAGTGTATGGGCGACCTCCGGTGAAGCCGGAGCGTAATGAGATGTCCTGAATAATGCCGCCTTAGCCAAAGGCAAGGTAAATATAAGTGTGAAGTGTATGGGCGACCTCCGGTGACGCCGGAGGATAATGAGATACCCTGAATAATTCAATTGTGGCTAATAATTCAATTGTGAAGATATAAAAGCCAAGCCGCAGCTAAAGGCTAAGGCTTAGATCATAGTAAAGCGTATTTACAAACTCCGGTGAGGCCGGAGGGAGAAAAAAGGTCCTGAATAATTATTGTGAATAAAAACACAATTGTAATAACAATGGCTATTGTGGATATGGCCATGGCCTGAGACCGCAGTAAGGGCCACCGGAGGGTCGTATCTAAACAATATGAAGCCCGTCTCATGCAGTAAACAATATATAAATATAACAATAGAGCGAAAGTCATTGAGAATCCCTCAAGCCGGAGTAGAACTCAAGGCGGAGTGGAAAACGTTCATAAACTACTCCCGAGCCGTAACGGGGAGAGGACGAAACACGGACCAAAATAACGCTAACAATTGAAAAGTCACGAAAAATAAATAACTCGTAAGTTATCATCCACCCAGAGGGGGAGAGGTGAGGGAGTGAGAACCCGTTGAACGCACAAAACGGAAAACGGGAAATCCGCTCAACCACCAGAGCTAAGAAAGAAAACGAGAGAAAGGGGTAACTCGTGACTGCGAACAGAAAACGGGGACCCCAATCTCTCGCTCTCTTGGACACAAAAACAGGACTAAAAATCACACAACACTATTATAAACGTATAAAATAAAAATGTACATCCATATAACACTACGATCGAAGAATAGCAACTGCTAAAACTTAAAATAAATAGCACAGTCGAGTGACGAACGCCTCGGAGGGGCGGGTACTAAACAAACACAAAGCTAAATCGCTATCTCGTTCGTAGGCTGGACTTACTAGCAAAAAGTACCATGAGCATAAATACACAAAAAAAAAATAAAAATAAAAATAATAACGGTTCTAAAGGCATAAGGCCAGGGACTTAACCAAGAACCTAAGTGACAGAGTACTAAACGGGCAGACAAAGATGAATTCCCAAACAAGTGAACAAACAATGGCCGCCATGAAAGGCCAGACGGGAATAATAAAACAGACTATACTGGATATAAAACAGAAGCCCGGTACAATAAAAAACTGTCAAAACAAACTATGGTACTTAACATTGGAATGTGTGAAGATGGAGCTTCGGACATGACAAAATAAATCCACGATTGATAAAAAAGACCGAGAGCACAACAAAACAATTCAACACTTTGTATTCCAAAAAGAAGGATGATGTTCAGATGGCGCTCGCGTCGTGGCGCTGGTGGTTGGCTAGGACCTTTGTATCGGCCCATCCCTTTGACGAAGGAATTAACTAAATGGAAGACAACCTGTGAATAGTGGTTTTCACGCGCCTTTGCTTTATACACGACACCCAAAAGGTGCTCGCGCGAGGGTAGTAACCTCAGCATTCCATGCTTTTTTCTTTCTCTGGTATAATTGGAAGGTTTTATCAGAAAAGATATACAGTATAAGAAGGACTCTTTTCACCCGGCGACACAGGTCGACCCAGAAATAATAATAACAATAATAATAATAGCTTTACGTATGCTATTTTATTCTTTTGTAGGATGTGTGTGTCTCTCTCTCTCTCTATTTCTCTCTCTCTCTCTCTCTCTCTCTCTCTCTCGTACGCTTATTCGAAATGTGATTTTTGCAACAAAGAATATTATTGGATGCAGTACTACATACGTATACATACAAAAGATTCATGGAAAAGAAGCACATCCATTACATTTGTAGTACAGTAGTAGCCATCAGCAGCCTTACACCATTCTAATATGGTATGACTGCATCTGATTTGCGTTTCATGTTCGATTTAATTTTACTACGTACTGTATACAGTACTGAATTATCGTATGATAATAATACAGTAATAATAATAATAATACAGTAATGATAATAATAATAACAATAATAATTTTATTAACAACAACAACAATAATAATAATAACAATAATAATAATAGCTTTACGTATGCTATATTATTCTTTTGTAGGATGTGTGTGTGTCTCTCTCTCTCTCTCTCTCTCTCTCTCTCTCTCTCTCTCTCTCTCTCTCTCTCTCTCTCTCTTGTACGCTTATTCGAAATGTGATTTTTGCAACAAAGAATATTATTGGATGCAGTACTACGTACGTATACATACAAAAGATTCATGGAAAAGAAGCACATCCATTACATTTGTAGTACAGTAGTAGCCAACAGCAGCCTTACACCATTCTAATATGGTATGACTGCATCTGATTTGCGTTTCATGTTCGATTTAATTTTACTACGTACTGTATACAGTACTGAATTATCGTATGATCACATTCTCTTTTCGTGTTTTATTTCTTTCTGTGCTGAATTATATATCATATGTAATGCAATGAACAATCAGTAAGAGCAGATATTACTAATTACAGTATTAATGGAATTACAGGTAACGAAATATCGTATATGGGGGTCTTCAGATTTCGCGGTATTTTCGAAATTTCCGGAAAATCCGCGATATGTATATATATATGGGTTATGGAAGAAACCCGCGAAGTTGTGAATCCGCGATGGTCGAACCGCGAAGTAGCGAGGGTTCACTGTATACATATATATATATAAATATATATATATATATATATATATATATATATATATATATATATATATATATATATATATATATATATATCATCTACTCCTATGCCTATTGACCCAAAGGGCCTCAGTTAGATTTCATCAGTCATCTCTATCTTGACCTCTTAACCCTGGATAGGCACAACCCACCAAGTTTCCCAAAAAACTAGATTTTTTCCCATAATTTTTCTTCTGTAACGGTTGCGTGTGATATTAACTGTGAGACCTCAGTTCCGTGCGTGCAGCAGTTGGGTCAGGAGGCATTTCTTCCCAGCTATCTTCCTTGTCATATTTCCGAGCTACCCCTAGGGTCAAGATCGACAAATCGAATATAGAATTCAAATATGTTGTCATATATAAAAGTTTTTACATAATAATTGCATGTGCAAAAGTGTTTGGACATGTATAAAAAAGGATTGTTGTTAAGTGTTTGTGAATGGTTTCTACACCGTATGCGTGACCTGGGTGCGGGCTGAGATGTCATATATTGTCATGTATCGTATTTTCTGTGAATGCTAATTTTTTTCTTTTTTTTTTGGCATTTTTCACTTTTCCTCAATCATGGCCAAGCGTCAACACACTCTAGCTTATGATCAAAGCAACTCTCTTCTAATTGAGCTAGCGAGTGATGATGATGATAATAATCTGGAAGTCGCCGAAATCTCAGACGACAAAGAGTTGTATCCAGCCGAGTTGGAGGAAAGTGTGTTGGAGGAGGATGAGTCAGCTGTTGACACCTAGATAGTTACCTTTGTAAACACGGAGGGTGAGGGGGATGATGAGGGGGCTAGTACGTCGGTGTATGATGAGGGGGCTAGTGCGTTGGTGTTTATAACAACAACATCTCCAACAGCGTCAACCTCAGGTGACTTAACCTCCCTCAGCAGGAGCGGCTTACCCTGGTGGATTGATTGATTGATTGATTGAAAATTTTCTGGCATCCTGACATCTAAGGTCATTGACGCCTATAGCATTTATTATATATGAAAATTAAAAGAGAATTCAATTAAAACCATAGAAGTTAAGAAGTCATTAAAATAGTTAAATAGTTTTCAGAAGACCTGCTTCTGAAATAAATCTAAAAATTCCACTCGCATAGTAGGACACATCATGTCCAAGAATCTTGGCAAGGATGAACCTGCCATCCTCACCTCGAGCCTCAAACAGATATCTACTTCTTAAGTTAGTAAAATTAGGGCATTCGGTCAACAAATGCCTCACTGTTGAAGGTTCTAAACAGTCCTCGCAATACGGTTGGTGTTGGCCCTTCAGCAGAAACTCGTGTGTCAACCGAGTGTGACCAATTCGGAGGCGACAAAGAGTCGTCTCCCATTTTCGGGGTATCATGTTATACCTCCAAGGTGATATGATATTTGTTACTTCCCTCATTTTATTGCCATCTTGACTATCCCAGTGCTGTTGCCATTTATTACAAACCAATTTCTTGATGTAAGGTAGGATATCATTACAGGGAATGGGATGTCTCCTTGGTAGCAACTCGGATGCCGCATTCTTCGCCAGTAAATCTGCCTTCTCATTCCCAGACACACCTACATGTGCTGGAACCCAACAAAATCGAGTTATACCTCTCCGTCCAATATTAAAAAGCCATTCTAAAATCTTTAAAACTAGAGGGTCACTAGAATTAAAAACTTCTAAAGCTTGAAGAACACTCCTTGCATCACTAAAAATGGTAAAATTACCCTCCTTTTCCAAAGCTATTTTCTCATTAGCAGTTAGTATGCCATACAGTTCGGCAGTAAATATGGAAGCTGTTAGAGGAAGTGCACCTCTACAATTAAAATCATTACTATGTACTCCAAATCCAACGCCAGCATCAGATTTGGAGCCACAGTATATATAAAAGTCGATCCCCTATGTTTTTCGACATGTTCCATAAAAAGAGACCTGGATTCTAAGTCAGTCATATTCTTCTTAACTCCAATAAAGTATTTACAAAAAGATATGTCAGGTAATTTCCATGGAGGCGTTGATGATACCTTGAATGTAAGCACATTAATTCTAATTAAATCCAGATTGTTTAATAATTGTTTCACCCGAAACCCAAAAGGTTGAGGATATTTTGGGTGCAGCTCAAAGTAGGTTGAGTGTCTTACAAGGCTTGCAGTCTGAAAGGCAGAAGAATTAGGGAGTCTTTGCAATCTAAACCAATACCGAATAATAGAGGACATTCGGTAAAGGTCTAGAGGCAACTCCCCAGCATCAACAAGGAGACTTGTGATAGGCGAAGTTCTAAAGGCTCCTGTGGACAATCTAATGCTAGCATGATGTATTGAATCTAATATTTTTAACCGGCTTGGGGTTGCTGACGAGTATATTTCGCATCCATAACTAATTTTGGAAAATATCAAGGCCTTGTATAATTTTAAAATTGTATTGCGGTCTGCCCCCCATGATGTATGGGACAATACTTTTAAAAGATTCATAGCTTCAACACATTTAGCTTTTAATGCTTTTAAGTGAGAAACCCATGTAAGCCTACAATCAAATATCAACCCTAAAAATTTAGCTTCACTTGCACATGGGATCCGTTGACCTTTGATGTATATATCCGGGTCTGGATGTACTCCCCGTATACGACAGAAATGGACAATTGTAGTTTTACTTGTCGAGAACTTAAATCCATTCATATCGGCCCAATGGATAATTTTATCAATAGAGAGTTGGATTTTTCTCTCAACCATTGCCATTCTGGCCCAGCAAATGATATTGAGAGATCATCCACAAATAATGTTGCGAGAACATCCTGGGGAATGACTGATGATATCCCATTAATTGCTAGAGCAAAAAGGGTTACACTCAGCACACTCCCCTGAGGAACTCCTTCCTCCTGGCATTTACTCTGTGATAGAGCTTCCCCAACTCTCACTTGGAAAACTGTATGTGAAAGAAATGACTGAATGAATATTGGTAGCTCTCCTCTCAATCCGCACTCATGGATTCTTTTAAGAATACCGTATCTCCATGTGGTATCATATGCCTTTTCAAGATCAAAAAAGACTGTCACATGGTGCTGTTTGGAAGCAAAGGCTTCACAAATGGAGGACTCAAGTTGTATCAGCACATCAGTCGTTGAGTGCATTTTCCTGAATCCACATTGAATGGGTGATAAAATACACTTCTTTTCAAGGTACCACATCAGTCTTACATTGACCATCTTTTCCATGATTTTGCACAAACAAGATGTCAATGCAATTGGCCTATAATTTGCTGCTAAAAGCTTGTACTTACCGGGTTTTAAAAAGGCTAGAATAATGGCTAGTTCCCAAACTCTTGGATAACTATGATCATGCCATATTCTATTAAAAATGCTTAAAATAAATAACTTTGTATTAAAATGTATGTGTTTAATCATTGCATATGGAATTCCATCGGGTCCAGGGGCTGTATCGTTACACGTAGCAAGAGCAGAATCAAACTCTCTTTCAGTAAAAGGAGAATTATATGACGCTTGCTTTCTTGTTACAAGATTTAAAACTTTCTTTTCTTCAATGCTCCTATACTGGTGACCAGGAGCTGTTTCACACTTGCAAGATACATTTGAAAAATGGTCAGCCAGGGCATTGCTAACTTCGGTTGCTCCAGTCATATACTGGCCATTTATCTTTAACACTGCTGGTGGGTTTGGGGTGAATTTGCCTGCTATCTTTTTGACTTTCCTCCACAGATGAAGTTGGTGTTCTACTGTTAATGGAGGAAACAAATGACATCCAAGACTGGCGCCTAGCTTCTTTCATGGCACGGCGGAACTGTGCTCTACATTTCTTGTATAAGACTAAATTCTCCTCAGTACGGCGTATGCGCAATCGAGTTAAACTTTCTTGTGGCTCTGTGCAGGGCAGTTAGTTCTGATGACCACTAGGGGACTGGTCGTCGTCTGAATATCCCTGTTGTTTTGGGAATGGAATTTACTCCTGCTGTATGAAGAGTTCCATTGAGTAAGTCCATGGCATCATCAACACTTTCAAACTGTTCTGCATTTCCTTCAATTTCACTTAGCTCCCGAAATCTATCCCAGTCCGCCTTATCAAGATTCCATCGAGGCGTTCTCTGTAAAAAAAAGTTGAAAGTTAAAGTTGCGGGTTTTAGGTCTCCACAGAGACGATTTACATCGTTCTCCTCGGGCGACCATTAGCCAGCAGGGACTATCACTAGTCCCCTCTAACCTCCCCCCCAGGCGCCACGTGGGAGTACCCCCCGGTAGAAGGTCTCACGGTATTCGCGTCCCTGGCGGGGACCGAACTCGGGACCTCTATAATAGAGATCCGCGACGCTACCAACCTTGCTATCTGGAGTATAAAGGTGGACCATTGTTGGTGTTTATAATGATTGGTGCATGATCACTAGTATGCCAATCATCTAATGTTCTCCAATTAAAATCGAGAAGACAGTTAGAGCTTGCAACTGATAGGTCAATGCAGGAGAAGGTACCTGTCTGTACATGAAAATGTGTGGGCTCTCCTGTATTGAGGAGTCCGACATCTTCATTCTCCAAAATTGACGATATAATATTACCCCTTGCATTTGCTAAAACATCACCCCATAAAGGATGTCTACTATTAAGGTCTCCTAGTAAGAGAAAGTGTTGTGGGAGCTGTTTAATCACTTCTACTATATTATCATATGAGATGTTGTCATTTCAAGGCAAGTAAAGAGAACAGATTGTGTATTTTCTCCCTATATCAATCTGTACAGCCACTGCCTGCAGAGGGGTACAGATAGACAAAGATATTTGGGGAACATCTCGACGAACGTATATAAGACTTCCCCCATGGCTCCCTGCTCGTTGATCATATGGTGTCCTATAGCTAACATACTCTCAAGGACAAGGAGTATTAGCATCGAGCTTGCTTTCTTGTAGACATACTGTTATAGGGGAGTGCTCACGTATGAGGAGCTTAAGTTGTTCATATTTCGCCCTTAAACCCTGGCAATTCCATTGCAGAATGGAGGAAAAAACTATGGTTTATTTTTTGAAAGACACCTTAGATGAAGTCTTCCCATTGGCAATATTTGCTCTAACAATATTTCACGGAAGTAACTCTAGAGAGGATCTTGATATAGTGGGTTTTGTGTTTCTCTTTTTCTTTGTGTCCTTTTGATCTAATTGTTGAGGAGGATGGTGACCTCAACTTGAATTTCTGATTGGTTCAATTTACCTTCTAGTTGTTCAGAAACATCAGCAGACAAGATATCATATTTATTTGAATTCGTGACTTTAATGTTTCTTATGGTAGGAGGCGAGAGAGATGGAGGTCTCTCTCTTTTTCGATTAAAAGGTTGTGATCTATCAGGTTTTTTGCACCTTCCCCACTACAGGTTCACCAGGTAAATTGGTTTCAAGTGCAACCTCCATCAGATCAGGCATGGACACGGCCTGTGAGAGGTTTGTACTATTGTTTAAAATCGGAGTAGTTGGCTTTTGAATAATTTTCAGATCTTTAAGTATCCGATTTGATTTTTCTACAATTTCTGGATATAGATTTTCGATGGGCCTTTCAACCTCTTCAACTACTTTCATTTGTTTCTTTATCTTAGAGGTAGAGATATAATTTTCATCTGTGTGGTTTGGCAAGTTTTTCTTCAGAACCATTAAAAAAGGTTGCCCTGGTCTTATTTGCTTTTCAAGAGCTCTTTTATGAGCCTCTTTAAAAGGAACCCTTTCCATGGTCCTAATGGCCTGTATTTCTTTTTCAAAAATAAACTTTACACAGCTTTTAGATGTAGCTGGGTGTGCCTCCCCACAATGTATGCAATTAGGGTTTTCTATGCATACTCCATGACTACTTTTTCCACAGTTGGCACAAACAGCTGGCTTATTGTTTAGTTTTTCTTTACATTTCTGGCTTAAATGGCCATACATTTGGCAATGATAACATCGCAATGGTGAAGGGATATATGGTTTTACCTTCAAAGATAGCCAACCAGCTTTTATAACATTTGGTAATCGGCATTGATCAAATGTTATAATCAGAGTAGCAAGAGGGATACGTTGTTCTCCAACTCTCTTTCTCATTCTGACTACTTTAACTACTCCTTGATTTTTCAGTTCATCCTCAATTTCTTTTTCCTCTATATCCAACAATTCTGGAGCATATATCACACCTCTACTCTGGTTGAAAGTAGGGTGGGAAACACATTTTACACTATGACCATTCAATGTTGTAAGTGTTTTCAACCTTTCACCTTGTACTGGGGACAGTGTCTCTATCAAGAGACTTCCATTTCCCTGGGGTAGAATTTTTGGCTGCCCTCCACATAAAGTAACTATTTCCCTATTAGCTTTAAAAACATTTATACGCTCATTTCTTCCATTCTCAAATTCCAAGATAAAAAAATTTTCATAATTCACTACTTCATAGTGACCAGGTAATACTTCTACTTTTCTATATCTTTCTGTACTGTCATCATTTCATCATTTTTCACTCTCTCTCTCTTCTTCTCTAGCGTTTTATTATTCACATGACGTGAATAAGGTTCCAACGTTACAATGCTAGAACCCGAGTTGGAGCTGTCTGTACTGAGGTCCATGTTTGTATTTTCCAGGTCGTCAACAGAGGTGTTGGGCTTTTTTGAAAAAGCAAGCCGGGTTATCCACCTCTTATCGGAGGATGTCAGTCCTCCTATCCCATGTGGCCCAACACGAGAAGAGGCTTCAGCGGGGACCAGTCCTCTATTAGAGAGGGGCTCCCTCTCTTAAGGTGGGCATACACTGGTCAGTGGGGGTAGTTAGCCCCTCCCACCGTCGACTCCAATGTCTGGCGTCACCCATTACCCGCAAATATGGGTGACTTAAAACCGGATCACTGGAGCCCAACTCTTAACAGACTTGGTCTGCACCCAATGGGGTCTGCCAGAGGGTGATGGCGTCTAAATTGGCACAGGTTGAGATGGAATGCCGTCCATCCCACACTGTGCCAAATCCAAAACAGTATCCAAAGTATAATCGAACATGCCAAGGTCATCAACAATATTGAGCCCAAAAGGAAGAGATGGGAGAAAAAAGACATAATCAAAAGTAAAAGAGAAAGTGCTGACTGATTTAGTTGGATCGACAGCTGGGCACCGAGGTCCAATGGGAAGTAGTTCCCACTGTTCATTAGAGCCCAGCTGCTAATCCCTAAGCCCCCCATCCTCATCAAGGCTTCAGCATCTGGGGGGTACCCTGGTGGAGGAGAGGAGTAAGAAGAGGAGGAGGGGTGAACTCCAGCCAGCCAGAGGAGCGCCAATACGCCGTATAGAGGAAGACATTGTGCAAGGTTGTGATGGTACACTACTGCATAAAGAACTTAACCCAGCTCTTCCCCCAATGTTCACACCCCGCATTAAGCAAGGAGGTATCATGTCCTCTGTATGGACTGCGAGGCGTGTTGTTGACATTTTCTACTTGTTCCTGGATGACGAAATCCTGCAGGAAATGTTTGTCTTACTCTTCTTAGAGGTCAATACCATCTAAAGGGTAATGGCCTCAGGGACATTGACTTGAGGGAGCCAAAGGGGTTCTTTGGGATTTTGGTAATGTCGGCCATCCGAAATGACATCCACACTACAACAAACATGTGGGACCTTGTGGAAGGGAATCCTTTGTATCGGTGTACAATAAGCGAATGTCAATTTGCCTCGTTGGTGCGTGTGCTGCGTTTCGACGATGTGACCACTATAGCCGAGAGGGGGAAAGATCGCCTCGCCCCGATAAGGAAAGTGGGGGACCATGTTGTGGCAAATTGTCGCTGCGTCTGTAGCCCCGGGACATATCTAACCGTAGATCAGTAGCTTGTGGCTTTCAGAAGACTCTGTCCCTTCAAAATGTACATCCCCAACAAACCTGCTAAATAAGTATTTTTATTTTCTTTTATTCATATGATTGTTCGTTTGTGATATATATTTGTTCCTCTCACCCTCTCTCTCTCTCTCTCTTACTTATATTTGTATAATTGTTCGATTGTAATATGTATTTGTTCCTCTCTCTCTCTCTCTCACAAGATATGCAAAGATTGATTGTAATAAAATATGGAAATACATTTATGTATTCGAATGAGTGTACACAATCATTTTTATCTATCTAAAACAGAATTTGAATATTATTTGTTTGATAAATTTTTTTTTAGTATTTGTAAACTTTTTACTCATATATACACACACTATATATATATATATATATATATATATATATATATATATATATATATATATATATATATATATATACACACACACACATATATATATATATATATATATATATATATATATATATATATATATATATATATATATATATATATACACACATTATATATATATATATATATATATATATATATATATATATATATATATATATATATATATATATATATATATATATATATATATATACACACATTATATATATATATATACACACATTATATATATATATATATATATATATATATATATATATATATATATATATATATATATATACACATATATATATATATATATATATATATATATATATATATATATATATATATATATATATATATATAAAGGATTTTGAGCGAAGCAAAAAATCTATTTTTGGGTGAGATAGCCATGGCGTCCTCATGGAAGGTTCCTTTTTGGTAGCTTCCTTGGGTATATAACTACTAAATATTCCCAGAGAATTTAACCACAGGTTATCACAGAATTCTAACTTCTGGAGCGAGTATCCTAAAGGTTTTCCTTTAAGACATCGTATATCAACAGGGGATGCATGTATTAACGCGCCACATAGCTATCTACACCCCACATAGAGTTAACACTTCGATGTGTAGGGGAGGAGAATAGCTGGGGAGCCGTTCCACAGCTAATCTCGTTCGTGGCTACTTTTGGTACTCGAGACGTAAACAAACGGGCGCCATTGCTAAATGACGTCACGTCCGTCCTCATCCTGAAGCCAGTTGCTTGCCGATCACCATGATACAGCAGAACAGGGTGGGACCTGAAAAAACTATACGAAGTAGCAGGGAGGGTCCATCAGGACGCCATGGCTATCTCACCCAAAAATAGATTTTTCGCTTCGCTCAAAATCCGTTTTTTGGGCTCAAGCCATGGCGTCCTGATGGAAGAATACCAGAGAATCAAAGTATCGTGGTAGATTTTCCCCTTGTAGTGTAAGTGCCGAGGGCTTTGAACAGGTTAGCATAGTAATCTTAATAGAAGAACCGTAGTGGAGAGAACTTCCTGCCCCCCTGGCAGTGAAGTCCCTACGGGCCATGCTGAAGATCAAAGTAGTCATCGAAGGGCTACTCACCTTGCTGGGAGAACATGAAGAACTCGGAGACAAGACTGAATGGTTGGCATTCATATAGGAACATTCTCAAGGGCAGAGAAGTGGTGGTTAGGCACTGTATGTGAATAGAGAATCGTCTGGTCTCTAAGGTATGATGTAAGTAAGTATTCGTGTAGGAATATTACATTGCAGAGGTGAGTATATCATAAGGGTTGAATCCTTAGTAATCTTCATCGTCTATAAGAGGAAGGGGATAATAAAACTATGACAGTCATGTATTTCATAGTATAAGTAGGAGCGGATTGAGACGCACAAGTAATAAAATAGAAATTTTATTTCACAATTGCAGAATATGTTAAATAAATGCAATAAATATGTAAAAGTAATTTACAACAAATTAAAATGTACATAGTAATGAAAGACTTGCTCTTGAATCTGAAAGAGAATTTCAAATTATTAGTAGGCACTCGTTCCAGAGGAACGTCAGTCTTTAAAAGTAAAACACATCATGGTCTAGGCATGCGGCACTCATGTGACGACTGACATTTCACCTGGGAGAAGAACAGTATATGAAAAAGCACTAAGTGTTTTTTAAATCACTACGTATCACGCGAGGGTCAACATAGGCACCCGAGGAGTTAGAGTCCCAAGTAACTCACTGTTCTATGCAGAGTTAGGTGCAGGTTTCATAACACTACCTGCGGCTACCACAAAATGTTTGACTTCGTGCACTTGTTTCGCATAATGTTTGAAGAAAACACGCGAGGATTTCCAGCCTGTGAAACTCTTAAGGCTTTCGAAATCCATACTCTGAAAGAAATTCAGAGACGATGCAACTTTTCTAGGATCGTGACCGGCGGGTGTACTGTCAGGATCCGCTCTGCGAATGAAGTAGGTGATTTTGGCTCTTAGTTGTTTCAGTGACAGGTCGCTGCCCGAAGTTTCTCCTTTGAAGAGTTAGCCTCCACCAAAGTCCGAAGTTCTACGAAGATAGACCTTGAGGCTCTCTACTGGACATAGAGAGGCATCTTCTTTCAGGGGGCATATTCTCCAAGGGCCCCATCTTTTGGTGGGTAATTCGTTTTTGGCAAGAAACATCGGATCCGGGAAGAGGGTAAGGTCACCTGAATCTGTAAACAGAATGTGGCCCTCGTCCCTTGATAATGCCACTATTTCGCTGACTCAGGCTCCTGAGGCAAGAGCAAAAAGAAAAATATCTTTTTGAGTCAGATCCTTGAGAGGGCACGAATCATTGTCCAA
The DNA here is from genome assembly GCF_036898095.1 of Palaemon carinicauda. Taxonomy (NCBI): domain Eukaryota; kingdom Metazoa; phylum Arthropoda; class Malacostraca; order Decapoda; family Palaemonidae; genus Palaemon; species Palaemon carinicauda. The sequence continues at coordinate 80,174,223 of NC_090735.1, read as the reverse complement.
GTTGGAGGCAATATGGAGCACCTTGTCCAGAGACCAGGAGATCGGTTTTGGTGGGGGTGCTGGGCGTAGACGAGCGCATGCTTTCGGCAGTTTATTGAAGATGTCGTTGGACAGATCAATCTGGAAGGCATACATCAGTGGTCTAGTCAAGGCCGATTTGCAAGTAGAAATGTGTTGGCTGCCAAGCCCTGTCCATGAAGGTGAATAAAGAAGGACATGCAAAAATCAATGGTGATTTCCGTAGGATTTTTCGCCTTGACAAATGAGACCCATTTTCTCCAGGATGATTCGTATTGCCGTCGTGTGGATTCGGTCTTGTATTCCTCGAGGAAGTCTAGACTTTTCTTCGAGATCCCAAACCTTTTCTTCGCGGCTAGGGAGAGAAAATCATGAGATGAAGGTCTTTGACTTTCGATGATGAAGTGAAGACAGTCGACTTCTGTACTTGCTGGGAGAGAACTGGGCCCGGGAGAGGGATCAGCGTGGGCTGCAGCTCCAGGACCAGGGGGTACCAATTGCTCCGGGGCCACTTGGGAGCCACTAGGGCCGCTGTCCCTTTGAAGGTTCTCAGCTTGGAGAGGACTTTCAGCAGAAGGTTGGTGGGAGGGAACAGGTAGATCTTGGACCATCTGTTCCAGTCCAGTGACATGGCGTCCACTGCTTTTGCCTTGGGGTCCTCGTACGGGGCCACATATCGAGGAAGTTGATTGTTGTCGCTCGTTGCGAAGAGATCGATCTGAAGTTCTGGGACTTGGTGAGAGATGAAGGAGAATGATCTTGCGTCTAGAGACCATTCAGACTCTATCGGGCTTGTCCGGGATAGAGCGTCCGCCTTCACGTTGCGGAATCCTTGTAGGTGAACTGCAGACAGGTGCCATTTCTTCTTCTCTGCCAGACGGAAGATTGTCAGAAGCACCTGATTTATCTGGGGTGATCTTGAGCCTTGGCGATTGAGACATCGAACTACCACCGAGTTGTCTAGGGTTAGACGAATATGGATCGAGGGAGGCGGGGAGAGTTTCTTCAGAGTTAGAAGGACCGCCATGGCCTCCAAGATGTTGATGTGAAACGTCTTGAATAGGGGAGACCATGTTCCTTGAGCCTGTTTTTGGTGGGAGTGACCTCCCCAACCCTCCAGCGAGGCGTCCGTGTGGATGTTGAGTGATGGTGGTGGGTGTTGAAGAGGGATGGACCTTTTCAGGGCCTTTGCTTCCGACCACGGCTTTAGGAGTAGCCGAAGTTTGTTTGGGAGCCGTCTCTTGAGGTCTCTTCGAGCGATGGATGCGGAACGTCACCAGACTCCCGCGGCATCCTTTAGCTGTGCACGAAGCACTGGGTTTGTCACCGAGGCGAACTGTAGAGAGCCTAGAACTCGTTCCTGCTGACGTCTTGAGATCCGTTTGGATTTCAGCAGTCGCTTGACAGACCCTGCTATTTCCTTCCTTTTCTTCTGGGGAATGGAAAGGCGGTGTGACTGAAGGTTCCACTGGATTCCTAACCATTGGAACTTCTGAGCTGGAGAGAGGCGAGATTTCTTCGCGTTTATCTTGAATCCCAGGTGTTCTAGGAACTGGGTGACTTTGTTGCAGGATTTTAAACAATCCTCGGGCGATGGAGCCCAGACTAGCCAGTCGTCGAGGTAGGCCATCACCTGGACGTCTCGGAGGCGCAGCTGTTGAACGATGGCATCCGCCAGCTTTGTGAAGATCCGAGGGGCCACGTTGAGGCCGAAGGGCATAGCCCTGAAGGGGTAGCTTTTCCTTTGGATTCGAAATCCTAGGTAGGAGGAAGCGTGGTGGTTCATTGGAACGTGCCAATAGGCATCCGCCAGGTCTATGGAGACCGTGTAGGAACCTTGAGGCAGAAGGGTCCTTATCTGTTGAAGAGTCAGCATCTTGAACTTGTTGTTCGCTATGAACTTGTTGAGGGGGGATAAGTCTAGAATGACTCTGAGCTTGTCGGAGTCCTTCTTGGGGATGCAAAACAGTCTCCCTTGGAACCTGGTTGACTTTACCCTCCTTGTCACCTTCTTGTTCAAGAGATCTAGGACATATTCTTCCAGAAGGGGGGTTGATTGTTGGAAGAATTGCTGGAAGGTTGGGGGTGGTTGAGTCCAGCTCCAGCCTAGACCCTTCTTGACGATGCTGTGTGCCCAGGGACCGAAGGTCCAACGATCCTGGAATTGGCGGACTCTTCCTCCCACCGGAAGCACTTCATTGCTTCTGGTGTCCCGAGGGTTTACTGCCTCGGCCGCTAGCTCCCCTTCCTCCTCTGCCTCTGGAGGGACGGCGAGATGCGTCTCTGCCTGCACCTCTGCTTGAGCCTCTACCTTTGGGACGAAAGGTAGTCGTCTGTTGCTCGAAAGCAGGGGTGAAAACCGGTGACTGGGACAAGACCGGTTGGGTGACCAGCTGAAAGATCTGCTATGGCTGAGCAGCCACTTGGGGAGTAGCGGGTCCCGGAAACTGCCGTCTGTTGACGTTGCTGGGGTTTTTGCTTGGAGGATTTCCTCTTAGGTTGAGGGCCGTCGTCCTGAGAGGATTTCTTCTTCTTCGACATGCCCCACTTGTGGAGAAGGTTCCTGTTCTCCGTGGCGGCCTTGTCGGTGATCTCTTTCACAAGATCAGAGGGAAAAAGGTGCTTACCCCAGATGTTGGAGGAAATCAGCCTCCGGGGTACTTGTCTCACTGTGGCACTTGAGAACACGAATTCACGACAGGCTCTCCGAGCCTTCATGAAGCTGTACAAGTCCTTAACTACAGTCGCCAAATGCGTTTTGGCGAGCACCATGTAGTGGTCGGGGACTTTAGTGTCACCGGCCATGACGTCAAGCTGTACCTGGAGGGACATGGATGCGGCGAGCCTTTCCTTCGTGTCTTGTTCCCGACGAAGGAGATGGTCATTAAGTTTTGGGAGGTCTTCGTTAAACTGACGTCCAGCAACGTCAGGATCTAGTTTCCCCACCACGAAAGTATGCTGGATATCTTTCCAGTGTCGAACATCGGGGGGAGTAATCAGGGAGAAGGGTCTGCACTCCTCCAGTGCAAGGCAAGGTTTCCCTTCTTCCACTGCCTTGTGTACCGCAGCGAAGGCCTTTTCCATGAAGGGGAGGATCGCATCATCTGGTGCGACATAGGTAGGGTGCTTCTTGCTCAGCGCCGTAAACTTTGAGCAGGTAAAACCCCTACTTTTAAAAGCATTGGCCAGCATAGCCTGGGCCTTCGGGAGATCGAACACTATCACCTCCTTAGGTTCGGTCTCTTCTTTAGAGGCAGGTTCGGATCGAAGCCGGACGTAACAGTCCGGATAAGCCTCAAAACTCGGGAAGAACTCCACTTCTTCCAGGGCAACCGAGCCGACCTTCTCACTGACGAAGATCCTGCCCGTTGCAATAGGCATATGCTCAGCATACCTCCAGGAGTTGGCGTGCGAGCATGCCGGGAGGTCCTTAACCGAAATCCTTTTCGGCTCCTTGGAACTTCCCATGGTCCTGATGTATTCGTGTGTTTCACGGAGTTTCTTGTCCATAAGAGCTTCGAGCATACGGAACATCTCCTGGGCGCTGGTTGGGATGGGGTCCGGGGTGGCGAAGGTAGACGGGAGTGATACTTCCGTTGGTGTAGGAGTTGGGGTGGTGGTGGAAGGCGGAGCGACCTCTTGCTCCGACTCTGCGTATTCCACTCGGTCTTCCTCATAGTCCAATTCTTCGGCCATGAGGTTCCTCTCCGTTGTCTCAGACACCTCCGACATACGCTCCGCGTTGTCGGTATCCAGGCGACACTCGTGCATGGACTGGGCCATGACAACATCGGGTTCCACCGTGATCTGGACGGTGGGGATCTGATCCTTGGGGACCACAGAGTCTGGGGATGCCTTTGGGAACAGTAAGGGCCTCAAGTCTTCAGTGGCAAGGTATGGTCCAGTGGCATTCTTCTGGAAGCCACACACCCATTTGCGTAGCTTCTCTCGAGAAGCGTCCCTAACCTCCTGGCAGACCGAACAGTTCTGCGGGTCCCAAAACATCAGATCACCTCTCTTGTTGGCACAAGGGGCGTGAGTCCTACAAGCCGTGTGCCCATAAAAGTGCGGGCGCTTCACTCCACAGAAGCCGTGGTCGCACTTCACGTGCTCCTCCTGTAAGAGAAAGAGGACATGAGTATGGGGGAGTCATAAGAATGACTTCTATTCTAAAGTTAAATATTAAAGGATTAATCTTTAACTTAATATTAAGTGGTATAAACAATGTGATGTTCAGAGAATGGGCGGAAAGAAAGGAGATAGACACATACTCCGTGTAACCCGCCCGGCTGGTTACCGTAACCTTATCCATAGGCAATTTGTTGTGACCGAGGGCACAGGACAGAATTCTTCATAGAATGCCAGGAAGGCAGTGGGAATTCTAGTGGGAATTGCCAAGGATATAAAACTGGGACTGAGGCCGCTCAGACCATAGAATTGGGAACGTAGAAGATCCCATAGGGTAACGGTTTCCGGCAACCAGCCGTGCTAAGATATACACAGCATGCTGGAAATCTGTGATATGCAAGAAGACAGCATGGTTATTAATAGAACGGTAAGATAATACCTATCTATTTATGTAGTCAAACCATCTGGTTGCAATGTAGGGCTATCAGCATGAGATGATAGCTAGTAGAAGGGGTGCAAGTCGCTTTGACGCCTCCGGAAGGCTCCGGCAGACCGGCGGCACGCCGGAGGCCACTCCAGCAGAGTTTCTGGCATTAGGGAAGACAAATATATAAGTCAGGGGTAATACCAGGATGGCGGCCGCCGGCACAACGGCAGCACACCGGCGGGGAGCGGCGGCTCCGGCAGCCGAAGGGCTTGGTGACAGGGACAAGGAAAGGGCTATAGCACAACCGGACTGCCGGCAGTGGATGCCGGCACTCCGGGGGCCGGACCGGTGGATGGACGACCGAAGCTATGAGGTATGAGGGAAGGCCATCGGCTGGACGCCGACGGGAGGCGGCAGTCCCCCGGCACACGGAGGACTGACGGCCCAGGGGGCAAGGAATGTGTCACCAAGGGTAGGAGGTGGGTATCACCGACAGGGGAGGCGGCAAGGGACCGGCACCAGGATAGTGAAAGAGACAGAAGGAGGGATGTAGGGGTACGGCCACGGACCCCAAGACATCCCACCTGAGTGGGTGTACCCATGATGGAGGCTAGCCCTATCACCCAGAAGCAGGGGCAGCAGACGGCCGGGAGCCAGGGTAGCCCAAGGGAGGGCTAGGGAACACCCAAGAGGGGGGGAGAACCCCTGTGGACAAAACGCATCAAGTGGCTAACCCCATAGGACACTATGAAGGGTATATGTACCAGAGCGGACTGAACACAGGAGCTCAAGGTAGCCCTATCACTCCACCCTAAGGAGGAGTTGTAGGACAGGGGACAGATGGGTATAGACGGACCTAAGTATAGGCTAGGCCATACAAGAGATAGGTAGGGAGGGGAGAAGAAGGGTCTTCTATGGAGGAGGCTCTGTACCAAAGCGGCCACCAAGGAAGGGAGGACGCTCCCTAGCCTAAGGTAAGGTAGCCTGTCTGAGAACGGTGCATGGGTATCGTTTCAGCAAGGCACAGAACTAACTCCCCCCAAGCCTAGCCTAGAGCAGGGATGTTACACCCTGAACTAGGAAGGATGGAAGACGTATCGCTATTGTAGGAAAGGTCGGAGACCTAACCCCAGCAATAGAGGAAGGACATGCCGTTCCTCATTCTCGGACACAACCCTAAGGGGGGATCATTCCCTTAGGGAGGACAGAGAAGCGATAGATACTCTGATATGAGCTTGATCCCCTGACGTGGTAGGGGGAGCAAGACTACACAGAGGGGATGCCCTAAGGCAGGGGATGAAGGAAGCATATAGGGGTCCTACATGTAGGTTGGGTTAGAAAGGCACACTATCTAACCTATCCCCTATATGGTCCTTGAAGGCGAAAACACTTGCATCACAGTCAACAGTATTGTAAAATAATGCCACTATCTTCATAACTAAACCTAGGATCACTGAAATATCATGCATGAACACTGATGTTAGGCGCTCTGACCTAGGGGCTAGACTAGCGAGCTGGTATGGGGTCAGATGATGACCGATAACAAGGCGTCAAAACACGATATATAAAGTTCCTAGCTATGAAGACTAAATAACTAATAGTATCGATTAGTTAATGAGGCCGGAAAACGCTGTTTAGGCTAGCTAAATAAGGCATGCAAAACAACAGCGACGCCATAAAATGGCGGGTCCGGTCGAGGCACAGCTCTGCCACAAAACATAAAATATCTCGAAAAGTAAAAGTTACTTTACGGTCAGAGCTTATTTAAACAATACTGGAACCTTGTACTCAACTTTCCAGAAGAAGGCGAGGCCGAAGGTAGAGACATGGCTAAGATGCAAGTCGATAAGATACGCACAGGGAAAAATCCGACTAGTAAGGCAAGCTAATAAGCGAAGGATGAGGACGGACGTGACGTCATTTAGCAATGGCGCCCGTTTGTTTACGTCTCGAGTACCAAAAGTAGCCACGAACGAGATTAGCTGTGGAACGGCTCCCCAGCTTTTCTCCGCCCCTACACATCGAAGTGTTAACTCTATGTGGGGTGTAGATAGCTATGTGGCGCGTTAATACATGCGTCCCCTGTTGATATACGATGTCTTAAAGGGAAACCTTTAGGATACTCGCTCCAGAAGTTAGAATTCTGTGATAACCTGTGGTTAAATTCTCTGGGAATATTTAGTAGTTATATACCCAAGGAAGCTACCAAAAAGGAACCTTCCATCAGGACGCCATGGCTTGAGCCCAAAAATATATATATACATACATACACACATATACAGTTAACTCCCCGTTAACACAAGAGTTATGTTCCTGGATAGGTCGTGTTAACGGGAATCGTTTACAGAACATAATTTCTACATAATAAATGATAGTAGTAGGGGGTTTTACGTTCCTGAACATTGGGAAAGTCTGTTTATTTTCTGATTTTGTTACTATGAAACTTGAATAAACACATTATTGATATATTTGAAGGTTAAAGAAACAATAAACACGCATTCTTACTCTACTTGTATTTATTTTATAGTAAATAAGTTATTACCCATGTACACTCACATCATGACGCATTAGCCTACTCTTGTTACCACTGTCGACTGTCTCTCTCTCTCTCTCTCTCTCTCTCTCTCTCTCTCTCTCTCTCTCTCTCTCTCTCTCTCTCATATTTTTTCCTTTTAATCTCATGATGTTTATTTACCGTGGATTTTATATGAATATGTACATTTTTAAGTTAAAAGACGCAGTAAACAAAATTACTGTACATACAAATGCACAAACACATCAGCAATTTATTTTTCTTTCATTTTGGTAAATAAATAAGATATTGTAACATTTTCCTTTTAATCTAATGATTATTTATTTCAGATTAATTTTATATTGATAAGAAATCACAATGAAATCACAATGAACAGTACTGCGTGGCAGGTACGAACACACACTGCTACTATGCATGCACAACAACCATATTAGCGATTTATTTTATTTTGATTTTGGTAATTAAATAAAAGATCGTAACATATTTTTTCCTTTTAGTCTAATGCATATTTATTTATAATTAATTCAATATCAATAAGTATATATTAAAGTTAAAAAAAACAATGAATAATAACAATTTATTTTTCTTTCATTTCGATAAATAAATAACAGATCGTAGCATAAATTTTCCTCTTAATGCCATGAGTTATTTCAAAGTGTCCGCGGGTGTGGACGTGTGTTTCAATGCTCTGTATCGAATCTGGCTTTAAACGGAATCATTGTATATCTCGTTGTTTATACTATGAAAAATCTCTTTGTGGGTGTTTGCTAGTATTGATATTAGTGAAATATAGTGCTAAAATTCAGTGGTTTCCTTGTATGTGAGGTCTGTAGTGAAAGGCCTGACCCAGCATTTTTGTGTTGGGGCGGGGATACTTGAAAAGTTCATTGAAAAATGATTCAATATGCCCTTCCTTAGAAAACGAAAAGAAAAACTTAATCCCGTGAATGATTTCGATCTATTTGTGACTGAAATCGACACGGTACTCCAAGGAAAAGAGGAAAATATAATGGCAGCAGCTTATGAAGAATGTGATGACTAAGGCAATCATGGCATGTGTGGGCACTGTGAGTCCTATGTCGATGATGGGATACAATGCGATGAATGCCGAAGATGGTACCATGATGAAGAAGCTTGCTCTAATTTAAGGGATGGTACAAGTACTCTTTTAAAAAGCAGGAACATCATTTATAAATGTCCAAAATGTGTTGAGACTGCATGTGTTGATGACATGACGAGACTAAGCATCAACATAGCAGAGATGAAGGTAAATGTACAACAACAGATGTCTGGTTTTATGGATATGATAACTGCTCAATACATTGATATGCGTCAAGAAATTGTTGAGCTGAAAGAGAAACTTATGGAATACGAAAAAGAGAATGTGACCAAGACTACATATGCAAGTAAGTTGAAATCAAGAAACACTTTGGTTATAAAATCTACGGAGGAAAATAAGAAGGCTTCAGATATCAAGAAAACTATCATGAAGAAGATAACCACGAATGTCGAACAGGTCAAAACCTCTAAACAAGGCCACTTGGTAGTTAATTTTGCAGATAAAACTGGGTTAGAAAAGGCTAAAAATGACTTAGAAGAGGTCAAGAATGACATTAAGGTAGAAGTAGATAAAAAGGATCTACTTAAACCGAAGATCAAGGTCTGCAATATTGATGAAAATGAAGATGATATAATTGCCAGTATAATGGAGAAGAATGAATGGTTGAATGATATATGTGAAAATGAAGAAGACTTTAAATTGATCAGGAAGTTTAAATCAAGACAAAGCGGTAAATTACACGTCATTATAAAGTGTAGTCCAACTATCAGGAAAAGTCTTCCGTAAAAGAGATGATAGAGTATATACCACGCTTGGAGGATGCTGTAAAATCTATGATTCCTACAATGTATTTCAGTGTTATAAATGCCAGGAATTTGGTCATACTGCTGAAAATTGTAGCAAGACTCAGGTATGTGCCAATGTAGCCAGGATCATCGAACCTGGGATTGTACTGTAAATACGTTAAAGTGTCATAACTGCACAGTGAGGAATTACAATGATACGAATCATAAGACATATGACGATAACTGTAAAGTATACAAGGAGCTTACCAGGATAAAAAATAGAACCGATCATGGAGTCTAGCCCATTGGTTAAGTGTGGTCTGATAAATATTCAATCGGTGGGGAATAAAACCATAAAGATTAGAAATCTTATTAACGAAATGGAATTAGATTTATGCTTATTAACGGAAACTTGGTTGCAGGGAAATATTAGTGATAACTCAAAGATTCAGGAGATGACGCCGTGTACTCACGATTTCTACCACGTACCAAGAAAGGACAAAACTGGAGGAGGAGTGGGTGTCTTTGTGTCGAAAACCTTCTCTAGGGTTTCTATCATGAATGAAATAGTATTTGAAACGTTTGAATATATCTGTTTAAAACTGACAAGAAACAATAAGGTATTGAATATAATATCATTATATAGACCACCAGCGAGTAATATGACTAAATTCATTGAAGAATTTAGTATTCTTGTGGGTGTGGTGGACGATATTAAAAATACATTAATTGGTGGAGACTTCAACTGTTGGGTAGATGATGAAAATGATAATAAGGCTAAAGAACTCAAGGAAGTATTTGAGATGTTTAATTTAACAAACAGTGTTTTGGTATCAACGTCAGTAGGTGGTCATACACTCGACTTGGTCATATGTGGAAAAGACCCAGACCTAATAAAAAACTTTGAAGTGGAACCAGACTTTGAGATCTCAAAAACACATAAACTCATCACCTTTAATGTTAATATAAATTGCACCAGAGTATTGAAAAAATGGATCACACATAGGGAACAGGAAAATTTTGATGCTGAGAATTTTATTGAAGCTAGTGTAGCGCAAATGTCTTGTGTGAACACACAATGTGAACATATGGTAGACATAGAATGTGTTGGGTGCTATACCAAGAAATACAACGACAATTTTGGAAAAATGTACGATACCATGTGTCCCATAAAGAACAAACAAATAGTGGTACGCGAAAATGTTAGATGGTATAATAGTGAGTTATTAAAGGCAAAGAGACACAGACGTAAGATGGAAGGTAGATGGAAAAGAGCCAAATCCTTATAAGCCAGAAATCTATATAATAAGGCCAGAAATGACTATAACATCCTGTTAGAAAAAACAAAAAGAAAATTCTACAACGGCGAATGTAAAAAAAACAATAACATGAAGGACTTTCACAAAAACCTTGATGATTTGATGGGATTAAAGAAAAAATATGTCTTGCCTGACAATGTTTGTGCAAAGAGTTTTGCTATATTCTTTAGTGAAAAAATTGATAAAATCTATAGAGGCTTCCCCCAAAATCATTTGGAAGGACAGTCAGCTATGCCAGTGAAGGAGGGAAAGAAGTTAATAAAATTTAAGGAAATAAATATGTGCGACTTGTTAAAGGTTATGAGAGAGATGAAGAATACATATTGTGGAAACGACCCTTTCCCAAACAGTTCAATAAGTGAAGCTCCAAACAAGCAAGTTGTATATAATATTTACCTGAACATAATTAACCTAAGTATATCACAATCCTGTTTTCCTAGCTGTGAAAAAACTGCGTTGATCAAACCAATTTACAAAGGGAAAGGTGATGTAAACGAGCTAAATTCATATAGGCCCATTTCAAATTTATCCTACATGTCAAAGCTTATTGAAAAAGTCATAAGTGAGCAATTATGGGCGCATATTGATGAGTTAGAGGTATTCCCGGAAAATCAATCGGCCTACAGAGCTAATCATTCTACAGAAACTACTTTGTGCTCAATAATGAATGATATGATAGGTCTTCTTGATGGGGGAAAGTGTGGAATTTTAATTATGTTAGATCTTAGTGCTGCTTTTGACACTGTTGTGCACGAGTACTTACTTGACGACTTAAAGTCTATTGGGGTGACTGAGGAAGCACTGAAATTTTTGCGAAGTTACTTAGTGAACAGGAAGACTATTGTAGAAGTTTCTGGAAACCGATCCAATGAAAGAATTCTTATGAAGGGTGTACCACAGGGTAGTGTCCTGGGCCCTATCTTGTTTAACATATATACTATCGAGCTATCACACATCTTGAAAAAAAAAAAGTGGGTTTTAAACTATATGCAGATGATACTCAGTTTTACCTCTCAATTTCAACAACACAAGATACAAAGAAGAAAATTGATGAGATAATGACTGAAATAAAAACATGGATGCAGAGGAAAAAGTTCAAATTAAATGATGATAAAACAGAATGTATGTTCTTTGGCACAAAGGTGGCTTTGAAGATTTACCAGTTAATTCAAAGTATAAAAATTGGTGATGCTGATGTTGGGATTGTGCCTGTTGTGAAAAATTTGGGTGTACTGATAGATTGTAATTTGTCAATGAAGGACCAAATTGTGAACACAGTGAAAGTGTGTAACTATCACCTGAGAAACATAGCATTTATTAGAAAATATTTAACATAGGGCAGTACAAAAATTTTAGTGATGAGTCATGTAATATCAAGGCTTGATTATTGCAATTCTCTGTACTACAAATTGCCCAATACACTACTAAGAAAGCTTCAAAATGTGCAAAACCGGGCGGCTAGACTGATAAAAGGCATTAAATTTCGGGAGAGAATAACTCCTGCACTGATCGATCTACATTGGTTACCTGTTAAGGCTAGAATTGAATTTAAAATTTGCTTGTTGACTCACAAAGCACTTACAAGTGATAAGCCTAAATATCTTTGTGATTGCTTGGTCCCCTACCCTGAAGCTACCAGCGCCGCTGTAAGAGTTAGACATGCAGATGACCCACATAGACTATTCAAAATTAGTGTGAATCATGCAATAGGAGGAAGAACGTTCAGCTATGCTGCACCGAGACTCTTTAACGACCTTCCACTCGATATGAAGAATAGCAATAATGTGGCAGCTTTCAAGAAAAACCTGAAGACTTATCTTTTTAGAAAGTGTTATAATAGTGACCTGAAAACTATTAAGCCTGAATACAAATGCTAGCGAAATAACTGATAACGATACAGAGCAAAATATTAACTGGAAAGAAATTATTTTTTTTTTCACACACCAAGGCCCGCCTGAACAGACCTTTAGTGTTTGATGGAGGGCGAGAAATAAACCCGTAAAAGTAAGTAAAAGTAAGTATTTATTCACAATATATTTTATCTCATGGATTCATACATTTAATTTTAAACTATTATTATCAGTTATCATATGAATACGTCTCTCTCTCTCTCTCCCTCTCTCTATTTGTATGCCGGTGAAGTGAACACTTGTGCGTCCCTAAAAATATCCTGATTTAACGCGGATAACAAAAAGGCTATCGAGTGAAATATAGCTACAAGTTTTCGTGAATAGTCGGTGATTAGTTTGAGGGCAGAAAAGTGAGATAAATCGTCGGCATAGGATAGTTATCTTGTGAATTAATAAAAATCTGACCAAGATGGCATTGTATAACACAGGCAACTCGTGGAGAGATATCGCTGGAGTCAGCAAAGGCAAATTTCATGAGTTGGCGAAACAGGAGCTCGACCGATTGACGACAGATGTCACTAACAACTCCAACCAGTGTGACGGAAAAATATTCGCAGACATATTGAAACAATATGATCCAATAGACTGGAACAAATCTGCGGAAAACATCAGTAAAATAATTGAAGAAATTCCAAAGAAAATCCAAGTGTTAAAGAGACTTATAAAGAAAGTCTACATCAATCAACACATTCCATCAAAGAACAATAACAAGTCCAATATGGTAAATATGCTGATTGATGCATTGGGAAAAAGAATGCCAAAATGGTGTAATACATGTAAGATATGGTATTCCATTAATAATCCTCAACAACTGATTAGAAAATGTAATGCCTGTAATGTTCCAACACACCCCACATGTGCTGAAATACAGCAAAAAATAAAAAATAGAGACACAAAGGTATTCTGCTCAACATGCTTAGTCTGGATAGAAAATATAATTAAGTCGAGACTAAAGCTGCAATTAGTTGAAGAAGAAGAAGAAGAAGAAGAAGAAGAAGAAGAAGAAGAAGAAGAAGAAGAAGAAGAAGAAGAAGAAGAGAAAAATGAACAAGATATGTGTAAGGATGCAGAGGAAATCATTGATATAACTTATGATGCCATCCAACAGCATACTTATGAAGAAATAAATTATCAGATGGAAACAAATAATAGACCCAAGAGACTCTACCCGGACCTAAATACTTTTAGGGAAGAGCAAGAACAAGAAAAAAAAGAAAAGAAAGATATAGTCTGTAATAGGCTGAAAAGAGGGAATTGCAAATTTGGCGAAAGATGCTACTACAAGCATCCAAAGATATGCCATAATTATGAAATATATGGTAAATGTGCATATTTAGACGGATATGGAGACGAATGCAGAGATCTCCATCCAAAAATATGCAAAACCCTAAAAGAAGGAAAAGGATGCAGTTTCAACAAAAAAATGTCGATATATGCATCCTGCAACTATAAATGAGAGTAAGAAAACTCAGCAAACTGAAAAGAAAAAAAAAATGAAACAAAAAAAGAAACAAAAAAGCAGACCGCATATATACCGCACTATGCACCAAAAAAGGCCTTTCAACCTAAAGCTCCACAAATAGAGCCCAACTACCAAGAATGCATATATAATGCCAGGGGTTGGTGCAGATATGGAGATAATTGCAGGTTTACACACAAAAATAAGTATGAAGGCGAAAGAACAAATATTATGGAAAAGTTGGATTTTTTAATGGCAGAATTCCGAGAAATGAAGAAAAGAACATCATATCAGAACAGGAAGGAAGCATGGGAGAATCCATATTATTACCAATATTAAATAATGGAAATGAGACACAAACCATAATAGTGATGAATGCACAGGGTTTAGTCACGAGTAACTCTAAAAGGAAAATAGAGTTCCTAGAAGAACTAACCCAAATTGAAAAAATAGATATATTAAATATAAGTGAAACATGGTATTCCCAAGAGACTGGCAGTGATGACCAGATAAAGGGTTTCCAAACTTATAGATCAGACAGAAAAAATAGGAATCAAGGGGGAACCGCAATATATGGAAGAGACATAAATCAAGGAAAAGTCTGTGAAAAATACAGCAACACAGAATGTGAATTGATTGCGGTAGAATTTGAATTTGAAAAACTAGTGAATATTGTAGTTTACAGACCCCCAAATACTAAGGAGTTTGACATAATAATAGAAAAAATAGATGATATATGTAGAAACCATAAAGACTGGAATATACTCCTATCCGGAGATTTTAACTTTCCTTTCGTGGATTGGAAAGAACGGATAGAAGAAAGTGGTTGTATGTATACATATAAAAAAGAGAGTAATAGTAGCGCAGAAGATAAGAGGCAATTTGAAAAGCTTCAAGATATGCTATTAGAACATAATATGCAACAAATAAACCACATTCCAACAAGAAAGGAAAATGTCCTAGATCTAGTATTTGTGAATGAAGTGAATTATGTTAAAGAAATAATAGTGTATAACACGGGAATTTCAGACCACAATGTCATAGAATTGATAGTTCATTCCAAAGCAAGTGATCACAGAATTAATAAAAGCACAAAACTTTGGGAAGGATATGGAAAATATAACTTTTACAGTAAGAATATAAAATGGTCAGAAATACATGAAGAACTGAATAAAGAATGGAAAAATGTATTTACAAGTGATAATATACAGGTAAATACGGATATACTGTACAAAATACTGGAGAAAATTGTTGAAAAATATGTACCGAAAAAAAAACAATAAACAAAAGACGTGCATACCAAGAGACAGAAGGATCTTACTTCAGAAAATTAAAAAGTGGAAGAAAAATCTTGCAAAAGAAAAAAATGTGTGGAAAATGAGGGAAATAAAATGTAAGATAGAAAATGCAGAACAAAAGATTATGCAGTCGAAAGAAAATGAAAAAAGGGACTTAGAAGAAAGGACACTTCAAAATATAAAAAGAAACCCCAAAGTACTTTACTCCTATGCAAAAAAGATGAATAAAAGGAGAATAGAAATAGGCCCTCTAAGAATTGAAGGACGGCTAACGAATGAAAAAAAGGAAATATGCAACATATTAGCAGAAAAATATAAGAGTGAGTTCACGCCAAGAATTGCGAATGAGAATAATGAAACAGAAATGAGAGAAGAAAATGTTGAATATCTAACGGATATAGATATTAATGAAGCAGATATTGTCACGGCTATAAACGAAATTAAAAATGGATCGGCAGCCGGACCAGATGGAGTTCCACCAATTTTGTTAAAAAAAACTGCAAACACTATCGCGAAGCCACTTGCAATACTGCTAAGACAGAGTATAGATATGAGCGAGATATATGTTAAACATAAATTAGCTTATATAACCCCTATCTTCAAAAGTGGATCAAGACTAGAGGCAAGCAATTATAGACCTGTTAGTCTAACATCACATATTATGAAAGTGTATGAGAGGGTAATAAAAAAGAAAATAATGAACCATTTGGTCAAAAATAATTTGTTTAATATGGGTCAACACGGTTTCGTACCTGGAAAAAGTACACAGACCCAACTGATAGCTCACTATGAAAACATATACAATAATATGATAAATGAAAAAGACACAGATGTGATCTATCTAGATTTTGCAAAAGCCTTTGACAAGGTAGACCATAACATATTGGAGAAAAAAATGAGAAAGCATAATATTGTGGGAAAGATAGGAAAATGGGTGAAAGAATTCCTGCAAAACAGAAAACAGATAGTGGTTGCAAATGACGAGAAATCAGATGAAGCCCAGGTAATATCTGGTGTGCCCCAAGGTACGGTATTAGCTGCACTGCTATTTGTTATTATGATCTCAGACATAGACTGTGATGTTGAAAACTCCGTAGTGAGAAGTTTCGCCGATGACACAAGAATAAGTAGAGAAATTACTTGTGATGAAGATAGGAACTCACTACAAAGAGATCTAAACAAAATATATGAATGGGCGGAGATAAATAGGATGGTATTTAACTCCGATAAATTCGAATCAATAAATTATGGAAACAGAGAAGGAATGGTGTATGCATACAAGGGACCTAATAATGAGACAATCACAAACAAGGAAGCAATTAAAGACCTTGGTGTAATTTTAAATAGGAATATGTTATGCAACGACCAAATAGCAACACTGTTGGCTAAATGTAAAGCAAAAATGGGAATGTTATTCAGACACTTTAAAACAAGAAAAGCTGAACACATGATTATGCTTTACAAAACTTATGTGCGTAGTACACTCGAGTACTGCAATGTGATATGGTACCCACACTACCAAAAGGATATTGCGCAAATAGAGTGTGTACAAAGGTCCTATACTGCTAGAATAGAAGAAGTTAAGGACCTTGATTACTGGGAAAGACTGCAATTTTTAAAACTATACAGTCTAGAAAGGAGAAGAGAACGCTACATGATAATACAAGCATGGAAGCAAATAGAAGGAATTGCTGAAAACATCATGGAGCTTAAAGTATCAGAAAGAGCAAGCCGAGGTAGATTAATAGTACCAAAAAGCATTCCAGGTAAACTGAGAAAGGCGCACAGGACATTAATCCACTACGCACCAGCATCGATAATGCAGCGACTATTTAATGTGCTGCCAGCTCATCTAAGAAACATATCAGGAGTGAGCGTAGATGCGTTTAAAAATCAGCTCGATAAATACCTAAGATGCATCCCAGATCATCCAAGACTGGAAGATGCAAAATACACCGGAAGATGTATTAGCAACTCTCTGGTGGATATACGAGGTGCCTCACACTGAGGGACCTGGGGGAACCCAAACAAAAAATAAGGCAATAAGGTAAGGTAAGGTAAGGCTCTCAGGGCCCGGCCAGACCAAGCGCGGCTAGCGGGGAGGTTAGCGGCAAGAGGTTCCAGCTGATAATTGAAACCTTAAGTATCTTATGTAGGTGGCCAGATAGGAGACGCGGGAAGCCTCAAGCCGCTGCAGTTGCCGCCAAACTATGTTTCATGTTTTAAAAAATCGCGGCGGCTTGAGCGTCTTCACCCAAGATTACGCCATTTTTCATCAGTTCCTGAAGGGGTACGCGTTCAATTGTTCGTTTCCAGCCATTACTAATCAACAATTTATTGGGAGGTGTTTCGGAGAGCAAAAATGGATTAAATAAATGGAAGTTATGGCAATCAACTGCAAATGGATGGTAATAGAATAGTGGGTGGGCCTACGCTTTTTTGTGCTTTGCAACCTATTTAATCATATTTAGTTATATATATATATATATATATATATATATATATATATATATATATATATATATATATATATATATATATATATATATAAAGATATAGAGAAAATTTCAAATGTGAAAAGAATCGTATGTACATTTAAACAATATATCTTATGCAAATGCTAGTTAATTCTGGAATGAAAGGGACAATGATTTTTCGTGAACTTTATCATATCTGAAGCAATTATAATAGCTGGTAAAAAAGAGATTGAGGTTGTCTATAGTTCGACGTTTGTTTTTTTGAGTCTGAATCCAGGAAGGATGTTCCCATCAAAGAATCTAAAGACTTGTGAAATATGCAGATATTCATTAAATCTGTCGCCGTACAAACGAGACTGGCAACATTAATTTCAAAATTAACTTATTTTCCCTTCTCTGTTTATTAAAATCGTGAATCCAGACTCTTGTGTAATTTATAGTTCAGATTAAAATAACGATTTTCAATCGGAAGTAATTTCGTACTCAAACACCATCGTCATGTTTACGAGGAAGGCTATCAGCTGGGAGTGAGGAGGCAAGAGAGGTGTGGCGGTTCCGGTGTGGCCACCCAACATTTTGTTGCTGGCTTGCCGCCGAGTCATGCCGCTAACCTCGCCGCTCAACGCACTTGGTCTGGCCGAGCCCTCAGAGGTGCCTTACTATACAGTGTATAGTATACACACATAGAACAGATTTGGCACACAATATAAACTTTTACTTTGCTGAAATCTATGTTCGATCGTAGGCAGGGATAAAGACGTCATTCGATTTTGTCAGTTGATCTGTAACTTATAAATAGCCGACAACATAACGTATATGAACTGAAAGAAGTCTGAAAAATGCTATCTGAACCTCGTCTAATAATTTTTAAACTTTTCAATTATCAATTTAAGATGTATTTTCACAGCAATTACTGATTGTTTCTATTTATGTATTTGTTGTAAGCTGTTTTCAAGGTCACGACAGTATCACGATTATGCTCACATATAGTTAACAAAGTATTGTTGATATGATTTTGCTCCCTATCGAGTAATCCTTGAAAACAAGAACATTCAACACTGTTCAACGAACTCTCAACCAGACTCTTACTAAAATGCCATCTACGTACGCGATGTGAGCAAAGATATTGAAAACAAATACTGGTAAATGTAACTATTAAGTTTATTTTATACTAATGCAATATAATTTTTTTTACTTAATTTGTTATTTAACCTTACAAAATATTCCTATTTTATACTATTTTGAGCAAACCACATTCACAAATAAAAAGCCACGAAGCACTGTAATCACGCTGGATCGTAAAAATCTACATTTACAAGTATGGATGTACATTTACCCCTAAAATTATATTAAGTTTTTGGTACTACATCAAAAACTAAAATTCATTTGGCTGTAAGCTTAAATATTCTTATTGACTGTAAGCTTAAATATTCTTATTGACTGCGCCCCCCCCCCACCACCACCCACCCTTCTCTTTCTCTCTCTTTCTCTCTCTCTCTCAGGCAGGAAATTCAACGGGTGTAACATCAGACATTTCGTGTTAACTGAATATATCTCAATAAATTTGCATTTGTGTAACTGTACAGTATATATATATATATATATATATATATATATATATATATATATATATATATATATATATATATATATATATATATATATATATATATATATATATATATATATATATATACATAAATAAATATATATACATACATACATATATATATATATATATATATATATATATATATATATACATAAATAAATATATATACATATATATATATATACACATACATAAATAAATATATATACATATGTATATATATATATATATATATATATATATATATATATATGTATATATATATATACATATATATATACATACATACATACATTCATATATATACATATATATTATAAATACATATATATAAATATATATATATATATATATATATATATATATATATATATATATATATATATATATATATATATATGTGTGTGTGTGTGTGTGTGTATAAATTTATACATAATTTTCTTATACTATTTGATTTTAATGATCACTAATTCTAGTTGCTCTTCCTCTAGGTCAGTGGTTCCCAACCTTTTTTTCAGGCGACCCCAATCATGCACCTTAAGCTATGACCGTGACCCCACTAGTTTAGTTGTATAAGTATTCTTATATATTACTAGTTGTTGGCTGTAAAAGTAAGGGACAGTGAATATCCTTCTATAAGATGGGTACTATAAGATTGGAAAAGACAAAATTAACATCATTAAATTTTATTATAGCATTATAAATTCTAAGGCTTAATATTAATCAAAAACCCCACTTCTGGAATAATGTTTTGTCACATTCCACAAAAACAAACTTAAAGTATATATAAAGGTTTTCTGTTACATGGTAAACTGATTTTATTGGGAGCCTTGGTCCTGGATCATGAGGCTAAGTTTCTCTATTCGTGGTTCAGTCTTAGAAAGAGGGTAGGTAGCAAGGAAAGTGAAGGGGCAAGGAACAAAGAGGAGGCAGCGTAGAGAGGAGGGGAAGGGTCACGGAAGGAGAAACAAGGAAAAGAGATGTAATATATTTGCAAATTACAGTAAATAAGACTAAGCAGAAATGAAAAAATCAATGATATACAGCACTCCAAATCTCGCCAAAACTACAACCTAAAAAACCCAACCATATACAATCCTCCAAATCTCTAAACAACCGCCAAAACAACAACCTTCAAAACCAATGACATAAAATCCTCCAAATCTCTTAACATGCCAAAACAATAACCTCAGAAACCAGCGACATAAAATCCTTAAAATCTCTAAACAACTGCGAAAACAATAACCTCCAAAACCAATGACATAAAATCCTTAAAATCTCTAAACAACTGCCAAAACAACAACCTCAAAAACCAATGACATAAAATCCTCCAAATCTGTAAACAACTGCCAAAACAACAACCTCAAAAACCAGCAACATAAAATCCTCAAAATCTCTAAACAACTGCCAAAACAATAACCTCCAAAACCAATGACATAAAATCCTTAAAATCTCTAAACAACTGCCAAAACAACAACCTCCAAAACCAATGACATAAAATCCTCCAAATCTGTAAACAACTGCCAAAATAACAACCTCATAAACCGGCAACTTAAAATCCTCCAAATCTCTAAACAACTGCCAAAACTATAACCTCCAAAACCAATGGCATAAAATCCTCCAAATCTCTAAACAACTGCCAAAACAATAACCTCCAAAACCAATGACATAATATCCTCCAAATCTCTAAACAACTGACAAAACAACAACCTCAAAAACCGGCGACTTAAAATCCTCCAAATCTTTAAACAACTGCCAAAACTATAACCTCCAAAACCAATGACATAAAATCCTCCAAATCTCTAAACAACTGCCAAAACAACAACATCCAAATCCAATGTCATAAAATCCTCCAAATCTCTAAACAACTGCAAAAACAACCTCAAAAACCAGAGACTTAAATCCTCCAAATCTTTAAACAACTGCCAAAACAATAAACTCCAAAACCAATGACATGAAATCCTCCAAATCTCTAAACAACTGCCAAAACAACAACCTCCAAAACCAATGACATAAAATCCTCCAAATCTCTAAACAACTGCCAAAACAACAACCTCCAAAACCGATGACATAAAATCCTCCAAATCTCTAAACAACTGCCAAAACAACAACCTCAAAAACCAATGACATAAAATCCTTCAAATCTCTTAACAACTGCCAAAACAACAACCTCCAAAACCAATGACATAAAATCCTCCAAATCTCTAAACAACTGCCAAAACTACAACCTCCAAAACTACAACCTCCAAAACCAGCGACATAAAATCCTCCAAATCTCTAAAACAACGCCAAAACAACAACCTCAAAAACCGGCGACATAAAATCCTCCAAATCTCTAAACAACTGCCAAAACAACACCTCCAAAACCAATGACATAAAATCCTCCAAATCTCTAAACAACTGCCAAAACAACAACCTCTAAAACCAATGTTATAAAATCCTCCAAATCTCTAAACAACTGCCAAACCAACAACCTCAAAAACCAATGACAAAATCCTCCAAATCTTTTAACAACTGCCAAAACAACAACCTCAAAAACCAGCGACATAAAATCCTCCAAATCTCTAAACAACCGCCAAACCAACGACCTTTTCGACCGAGTGACCAGCGCCGCAGACGTGCCAACTTCACAAGAACATACAAATAAAATAACACATCTAATAACACAATTATTTTGTTAAATGAAATAATAATCGAAACAATACAATTTCACAAGCGGTAAATAAAAAGGAAGGGGAGTAGTAAAGATGAGGAGAGGAAGGGAAGTGGCAAGGAAATATCGAAGAGGAAAGGAGGGGGGGGGGCAAGGAGGAGGAGGAGAGGAGGGCAGGGGTAAAAAAGAAGCAGGGGGAGAAGGGGCCTGGAAAGACGGGGAAGGGGGGAGAGGAGCAGGGAAAGGGTTGCGAAGGGAAAGGGTAAAATGTAGGAGAGGGCATGAAAAGTGCCATTCTCCTTCCCTTCCTCTTCCCTTGCCCATCTCTCTCTTTAAATATGGGGGGGGGGGGTGTTTACCATGTGGTTTTAGAAGCCCCAATTATGAATACTGTGATAGGCTATCACTCACTGACATACTGTGGT
This sequence comes from Palaemon carinicauda, assembly GCF_036898095.1. NCBI lineage: Eukaryota > Metazoa > Arthropoda > Malacostraca > Decapoda > Palaemonidae > Palaemon > Palaemon carinicauda. The sequence continues at coordinate 80,152,119 of NC_090735.1, read as the reverse complement.
GCAATACTTCGTCAGCAAGGGAAGTACTCAGTTTCTATTATTGGCATACCACTTTTTTCGTGAGTAATTAAGAATTTAAAAAAAGAAAACAAAGACTGAGTGCAACCTACGCAGCACATTCGAAATCACTATACAAGTATAAATGCATCAACTATATAAGACGAACAAATAGTAGACAGTGATTCCCGCTGCGGCAGTACAGCGGGAGTGGCTGCCTGATTGGACGTGGACGTTAATGCTATTCACATATCAAATGCATACTGCACTCAGGGATACCACCATTAAAATTTTGTTTTTTTTATATTAATATATGATTAGATAGATATATAAAAGTCGATAAATGAAAATCTCCAAATACTTTTATATATTTTTTCTTTCCTGAGACTTCTGCCATATTTTGAATTTTTATTTTCATTTTGATATTTTGAGAGTTTGGCGACCACAGGAAAAGCACTTGGCGACCCCACTTGGGGTCGCGACCCCAGGGTTGGGAAACCTGGCTCTAGGTAATGGCATGTGATGCGGACACGCACTACATGTGTAATGCCATCCACTATCTTGGGAAGGACACAGACAAGGTGTCGAGAAGATCGACACTTGGGGATTGTTAGGATCTAAAAATCGTCACAGGTTCTTTTAATAATTAATATAAATGTTTTCAACCACCACGATTGAAATATGGGAAATTAATATAAAAAGAAACTCAAAAAAAAACGCAACACGTTTATTCACAAACTTATATAAAGAAAATCAACGTTACTAATTGCGACAGAGTTATTACTGGTACTGGGCATACGTTGTTTTTCTTAAGCAAGTTTATGTGCAGCCACTTAGCTCTACGTCTACCCACATCAATTAAATAATTCAAATTGCCCGTTTTTCCTAAAATAGGAAAAGGACCTTCGAACTTATAATATAATGAGGGACCTTCTTTCTGAATTAATACTAAGGCGTTATCTCCCACATGGATATTTCTCTCTAATTGCCTTAAGATCGTATCTTCTTTTAGTTACACCTTGGTTTTTGCTCTCGCTTTCTATTGCTAATTTCCAAGCTTTTCTTGAATTCTCCTTGTAATTCTCTAAATTCTGAATGTAATCGTCCTTACCCTCTTGAAGCATTAATTTACTCTTTAAAATTTCTAAAGGTCCTTTACCTGTGTGACCGAACAACTCAAAAGGACTAAATCCTGTAGTGTCATTAGATGCCAATCGTAGGGCTAACAAAACAAAAAGTAGTTTTTCATCCTAGTTATGTCAAAGTTATTACACAATTTTCGTAAGCAACTTTTTAATGTTAGATGGAAATGTTATACAATCTCTTGCGACTCTGTGTGATACAGTGCAAAAGTTATAAGTTTGAAACCTGGCTCTTTCATTTTGTCTTTGAGATATTTGGACACAAAATTACTGCCATTATCACTGTATAATGCAAGGCAAACCAAACTTGGAAAAATAGTTCAACAAGCGTTCAACTACAGTTTTCACATTGCAACTTCTTACTGGGATTGCTTCTGGATAACGTGTTAGTCTGTCAATGATTGTTAATATATATATACAGTATATATATATATATATATATATATATATATATATATATATATATATATATATATATATATATATATATATATATATATATTCCATCCTTTACTTATAGGCAAAGGTCCAACTATATCAATTACTACATTCTCAAAAGGTTTTCCTACTGATGGAATATTACATAAGAGAGCCCTGGGAATTACTTGATTGGGTTTACCAGCAACTTGACATTCGTGACAGCTTAATACATATATCTTCTCGTCACTTTTCATCTTAGGCCAAAAGAAGGTCTTACTTATAAATTTTAAAGTTTTATTTACCCCCAAATGTACTTGATCATCATGTGCTAATTTCAGAATTAATTCGCAAAACTTTCTAGGAATTACTAATTGTTGTTAACTTCCTCTTTTAAATAAAAGGTTTCCTTACAAACATTATCGGGATCATCACCCAATTCACTTTCAAAAATTCTAGACAACGTCTCTTCCTCTCTCTGAAACTTAATTAGCTATTTTCTGTTGACAATGTTAGTACCTAAACCATTGCAGTAACTATTACTTGAATCCGCTACATCGACTACGTCTCCGTCACTACTTTCGACAGTTAAATCATGAACTTGGCTAACACTGCCAACACCGATGGAATCTGTCTTCTCAGCCCCAAACTTGCTAAGATCAACCTCACCACCTCCATCATACACGTTCGAATCCTCGAACAAATTATGACTGCAGTCTATATCTGTATTTAAACCTGGCCTAGTTACTACCATTTGAGGCACTGGAACCTCACTTAAAATAGGATTCCCACGTCTGGATGTAGTTAAATCATTACCGACAATAATGTCAACGCCGTCAATGGGTAAATAGTCTACAACTACTATTTTTACATCTCTTAACACTCACTGACTTTTTAAGTTCATCTTCAATAAAGGACAAACAACGCAAGTATTCGGAAACCCACTTAAAATAACTTTTTCTTTCATACTGATTTTTGTCCTTGTTGGCACACACTTTCCTAATAAGGGAAACCTGGCGGACTATTATGAAGATTTTGCCTTAAACAAGCGATTTCTAACTCATGCTTACGCTGTCTCTCATTTTCTTCTCGCTGTCTTTCATTTTCTTCTCTTACAGCTGCTCTTTCGTCTCTCTCATACATTTTCTGTTCTCTCTTAAAAACATACTCACGGAGAGCATCGCCATCTAGACCAAGCAGTTTACACGAAGCTATCAAATCTTTCATAATCTCACTCATTCTGCTTTTTTCTATATTCTCCCTGTTCCAATGTGTTACGTTGTTGAGAATCCTGGCAAGGTCGCCAACTGTTACGATCTTAAAATCGTCACAGGTTCTTTTAGTAATTAAAATAAATGTTTCCAACGACCACAATTGAAATATGGGAAATGAATATAAAAAGAAACTCACGAAAAAACATAAGTTTATTCACAAACTTATATAAAGAAAATCAACGTTACTAATTCGTTTACTTTAACTGACAAATCAAATCAATCAAACATCAATAGAAAATAGGAACAGTCAGTAAGGTAAAAATACTTAAGGAATAGTTTTCTGCAGCTGCTGAGACGATACTAATTAAGACAATGACATCTTGGTCAAAACAGGACAGTCCCCTTATCGCGGCAGGCGCTCTCGTCGAGGTTCGGTTTACTTTCAAAATGCTGGCGACTGTGAAGTGATAGACAGATTTGACCAAATAATATGGTAGCCGAATCTCGTCTCCCCTCGCTGCTCACACTTTGGGAATAGATATTTTTGTCTTTTATAACACCCTTTTAAAAATATTGTATCTACCCATGACAGGGACCTTGTGGCACTTTTTCATCGAAGGGGCCGCACTGTGATCACTGATAATTTTTTCACAAGTCTTCCACTCGTCTCGACACTTGAGAGAGAAGGCATGTACTTGTGTGACACCATTCGACAGAAACCTTATATTCTCAAACAGATTTCTGAGAAGGTGCTTCCTATCAAGGACTCGGAGGCCGTGTTTAATTACAAACACAATTTAACCCTTCACTGTTAGTAAGTTAATAGAACAAAGTAAGTCATGTTGTTGGGTTCCCTTCATCACAATCCGTCTGAGATCGAGAAGAGGAAAACTGATATTCAGATGTTCTATAACTTGACGAAGGGGGGTGTAGATACATATGATTAGATGTGTGCTACATCTAACTGTATTATTAAGAAACGACGCTGGCTACTGTGTCTCTTTTAAGGGATACTGAATATAGTAATGATAAATTCCTATATTCTGAATACACCCATGCCCTTCTCCAAGTCAATGCCGAGGCAAACTTTCCTCAAGGACATCGCCTTTGATTTGTGTGCTCCCCAAGTGAAACATCGGTACGACACGTCTGTGGGCAAGTTTTCCAAGCTGCTCTGTAAACTACTGCTTGACACTTTCAAGCTTCAGCCACTTAACCCCGAACCTGTCAATCTCTGTGGCCACGTCAAGCTGCCGAAAAGAATTCGATGCCAAAGCTGCCCATCCAAAACGATAACAATGCGAACACATCCTGTTTGAGGTGTCAGAAACCTGTGTGTCTGCAACACCAAACTGTGTTGTGCCCAAAGTGTGCTTGATGGTTGTTCTCGGAAAAAAACTAAAATAAATATTTGTATTTTCCATCATTGTATAATTCATAAAAATGCATATCATCCATTGTTTCCATAAAATAGTTTATATTTTTTCCTGTTTTTTGTAAGTTTGTACCTTTCATGATAACTTGAATATGATCATTATTTTATTTCTGTAATTGCAAAATAATTTACAAATTTCGTTTTAGCTATCAATATTTTTATAAAAATTCTCGAAAAATTATATAAGAAAATAACAAGCTGATATTGACATGTCTTACTCCATTTCAGGTAGCAGATTTGGCCATATGAGGTGCTGTGGTTTGCACCCATTTTGTGAGCATATCCGATAGGTAAGCTGGCATAGCTTTATGTATTCCTCTTTTTTTAATAAAATTTCTGAATTTTTCCTGTATAGATACCAAACTCAACAATGGATATAGGGATTTTTCTTGGAAACTTTCATGATAAAACTCAACTATCGGAAAAAAAATTGCCCCTTCAAATAACACTAAATAATATCAATGTGCATATTTTTTTTACACATTTTCGTTGGACGATAAAAATACAATATTCTATTAAAAGAAAAAAAAAATTCAGCCACTAACCATGTCATTTACCTATCCCCTCCAAAAGAAAATTTCAAAACATGATAGATTTTTTTTCCCAAAAAATGTTCTATAGTGGTTCGTCCCCCCCCCCACCAATGGATCTTAAAAAATAGCGCTCAAGTATCCTATAATAAGTTGTTAAAATTTTCTTAGTCTTTTTTCATACTTAGATTTTTCGTGAATATTTTTGTAGTCACTTTTTAGTATATTCATTTTTTTCATTTGTAATAAACATTTATTTTAAACTTGGCTCTTATCTATTTTTTAGTAGTTTAGAGTATTTATTGAAGTTTTTCGTTTAATAATAAAGTTTTGCGAATTCGCTCAAAAATGGAATTTATATGATTTTTTTTTTTTTTGTACGGGGGTCAATGTCGACCCATCGATACCTATGCAAGTTTGTGATATAACGATACCTATCCAGGGATTATCGATGTTTCTCCATTCAATATTTCCTACTTCACGCTTTATAGTCCCCGGCCATATAGGTTTGGGTCTTCCAACTCTTCTAGTGTCTTGTGAAGCCCAAACCATCTCTATCTACCCCTCACCATGATCTCATCCACATAAGGCCCTCAGGTAATCTCTTAAAGTTTCACCTCTAATCCTGCCCTGTCATTTAACTCCCAATACCCTTCTCAAATCTACATAATCTGTAGGATATTGTTGCATTGTCATACCATATAGTAACTGCGATCTCACTAATCTAATATATAACCTGATTATTCTATATGTAATTTCGGGAGATTTTATTTCCAAATTTTACTTAACCAAGCCATTGTCTGATATACTTTTTTCAATCCATCATTAAACTCAAATTCTAAAGATCCTGTATTAGAGATCATAGTTCCTGAATATCTAAATGATTTCACCTCATAAACCTTCCTCCAAATATTTTATCTTCCATTACATATTCAGTTCTCATCATCTATGTCTTTCTTCTATTTTTCTTGAGCCCAACTTCATGTGATATTTCAAGCAAAATCTACTTACCAGACAAGCAGATTTTGCAAGAACTTTGGTGTTCTGCTAATAAGGGCAGTGACATCAGCATACTCTGTCAGCTAATCTCCTGTTACCAATCCAGTCCTTTTCTTCTCCACCATTCCCAACTGTTCTATGCATTACAAAATCCATAAGGAGAATAAATAACATTGGTATCAACATATTTCCTTGGAGTACATACATACACCATACGTATGTACTTATGTGTGTGTGTATATGTGTGTGTGTGTATATATATATATATATATATATATATATATATATATATATATATATATATATATATATATATATATATATATATATATATATATATATATATTTGGGTTCCAGCCATGTCGTCCTGATGGAAGTTCCTCTAGGCAGCTTTTTACTTGGGATATTTCCTGCGAGTGATATACCGGAGAATATTACCTATAGAGGTATCATAGAGTTACTACCCCCGGAGCAAATATCACAAAAGATATCATGTATGTAACAGGGATGTTTTTGGAACAGCCATGGCTATCCTTCCCCAAATAGAGTTAACCTTGTCTCAAAGGATATGGGATAGGATTGAATACGTGGGAGAACCATTACAACTCCGATACTAGTGTGTTACTGTAAACACGTTCGCTGGTTCGCCACTACTTCTTGTAGCGCCATCTTGATTGCTTGCTTTGGGAGTTTTCTGCGATTTTGGAATTATGAATGCTTCTGCTTCATCTACATTGGTTAAGTTGAGTACCTTATCCTTTTTAGGTGTAGAATTTTGCATCTCCCCTGTGGTTTTTTAAGCGATGCATTAGTTTTTGGTCTTTCCTGCTGCCTTACACTTCTTATAGGCTATTATTCTTAGTCTGTGGCTAGGTGGCTGGCGGTTAGGAGAATTCCATCTCCTACTTACGGTAGATCCCTCGGAACGACTTCAGATTGTTCTAATACTACAGTTAGGCCCTCCTTTCTTGATGCTTTGCCAATTTCTAAGACTCCCTTCCTTTTCTACCTCCACGTTAGGCTTAGTACCGTACCCCTTGCCGTGGAACTCGGACTCCTTTGCCTAATCTAATCTTCCCTGGCATCTGCGGAATCCTCACTTGCTATATACCTGGACAGAACAGCTTGGTGAGACTGTTAGTCTAACTACGGGTAGGCAGGAGAATAATCCTATAGATGGATTCGTTCTCTCTGTCGCCTCTTGGTAGGCCGGCTGCTCCTTCTGCTTCCTGATTAGGCTATGCTTTCTTCCTGGCCATGGAACTATAGTTCCTTTACCTAGTCTGCCTTTCTCTGGCAATAGAGGACACCTTGATTGCTATATATCTAGACTGGCCGGCTTGGGGTTTCTTTCAGCTAACTCCTAGATATGCAAAGGGACTAGACCCTAAATAAGGATCTTTTCTCTTGCCTCCTTAGCATCCACCTTGTTTCTCATAGTTGACTTCCTCCTCTTAGGCTATGTCTCTCTCGCCGTGCAGCCTCGGCTTCTCTGCTTGGTTGGAATTTCCTTAGCTTGAGTGGTTACGACTTTACCAAATTTTCCAGAAATGCCGGTTTGAGCGCAGCAAGCTCTACTGTAGATGTGAGTAGGCTAAGGGTCTCTCCCTCCTTTATTAGAAGAGAGGAATTCCTTTGACGTCTTAGACGTCGCCTTGCACTTATCGGCTGCGTCTATACCCTACCCTCCTTATCTGAGGACCATTATCCTCTAAAATTGATTGATTGGATATCTCCTAGTTGTCAGAATTTTCCCCGAATTTGCGAATTCTTTGCTTCCTGACCGTTCCAAACAACTCTCATGAATTTCAATAGGCATAATCCCATTCCTTGATAAATCTGATGTTAACAACTAGGAAGGGATGTCAGCTCTAGTACTTCTTCTTTGCATACTCCTGTTCCTGTATCTGCTACACCTGCCACAACTTCTACTCCTCTTTCGACTCTGACTGCCCCTTTGTTCCGAGGACATTTGAAGTTCATGGCATCCATGAAAACATTCACGGAAAATATTTATGCAGAGCATAAAAGAGCTCAAGCGTCGTCAGAAGCGAAGATTGAGGCACTTCAACAAGCACCAAAGTCCAAGGCTCCACCAGTCTCAAGTATTCCAGACTGTTCAGCAAAGAACCCTTGGCGTTATGCAGAACATATGGTTCTGAGAGAAGGGTACCTTCAAAATGGTGATGGCATGGGCTCTAAACTAGTACGGATATAGAGTTTTACCTGTATATCAAGAATCATCCTTACTGTTACATTAGGTTTAATTCTGAAACGTCCATCAGGGATGATAGGAATCCCAAGGAAACGATCATCTTGGACCTTGGGAAGGATCAACCACCAAGAAGATACAGGGTCAGCAATCAGTCGCATTTCAACAATTCCATATCAACATTCTGGAATCCATGGCAGCGTTTCTTCTCTGAAGAGATTGAACACAAAGAAGAAATACAAAGGTAGTTCTCGACAGCCAGAGGATAGTCCACTCCATCAAAAAACAGGGCTCAAGATAACCATAGATCAACCATGTAATACTGGGCATTCTTACTTTGTCTAAGCGGAGAAATTGGCATCCCTCTGCAGCTCATTTAGAAGGGGTTCCCAATGTGACAGCAGACACCATGTAAAGATTCAAGCCTCTGGAAGCAGAATGGTCCCTGGATAAAAAATCTTTCGGTTTCATTCTAGAGCAAGTCCTGAATAAAGCAAATAGATCTCTTTGCAAAGAGCATCAAAAAGAAGCTTCCCCGTTATGTAGCATCAAATTTAGATCCCGAAGCAGTGGGGATAGAAGCGATGTCACTGGATTGGAACCAGTGGACTCACATTTACCTTTTTCCACCGTTCAATCTTCTTATGAAGATCCTGCACAAGTTACGGACCTTTAAACTGGCCCAAAAGCAATTGGTACATTCTAGTTCTGAAACCTAAACCTCGCCAGATTACTCTGCCGACACCAATGCTGTCCCAGGATGTTCAACAAGAGACTATCTTTGTTTCCTCTTGGATAACGAAAAACCTTCAGCTCATGATTTTCTCGTCCTAGCTGCTAAAAGAAAATACCGAGTTTAAAAGTAAAAAATTGATTTTATAGATATAAAACTACATGTATTATGCATATTTGGGAGATATTACTCAAAAATTGATCTTTTTACTAGCTATGGCATCTGGTGCTAGAGTCAGCGAGATTGTGGCACTATCAAGGGATGATGGCCACATTGAATTCTCGGAGTCGAGAGAAGTTAATTCATATCCAGATCCTGTATTCCTGGCTAAAATTGAACTCCCCACAAAACGTTGAGGGCCTTGGAAGATTGTCCCTCTAAAGGAAGATCCTACTCTGTGCCCTGTGGAATACCTTAAAGCTTACCTGTCAAAACGTAAAGCCTTTAAAGGCGGATAAATTTTTAAAGGGGGAAACCACAGGATTTAATCTCTCTTCGAAACAGCTGAAGTCCAAACTCACCTATTTATCAGAAGGGCTGACCCAGATAGTATGCCATCGTGTTATGATCCTCGTAAAGTTACCTTTTCCTTAAAATTCTTCTAGTATATGTCTTTCGGAGACTTGGAAGCCTACACTGGATGGAAATGTTCATGAGTGTTTTTCAAACATTACTTGTGACAATTGGAAGAAACTAAACACTTCGTTGTGCCAGCTAGTAGGGTTATTAAACCAGCTTCTTAGTGTTGTGCATGGACTCTTATGGACTGTATAATACAGGACTATTACAGTGTGCATAGTATGGGTTAAATATTCTTCTAATTTGCATTGTGTTATAAACTATGTTTATATTGAAGAGTCAAAAGGTGACCTTATCCTTATCATATGGTATGATGTTTCTATTCTATTTTATATGATGTTACTGGGGTAAACATCTCTTGTTTTAGGAAGAAAAATATTTAATATTTTTGCACCAATTTTGTTACATTTGTTTGCTTTTGGTAATAATAAAAGATTGTATGTCTTTTTGCGTTTCATTTACAAGGACCTACTGATCATAAATATAAAGTAGTGTACCTTGATATTTTAACTCTCCTTTTTACAGACTAATGTTTAGATGATGTGTATTCTTACAAAAGTATCTTTTCACATTGTGTGGGGCTGTGATGATAACTGTTTGATTTCACTACAGTTTACAAAAACTTAAAAAGTCCACTCATAGAGTTGGATTGTTGCAAACCATCATTAGATACGCTAAGCATAGAACAATATTAAATCTTCTACAATTAGTGATGTTGACACAAAAGAGCACTAGTGTAATTTAAACTCTAATTTGCCACAACTGAGAATTTTTAATTCTGTGGTACACTTCCATCAGGAAGACATGGCTCAAGCCCAAAAAAGGAATTTTGACATAGTAAAAAACTATTTTTGGGTGTGACAGCCATGTCATCTTGATGGACCTGCCCATTACTTTTCATCCCCTACTAATTCTCAGTGTAAGGTAATTTTTCCTATGATGAGTGCTGCTGGAATGGAGAATTAGCGAACATGTTTACAGTAAAACACTGGTATTGGAGTTGTAACAGCTCTCGCATGTATCCAATCCTATTCAATATCCTTCAAGGCAAGGTCAACTCTATTTGGGGAAGGATAACCGTGGTTGTTTTAAACCCATCCCTGTTACATACATGATATCTTTTGGGTTATACGCTCCAGGGGTAGTAACCCTATGATGCCTCTACAGGTAAAATTCTCTGGTATATCACTCGTAGGAAATTTCCCAAGTAGAAAGCCGCCTATGGGGAACTTCCATCAAGACGACATGGCTATCTCACCCAAAAATAAATTTTTCCTATCAAAATCCCTTATATAGTGGAGCCTCTACATATGATTGATCCAACACCCAAAGTAAAATTCAGTCAAATTTTTGTCTTGACACCCGAAGTCATGCTCCAACATTCAACGTAGATCATAGGCGTAGAATTTTCTCGAGGTGTCGATCGTAGTTTCTAGTTTACGCCGGTAGACGGCAGCACGTCGAAGGGACGTCATTGAGCGTCGCCTCGGTCAGTTCTCTTTTCTCGTGCGCATCGTGTAGTTGTCTTCTGTTTGGTCCGTTATTAACAGTGCTTATTATCTTCCTTTTTTCACGTTTTATTTTCTATTTTATGTATAATCATGAGTCCTAAGAAGCTTAGTTTCGGTACAGGTAGTAGTAGTGGTGAGAAAAGGAAGAAGTCAACGCTTTCGTTACAACTAAAGCAAGAAATTATAGAAAAACATGAGCGAGGTGTGCGTGTGAGTGATCTGGCTAGACAATATGGCCGGAATATGTCTACGATCTCGATGATCATCAAGGTGATATGATATTTGTTACTTCCCCCATTTTATTGCCATCTAGACTATCCCAGTGCAGTTGCCATTTATTACAAACCAATTTTTTGATGTAAGGTAGGATATCATTACAGGGAATGGGATACCTCCTTGGTAGCAACTCGGATGCCGCATTCTTCGCCAGTAAATCTGCCTTCTCATTCCCAGACACACCTACATGTGCTGGAACCCAACAAAATCGAACTGTAATACCTCTCCGCCAAATAATAAAAAGCCATTCTAAAATCTTTAAAACTAGATGGTTACTAGAATTAAAAACTTCTAAAGCTTGAAGAACACTCCTTGCATCACTAAAAATTCTAAAATTACCCTCCTTTTCCAAAGCTATTTTCTGAATAGCAGTTAGTATGCCAGACAGTTTGGCAGTAAATATGGAAGCTGTAAGAGGAAGTACACCTCTACAATTAAAATCATTGCTATATATATATATATATATATATATATATATATATATATATATATATATATATATATATATATATATGTATGTATGTATGTATGTATGTATGTATGTATGTATGTGTATATATATATATATATATATATATATATATATATATATATATATATATATATATATATATATATATATATATATATATATATATATAACGGATTTTGAGCGAAGCGAAAAATCTATTTTTGGGTAAGATGGCCATGTCGTCCTGATGGAAGTTCCTTAAAGGCAGCTTCCTAGGGTATATTACAACTACGGCGATATTCCCAGAGAATTTACCTTCAGGTACCCAGAATTCTAACTCCTGGAGCGAGTATCCCTAAAAAAGACCTTAGGGATATCGTAAATATCAGGGGACGTATTCTTGACACGCCTCATAGCAATCTATACCCCGAATAGAGTTAACACTTCGTAGGGGTCAAATGGCAAGAAAACGAAAACGATAAGAAAGGGGGGAGCCGTTCGTAAGGCATCTCTCCTCCCCGTTTCGAAAGCGTGCCCTGCGCCGCTCGCGGCGCCATCTGTATTCCTTGTAGCGATACACGAGGTGCTACAGATACTGTATGTAGGGAGGGGTCCTACAACCCTTTTCACTTTTTTTTTTTTTTTTTTTTGAAAAGGAACAGGGCGGGTCCATCAGGACGACATGGCCATCTTACCCAAAAATAGATTTTTCGCTTCGCTCAAAATCCGTTTTTTGGGCTCAAGCCATGTCGTCCTGATGGAAGTATACCAGAGCATTACTGTATCTGTGGATTCTCAATACGTGCCGTACTCCTCAGGAATGTTTCTTAGTCAACTCGACTGAAAGACCTAAGATGTTACCGTTATACATCTTTTCACTAATCATAAGCCATGAAAGCACTTCCTGCCCCCTACAGGGAGGAGTCCTACTAGACTCTAGAAACGAACGAAGAGTACATATACCTATGTATGAATCACTCGCCAGCCAGTACAATATAGTGGTCTCACTCTATATGAAGTAAAGCATAGTCTTACGGAACTACAGCATCCAAGGGAAAAAATCCCGACCAGCACCCTGGTCGAAGTAAAATTAGACAAAAAGGTTATATCTGCGTAGGATTAAACTTGCTGCCGCCACCGTCCTCAGAGAGGGGTGGAGTCCTTTATGCTAAGGAAAGTATAAACCAGTGCAACAAGGCTTTGCATTAAGGAATAGGCTATTATAGATATCCCCGATTAATATACATAGGCTAAATGCTCAATAAATAACATGAAATCAATATAGGTGAAGGAGACGCAAGGTTCCCGAGAACAAGTTTATTGAGTAACAATAAATAGACATGGTCACCATAAATATATACATATGATAGGTGGATGACCAACAATTTACACAAGTACCGTAGTGCATGGATGAATGGTTATCTGAAAGAAAACAATTAGGTCACTTGCCGCATACCAAGGTACCAAAGTTAACGTCCATGTTACTACTTTGCTGACATTAGCGTTAGCAACGCTCGGCACACCTGTCTGTACTTGTGCTACCATCACCATAACGCTGGAACAGTCACTGTGGGCTCTCAGAGCCTTCACTACTAGTTATATCAACGCATATAACTAACCACTCACCCAAGAATCAAAGTCCCAAATAATTCCACTGTTCCTCGCAGAGTTAAACAGCAGGGTTAACGACGCAACCAACTGCTACCACAGACCTCTTTAGCTGCTCCACTTGCTTAGCATAGTGGCGAAAGAATACCCTGGAAGACTTCCAGCCAGTGTATGAACGAAGGTGTTCAAAATCCATAAAGTTAAAGAAGTTTAAGGATGAAGCAACTTTCCTCGGATCATGACCTGCGGGTGAACTGTCAGGATTCGCTCTGCGAATAAAATATGTAATTTTCGCCCTAAGCTGATTTAAAGATAAATTCGAGCCCGATGTTTCTCCTCTGAATAGTTGGCCCCCATGGAAGTCTGAAGTTCTACGAAGATAGACCTTTAGGCATTCTACGGGACATAGAGATGCATCTTCTTTCAGAGGACAGATTCTCCAGGGACCCCACCTGTTGGTGGGCAACTCGTTCTTAGCGAGAAACGTAGGGTCCGGAAACAGGTTCAGTTCTCCCCCATCCAGGAACTGAACCCGGCCCTCCTCTCTCGAGAGGGCCACAATCTCACTAATTCTAGCCCCAGAAGCAAGGGCAAAAAGGAAGATCACTTTTTGAGTCAGGTCCTTCAATGCGCATTCCTCATTATCCAGTAATGAGGCAAAATGAAGGACTTTGTCTAACGACCACGAAATAGGCTTTGGAGGAGCTGATGGTCTAAGCCTAGTACAGGCCTTCGGGATCTTATTAAACATCTCGTTAGCGAGGTCTACCTGGAAGGCATATAGAATGGGTCTTGTCAGAGCTGACTTACATGTAGAAATCGTGTTAGCCGCCAGCCCCTGTCCGTGGAGGTGGATGAAGAAGGATAGGCAGAACTCCGTAGAGATCTCTTGCGGGTTCTTGTCTTTGACAAAGGCTACCCATTTCTTCCATGCTGATTCGTACTGCCTCCTAGTAGACTTACACTTGTATTCTTCCAGGAAGTCGATGCTATCTTTCGAGATTTCGAACCGTTTCTTCACCGCTAGGGAGAGAAAATCATGAGCTGCAGGGTCCGGGTTTTCTGTAATGAAGCGTAGACAGTCGACTTCTGGACTTGTTGGGACAGAACTGGGTCCGGGAGTGGTAGAAACTTCAGTCGTAGTTCCAGAGCTAGAGGGAACCATACACTGTTCGGCCACTTGTGGGCCACTATTGCTGCTACTCCTTTGAAGGATCTCAGTTTGTTGAGGACCCTCAACATCAGATTGTGAGGGGGAAACAGGTAGATCCTGGACCATCTGTTCCAATCGAGGGACATCGCATCTACTGCTTCCGCCAAGGGGTCCACGTATGGGGACACATATTTCGGCAGCTTCTTGTTGTCCTTCGTCGCGAAGAGGTCTATCTGCAGTTCTGGGACTTGTCTCAAGATGAAGGAGAATGATCCTGCGTCTAGGGACCATTCTGACTCTATCGGTGTAACCCTGGATAGAGCGTCCGCGGTCACATTCCGGACTCCTTGAAGGTGAACTGCTGACAGGTGCCACTTCTTCTTCTCCGCCAGTCGAAATATGGCTAACATTACCTGGTTGAGAGGTGGGGATCTCGATCCCCGCCGATTCAGACATTTCACTACCACCTCGCTGTCCAGTACCAACCTTACATGGATCGAGTGACGTGGGGATACTTTCTTCTGGGTAAGAAGCACTGCCATAGCTTCTAGAAAGTTTATGTGAAAAGTCCCAAATAGCTTGGACCAGGTCCCTTGCACTTTTTTCCGATGGGAGTGACCCCCCCACCCTACCTTTGAGGCGTCTGTGTGGATTGTCACTGACGGGGGGGATGGCTGAAGAGGTAGAGACCTCTTTAGACGACTGGCTTGAGACCACGGTCTGAGAAGAGAACGTAGTCGAAGTGGGACCGGTCTCTTCAAGTCCCTTCGCTCTTTCGATGCAAAGGTTCTCCATACTCCCGCTGCATCTTTTAGCTGTGCTCTTAGCACTGGGTCTGTTACTGATGCAAACTGAAGAGAGCCCAAAACCCTCTCTTGTTCGCGTCTTGATATCCTCTCGGAACCTAGAAGTCTAATGACAGACCCCGCTATTTCCTTCCTTTTCGACATCGGATTGGAAAAACGGTGTGACACTAGATCCCAGTGAATTCCCAACCACTGAGCTGGAGAAAGACGAGACTTCTTTCTGTTGATCATGAAACCTAGATATTCCAGGAACTGAATCACTTGTAGGGAAGCTTGCAAGCATTCTGTTCTGGATGCTGCCCACACCAACCAATCGTCCAGGTAGGCTACTACTTGGAACCCTTTTAGGCGTAACTGTTTGAGCGCTGCGCTCGCAAGCTTCGTAAAGATCCTTGGGGCTATGTTTAGCCCGAAGGGCATCGCTCTGAAAGCATAAAGTTTTTGTTGTAGCTTGAATCCTAGGTAGGGGGAGAGACGGCGACTTATTGGAACGTGCCAATATGCATCTGACAAATCGATGGAGACGGTATATGCCCTCTTGGGCCCTTATGTGTTGTAACGTTAACATCTTGAACTTGTGGTTCACTATGAACTTGTTGAGTGGTGACAAGTCCAGAATGACTCTGAGTTTCCCCGAGTCTTTCTTGGGAACACAAAACAGCCTCCCTTGAAACTTGATGGACTTTACCCTCCGGATCACCTTTTTCTCCAACAGATCTTGGATGTACTCCTCCAAAACGGGGGTGGAGTGTTGGAAAAATTGAGGGCACTGGGGCGGAGTACTGTACCAACTCCAACCCAGTCCATTTTTGAGAAGGCTGTGGGCCCAGGGATCGAAGGTCCAGCGATCCCGGAAATACTGAAGTCTCCCACCTACCGGCGACACTTCACTTTGACTGCCCTGCAGTCTTGTCTCCCTGGCCGCGACCACCTCTGAATCCTCGTCCCCTAGAGGGGCGTCTCGCCGAACCTCTGGCTGCACCTCTGGGCTTTGCACGAAACGTGGTCGATTGTCCCTCGAACACTGGATTGAAAGCCAGGGAAGCTGATGACACGGCTTGGGGTACCCATTGGAAGGTGGTCGGGGTCTGGGCTACCAGTTGTGGTACCGGAGGCAAAGCTGGCTGCTGCTGCTGCTGTCTTTGTGGTTTGAAAGGCTTGGCTGGACGGGAGGAAAACCTCGATTTCTTCGCCTTTCCTTTCGGCTGAGGGCCCTCATCCGGAGAAGACTTCCTCTTAAGGGACAGGCCCCACTTCAGGAGAAGATTACGGTTCTCAGTGGCTGCCTTGTCCACCACCTCTTTGACCACGTCGTTGGGAAAGAGATCTTTACCCCAGATGCTGGATGAAATGAGCCTCTTGGGTTCATGCCTCACTGTGGCCGAGGCGAAAACAAACTCTCTACAGGCCCTCCTTGCTTTAACAAAGCAATAGAGGTCCTTAGTCACCGTGGCCAGATGGATCTTGGCCATTACCATGAACATCTCCGGCATCTTGGGGTCGCTAGCCATCGTCTCCATGTTGGTCTGGAGAGACATCGAGGCTGCCAGGCGCTCCTTTGTGTCCAATTCCCTCCGTAGGAGGAATTCCGACAACTTAGGAAGGTTCTCGCCGAACTGCTGACCTGCAATGTCGGCGTCCAACTTCCCAACCGAGAAAGTGAGGTGCACCTCCTTCCAGTCCTTATTGTCCAGCGGCAAGGCCAACGACAGAGGTTTGCATTCCTCCAGAGATGGACACTGTTTGCCAGCTTCAACCGCCTTCAAGACGGCCGCGAACCCCTTCTGCATAAAGGGGAAGGCCCTAGCCGGGGAGGATACAAAGGAGGGGTGCTTCTTACTCAAAGCAGCAACTTTAGAGTTTGAGAACCCCCTCTCCTTCAATGCAGCTGTTAGAGTAGCTTGAGCCTTGGAGTGATCCAGGATAATCACCTCCTTCGGTTCCGTCTCCTCCTTCGAGGCCGGCTCCTTCTTCAAACGGACGTAACAGTCCGGGTAGGCCCCTCTACTGGGCCAGAATTCCACCTCCTCAAGGGGAACTGAGCCCAGTTTCTCCGACATGACGATCTTCCCGATCGTCATCGGCATGTGCTCGGCATATCTCCACGGGTTGGCATCCGAGCACAGAGGAAGGTCCTTCACGTTGAGCTTCTTTGGAGGTCCACGTGATGCTGTGATCTTCTGCATCTGGAGCTCCAAAGTAGCGGCCTTCTGATTATTCTCCCTCTGCATCTGTTGGATCATACCAACGATGGAAGAGAGAGCCTGTCCTAGCTCTGCTGGTAGAGCGGAAGAGGTAGAGGGGATAGGTTCAGGGATCTGAACGGAACGTCTGAAGATACGGGAACCTCTTCCTCCACGGCAATAGGATCTCGATCCTCCTCCTCACCTTCTGCGAGGAGATCCTGTTCCGCACGATCGGACAAGTCAGACATCTTGTCATCCAACTGGATGTCCTGCATGGCATCAGCAACATCCTCCTCCACTGGGATCTGGACGAGAGGGATCTCCGGCCGAGGCTGGGGAACAACAGCGTCAGTGGAAGCCTTGGGAAAAAGGTATGCCCTCATCTTCTCATTAGGAAGATAAGGTCCAGTGGTGTTTTTCTGAAAACCCCTTACCCATAAGCGAAGCTTCTCCCTTGCTGCATCCCTTGACTCCGCCGACCTAGGGGATTCAAAAGCCTCTGATAGCAGGTTAGTACATACAGCACATACCTGCGGATCCCAGTAGCGATGGTCATCATTGGAGGCTGCGCAAGCCGCGTGCCTCCTACACGAGACATGTCCGCAAAAGTTCTTACTGCGGACATTGCAGAAGACACTATCACACTTCGGATGCTCCTCCTGTAAAAGAAGAAAATTTCCATGAATATCAAGTGAATTTCAATTCACAAGTAAAAAATGAGTATTCACCAAGAATAAGGGAAAGACACACAAACACCTGTGGAGGCCAACCAACCAAAGTCACGTAGTTAGTCTTTACTAGAATAACCAGAGAGCATATTTCCAAAGGAAATTAGGTGTAGCTCACACCTAAGGTAAAATATTACCATTCTGGCCAGGGATGAAAAGAATTCTCTTTTATCCTTGTAAGGCGACACCAAGTGATTGCACAAGTAACACAAGTAAGTTAGAAAAGACAGTGTTGTAACCTACTATATCATGGACTCCCTTGGTTGAATACACCACCAAAGAAAGGACTGATACAGTACCTGAGGGTGGTGTGCCGGCCGGCTATTGCCGGTCAGCACCCCCCCCACCCCCGTTTTTCGAAAGGTAGATCTCAAGTACACAACATCAGATCACCCCTATTGGGGAGAACTCCAGATCCCATGCCTGAACCGGCCGGCAGTGGTTGCCGGTCCGCAGCCACCCGGTTTGCACTGCGTTGCCGGTCATCATTCTTAGTGGCCGGCTAACCGGGCAGTGTAGCAGGCCGGCTGGCCTCCACACCAGGTAGCGCTCGGCTGCCGGCCCCACTTATAGTTGCCGGCAGATGAGCAAGAGACCGGCCGGCAAAGGTTTATAACCATCGCCGACCGACAGCAAGAGAACTGGAGAATACCCGCCCCCACCGGCGGCCGGCCTGTAGGCCGGCAGACGGCAAGGACAACACATACGAAGACAACAGAATGAGTGCCGGGCTAAGAGGCTATGAGCCTCTGTGCCCGGCACCTGAAAGAGTGCCGAAAGGAAGGGGAGACACTAAGTCAGGCTTCCTAACCGCTGCTTACTGAATCTACAGACGGCAGCGGTGGAGGGACCAAGAAAGGACCGGGCAGCACTCGAAGAAAGGGTCTCTGCCGGTCGGCACACTCTGCCGGCCGACAGGGGACCACGTCAGTTCCCCATCCTAACCTAGGCTAGGTACGGATGCGGACGACTGACACAAAGGAACGGAAAATAGAAGGGAAGGACAGAGGGTCCTATCCAACCTTGCCTTGGTTAAGGGTCATTCCCAACTAAGACAGCTCATCTCAGCCAGAGAAAAACCCGAGGGGGAGGCCGGCACTACTGGCTGCCTCCCTAAAACCAAGGCAAGGAAGGAATTGCTATTCCAGAAAAAGGGAACATATCCCGAATCCGGAACGGCAAGAGGACAAGTCTGAGGGGTCACCGAGCGAAGGGATCACTACTGGAACCCAACAAGGTGGACCAAGGGGGATAAACCCCTTATGCCCGTGTCAGTCAGCAAGGGAGACTCTGCCCCATGCCAGACCAACCCGGACTCAGACTAAACACTGTTGTACTGTCCCCCTCTGAACCAATTCAGTTGGAACGGGAAGGTACAGTACTACTCCAGCATAGATATATTTGAAAATTAATTCAAACAAACCACTAGAGTTAAGCCTAAGGCTTAAACAGAGGGAAAGGGTTTGCCCCTTCCCCGAAGAGAAGGGAGCAAATGGGGAAACAGATAATATTATAATGACCTAAGACAACCTAGCCTAGGCACTAAGAGAATCGATTACCTAATTCACCGAAACTCACACCAATACTATCTTGGAAGGTACTCGAAAAGAGCTTATATGTATAACGTTGCCTAACGCTTAAAGCAATAAAAATCACACTTGGAAGACTAATTATCATGCAGGAAGTACATAGGCCAACAGCTAGCCTACGAAGACTAGTGTTGGCAGCCTAGGCAAAACTTCGCCAGGCACACTACTATCGCATCATAACAGAATTCCTAAATAAGCTAAGTAGCTAATATTTAAGCGCAAAGGGGCTGGGAACGTCGCTCTTGCTAACAAATAAATCCTATTCTAGCGAGCGACAGCATCCATGATGCCTCCAGCAGGCAACAGCTCTTGTATCAAAGATAACTCTTTTAATTACTTTAATTTTAACCAAGAGCCTACATTTATACATAAAAGAAATAGTACTCAACTTATCCGAGGCAGAAGAAGTTGGAGAAAGCATTATCAAACGAGAAATTCCAAGATTTGGTAGAAATACAGGGAAAAAACACCGAGTCGTAGAGCTATGCAAAAAGGAATACAGATGGCGCCGCGAGCGGCGCAGGGCACGCTTTCGAAACGGGGAGGAGAGATGCCTTACGAACGGCTCCCCCTTTTCTTATCGTTTTCGTTTTCTTGCCATTTGACCCCTACGAAGTGTTAACTCTATTCGGGGTATAGATTGCTATGAGGCGTGTCAAGAATACGTCCACTGATATTTACGATATCCCTAAGGTCTTTTCTGGGCTTGAACCTGTGCCGGCCAGTGAATAAGCTCCTATTAGCACTTATTCTTAGGTAATTTACTGCTAAATATACCAGAGAAAAAATGTAAAGGAGTGCTAGGTTAACTAGCTCGCTCACCTATTGGTGTCGGTATAGAATTGGGCGTATAATCCAGAGGTCCCGCACTATTTAGATTCATCCACGACAAAGACCCCAATAGAGGAGAGCCGTTCAACCTCACTCGGCACCACCAACTCTGCATCCGCTCAGAACCCACTCCTTTTTAGCACGCCTGTGTGGTAACCCGCTTGTTTGTGCTCTCGTATTTTTTGCCTTATTTTTCGTGGATTATGGCTTCTACATCGGTTTCCCAGGAGACACCGTCTAAGTTAAGTACTAAGCTATGTTTGGCTGTGTTTTGAGCATTCTAGACCGTTTAATATTTAAATTATAGGAGTTTATTCTCTTCGATCATCTCGGTCTTGCTCGATTCCGTTTACGGTTGGTACTCCTGTTTTGAGAGCTTTTAGTTTCACTCGCGGTGTTACTAAGTGTATTATTTTTATTATTAGTTTAAATTTTTATATGTTTTATTGTGGATATTCATTATTTAGCGTTTAGAACCCTTGTGGTTCATATTTAGGGCCGATATCAGATTACGTATCGTAGATGGCTTGCCGACCTTCGTTACTGGGCGGCAATTTTTATTATTTTAGCCATCAGGATGTTGTCCTTTGGGATTTATTCATTATTTCGCATGCCTTGCCCTAATTTTTTATGTGTATATTTATATATTTTTCAACGCTATTACTTTTACATGAATATTTGTACTTATTACTCCGTATGATCTGTTTTGGTAGTGTTTGGGGATCGTCAGTTGGTAGCCCTGCTGCTCCGTATCACGTGATCCTCCCCCAAGCTCCCCCTCTCGCTAGGTTGGTGGCTAGGCTTCTCTCCCCCCTCCCCTAGGGGACCGTTGCCTTCCCTCCTTTTAGAGGGGGTAGTTCAGTGTTTATGGACTTTGTCCTCCGGGTGTCCCGGCGGTTTCGTCTCTGTCTAGACGGGTTGGCCACCGGTCAACAGAGTAGGATCCCGGTGCACCCTATTTTATATTCACCTATCACACTTTTATTATGTTATACGAAACCCTCCGGGTTCTGTTGGTGGTTCTTATCTACGGTTCCGCCCCCCTCTTAATTTATAACAGTTCCTATGATTATATATGACAGATCACTATCCCGGAGTTCCTATATGTATTAGTTTATGGATGTACTTTTACTTCCCGGTCCGGGGCTTAACCTCGCGCCGGGAAATCAGACACCATGTGTCTTAATTCTTTGTTGCATCCTTCTTTATGATCCCGGCTCGACCGGAATGGATAGTTATACTCTAGTCTCAAGTTAGACTTATGTTAGGCCCGGGTCCTTCGGACCCGCCCCTACTTAAGAGTATTACAGTTAAGCTCTAGTCTTAAGTTAGACTTATGTTTAGTCCCGGGTCCTCCGGACCCACCCCTACTTAAGAGAATTACAGTTTCTCATATACTATTCTTTTTATAGATGGTGCATTGTCAGACGACGGCCTGTGCGGCTGTTCTTCACCAGCTTTGTGGCCATACTGTGTGTAGGTCTCACGCCCTCTGCGGAGTTCAGCTGGAAGACATTGTAGTCTGGCACCCAGATAATTGTATGGTCTGTTTTGACCTCATCACCACCCTTGGATCTGATTCGGTGAGTCCCGTTGGCTATGTTGTCTTTCTAATTAATTTACCTTTATTTGGTATACATACACTATTTAGTAAGATTTCTATGGTCTTGAAGGACCTCCGGGAATCTTCCTTTTTGTAATTCCCACTATTATTTCAGGCATCCCCGGAGCAGAAGACTGCGGCTCGGGCCACACTGAAAGTGTGGGTTGGGGGATTTGCCAGAAACGTGAAATCGAAACAGCCTTACGTCCTTTCTGAAGACTACTGTGGTATGATCTACCCTAATGCCAAGTCTTCAGCCGCTGTGGCTAGGCATGTTGCGGCACCCATCATTGCCGACATTGATGCCACTATTTCGGGATTCATCGACCAGGAACAAGATCCGTTGGATGCTCCCGGAGATCTGGAAGACAATGTTGCCTCCTTGAATTTGGATGTGGAACCTATGTTGTTGGATGATCCGGATGCAGGTAGGGTGGTAAGTGAGGCAGGTGTTACCGGCGCTGAGATTCCTATCCTCAGCCCCGCTCTTTCTTCTTCATCTGATCTCTCTTCTTTCCATGGTTTTTCTGGGGACCGCGATTCGTCTCACCGATCACACCCGGTTCCTCCCAAAGATAAGTCTTTATCTAGAACTTTGCCAAAAGCTCGTAAGCCCCGCAAGGCTTCCCATAGTTCCAAATTAAATACAAACCCGTCATCTAAGGCTTCCGGCTCCTCCTCTAAGTCTCACGACCCGGGAGTACAATCCGCCACTTCTGCTCCTAACCCGGGCCTTTCCGAATCAGCCATGCTTCGCATTGTGTTGGAGATGCAATCGAAGATTGTGTCAGAAATGCAGGCCAAGATGGACACGATGTTCTCTAACATTGGTCAGAGACTTGGGGCATTAGAGCATGGTGCTCCGGAGCGAGTTCAAAGCTCTCTCATCCCGGATGCCTCTAAGCTTCCGCCGTTTACCAAGAATAACCCTTGGCGCATGGCTCTTCATTCCCCATTCTCAGACGGGATGTTAACGTTGGAAGGTCTTGGTACCCGTCCACTAGAGGATTTTGAATTCTTTCCTCCTGGTCTCGCATTTCCATTTCATGGTTATGCCAGGCTTACCGAGGAAGCTCTGGTTCGGCTGGATAAGGTCCCCAAAGAGACCGTCATTTTCCCAAAGGAACAAGCCCAATCTGTTTGGGCTAGGTTTCTGAATGATATAGGTTGCACCAATACCATGTTGACGCCTCATAAAAGTTCTTTCACAATGTTCTTAATGGACAAGAATACCGTGACTCCATGCGTCAATAAGATTGCAGAGCTTGCTTTTCAATATGCTCTGGAGGAGAAGCCCTTGCCTCCCATCCGAGAGGTAGATCCGATCTCCCTCCTCCTTCCTTCAGGTATTGAGTGTTGGGACAATGTCCATACCACCTTTACTTCTGGCAAGCTAACAGCGGACTGTGCGTCAGTAATGTTTAGTGAACGGCTTCCCCGTCTCCCGGAATCCCTTATTAAACAGGAGTATGATTCCCGCCTACGTGTTGGTCGAACTTTGAACTTGGCCACGTCTACGGAGTCGATAGCCTTAACTTATGATACTGAGAGTATCTTTAAGTCTCTCAATAAGGCTACTTTGCAGTCGTTATATTTTGACTTGTATGACTTTGCTCTTGCTAAACGTAGGTGCCGCAAACACGTCCTGGCTGAGGCGACTATTAGGCACGAGCCGAATAAACTTATCCGGTCCTCTTGTTGGGGTCCAAATCTTTTCCCTGAGGATCTTGTGGAGGAAGTCTTGGCAGAGGCTACTAGAGTTAATCAGAGCCTTAAAGCCCGTTGGGGTTTGACTCCTAAGCGGAAATATGATCCCGCAAGTTACCAAGCCCGGGGTAGGAAGAGGCTCCGCCCGTATACCTCCACTCAGTTCCGGCAACAGCAGAGTAGCTCGTCCGTTTTCCGGCAGCCTCTTCCTCCATCTCCTGCTGTTCCTGCACAGCCTTCCACCTCTCAGGCTCCTTCCTCGGACGACTATGTCACCGTTCTGCTCCCTAAGAGCCAGCTTCCCGGTGCCTCCACCACCTCTCCAGCCTTTAACCAATCTTATGAGGCTCAAGGCTCTTCCCAGGGTTATAACAGAGGTAGAGGCTACCACCGTGGTTCACACCAGAAAAGAGGTAGAGGTAGATTCTTTCGCAAGGGAAAGAACTTCCGAGGCGGACGTGGAGGCAACTCCTCAAGCCAATACTGAGGTGCAGCAGGTAGGGGGGAGGCTTTATGCCTTCCGCAACAAATGGAGGTTCAGTCCCTGGGCTTTCAGTATCATCTCCAAGGGACTGGGGTGGAGTTGGATTCAAGGACCTCCTCCACCGAACAGATTTCATCAGCATTCCACTCCGGACCTAGTCGAATTTGTCCAGGACCTGTTACAAAAGAATGCCATACAAGAAACGAAACACCTGAAGTTTCAGGGTCGGCTGTTCAGTGTCCCGAAGAAGGATTCCGACAAGAGAAGAGTGATTCTAGACCTATCCCTTCTCAACTTGTCCATTCAATGCGACAAGTTTCGAATGCTTACCGTCTCGCAGGTGCGGACCTTACTTCCCCGTGGGGCCGTCACCACCTCTATCGATCTTACAGACGCCTATTATCACGTCCCGATAGCGAGACACTTCCGTCCGTATCTAGGCTTCCGCCTAGGAAACAAAAATTACTCCTTCAAGGTGATGCCTTTCGGGCTCAACATCGCCCCAAGGATCTTCACAAAGTTAGCAGAAGTTGCTGTTCAGGAACTCAGAAATCAAGGGATTCAAGTAGTAGCCTATCTGGACGACTGGCTCATTTGGTCAGACACCTCCCAAAATTGCCTAAAAGCCACTCACAGAGTCATCCAATACCTTCAATCTCTAGGCTTCCAGATCAACTTCAAGAAGTCCCGTCTTCTTCCGAAATCAAAGTTCCAATGGCTCGGCCTGCAATGGGATCTTATATCTCACACTCTGTGTCTTCCCAAACCCAAGAGGTTAGAGATTGCAATGAACACCAAACACTTTCTCAAAGACAAAGTATGTTCCAGACGACTCCAAGAGAGGATCCTTGGGTCCCTTCAATTTGCTTCAGTGACGGATCTACTTCTGAAAGCAAAATTGAAAGATATCAATCGTGTCTGGCGTTCGAGGGCGAACCGGAAGCTCCGGGAAAGACTTCTACCTTGGACAAGGGCCAACAATCTGTCAAAGTCAGTTCCCCTTCGATTTCTGCCTCCGAAGTTAATCATTCACACGGACGCATCCCTATCAGGTTGGGGAGGCTATTCTCAGCTCAGGAAAGTTCAAGGTCTTTGGTCTCCCTTATTCCGCCAATTCCACATCAATGTGCTGGAGGCCATGGCAGCTCTTCTAACCCTGAAACGTCTCGCTCCATCCAAGAGACAACACCTTCGTCTGGTTCTCGACAGCGAAGTGGTGGTCCGCTGCCTCAACAGAGGCGGATCAAAATCAGGGCCTCTGAACCATGTTCTAGTAGCCATATTCTCCCTAGCAGCCTCGAACCGTTGGCATCTTTCAGCTGTCCACCTGGCGGGAGTCCGGAACGTAGTTGCAGACGCCTTGTCCCGGACCTCCCCTCTAGAATCGGAATGGTCACTCGATCTAAAGTCATTCCGGTGGATTCTCTCTCGGGTTCCGGGTCTCCAAGTGGACCTCTTCGCCACGGAGTCCAACCACAAATTGAGAGTATATGTGGCTCCCAATCTAGACCCTCAGGCTTACGCCACAGACGCCATGTCACAGAATTGGGACATCTGGGAAAGGATTTATCTCTTTCCCCCGGTGAATGTTTTACTGAAAGTCCTAGACAAACTGAGATCCTTCAAGGGACGAGTAGCCTTGGTCGCACCCAACTGGCCCAAGAGCAATTGGTACCCTCTCCTGCGAGAGTTGAGACTACATCCTCACCCGATACCCAATCCGGTTCTGTCTCAGATAGTACAAACACGCGTTGTGTACGCTTTCTCAAACATTCAGAGCGCCCTAACTTTATGGACTTCATGAAGTTTGCGGCCATGCATGGTGCCAATATCGATCCTCAAAACACCCTGTTCCTAGAATCAGATAAACGGGATTCCACCATCCGCCAATATGATTCTGCGGTTATAAAGTTGGCTAAATTTTTGATAGACTCAGACGTACACTGTATGAACTTGAACCTTACAGTCACTTTCTTTAGAACTTTATTAGAATCAGGTCTGGCAGTCAATACTATCACCACTATTAAATCTGCCTTGAAAAAGATCTTCCTAGTGGGTTTTAACATAGACTTAACCGACTCTTTGTTAGCTTCAATTCCGAAAGCCTGTGCCAGACTGAAACCGGTTACTCGTCCTACCCCGGTTACCTGGTTCCTTAATGATGTACTCAAATTGGCTTCTGATACCATTAACAGTTCTTGTGATTACATTCCCCTTCTCAGGAAAACACTTTTCCTGGTGAGTTTGGCTTCCGGGGCAAGAATTTCTGAACTGGCAGCTTTGTTAAGAGACCCGGGTCATATTGAGTTCCTTCCTTCGGGAGAGGTCCTTCTTTCACCTAACAAATTCTTTTTAGCTAAGAACGAAGACCCTCAGAACAGATGGTCCTCCTGGAAAATTGTTCCCCTCACGCAAGATCCGTCTCTGTGCCCTGTTACTACTCTTAGGTCTTATTTATCCCAGACCTCCTCTAACTCCTCGGGGCCTCCATTCGTTAGAGAACAAGGCGGTACCATTACCATTAAAGGGATCAGGCAACAAATTTTGTATTTTATTAAACAAGCTAGTCCTGACTCTTTTCCTCTTGCACATGATATCAGAGCGGTTGCTACTTCGGTGAACTTTTTTCACCACATGAATTTTACGGACCTTTCCAGGTATACAGGGTGGAAATCACCGTCAGTGTTCAAGAAACACTACCTTAAACATTTGGAAGCCCTTAAATTTCCTACAGTAGCTGCAGGGAGCGTAGTTACCCCCAGGTAACTCACATGTTAATTCCTTGTCATTTTATCTCTCCCCCTTACCTGCCTCATTTATACCCTATTTGTATTCGTTGGTTTCGCACCTGATTACTATTACTATATTTGTAAATTTTTGACTCCTGAGTATCTGTATATATCATCACTCACGGCATTTTTATACCTTACCTTTTTTGTCAATTGTTCTACCAAGTGGATTTATGTTCTTTTTAAGATACCCTTATAGCTGTTTTTGGCACTCATCTCTGATTAAAGCAACTTGTATTTCCCTTATGTTTATGTTTTTTCCTTTATTTTGCAAGTTTGGTGACATTTATCTTGTATATATTCACTGGCCGGCACAGGTTCAAGCCCAGAAAAGGGATTTTGACGTAGGAAAAATCTATTTCTGGGCGAGGGACCTGTGCCGCCCAGTGAACCCTCCCAGCTCCTCTCAATTGGAGTCCCCAAACTTTGGGTGCTAAGGAGTTGGGTTCTGAGCGGATGCAGAGTTGGTGGTGCCGAGTGAGGTTGAACGGCTCTCCTCTATTGGGGTCTTTGTCGTGGATGAATCTAAATAGTGCGGGACCTCTGGATTATACGCCCAATTCTATACCGACACCAATAGGTGAGCGAGCTAGTTAACCTAGCACTCCTTTGCATTTTTTCTCTGGTATATTTAGCAGTAAATTACCTAAGAATAAGTGCTAATAGGAGCTTATTCACTGGGCGGCACAGGTCCCTCGCCCAGAAATAGATTTTTCCTACGTCAAAATCCCTTTTTTAGGGATACTCGCTCCAGGAGTTAGAATTCTGGGTACCTGAAGGTAAATTCTCTGGGAATATCGCTGTAGTTGTAATATACCCTAGGAAGCTGCCTTTAAGGAACTTCCATCAGGACGACATGGCTTGAGCCCAAAAATATATATACACATACATACGTACATACATATATATACATATATATTATAAATACATATATATAAATATACATATACACATATATATATACCTATATATATATATATATATATATATATATATATATATATATATATATATATATATATATATATATATATATATATATATATATATATATATATATATATATATATATATATATATATATATATATATATATATATATATATATATATATATATATATATATATATATATATGTGTGTGTGTGTGTGTGTATAAATTTATATATAATATTCTTATACTATTTGATTTTAATGATCACTAATTCTAGTTGCTCTTCCTCTAGGTATTGGCATGTGATGCAGACACGCACTACATGTGTAATGCCATCCACTATCTTGGGAAGGACACAGACAAGGTGTCGAGAAGATCGACGCTTGGGGAATGTTAGGATCTTAAATCGTCACAGGCTCTTTTAATAATTGATATAAATGTTTCCAACCACCACGATTGAAATATGGGAAATGAATATAAAAAGAAACTCACGAAAAAACACTAACACGTTTATTCACAAACTTATATAAAGAAAATCAACGTTACTAATTGCGACAGAGTTATTACTGGTACTTAGCTCTACGTCTACCCACATCAATTAAATAATTCAAATTGCCCGTTTTTCCTAAAATAGGAAAAGGACCTTCGAACTTATAATGAGGGACCTTCTTTCTGAATTAATACTAAGGCGTTATCTCCCACACGGATATTTCTCTCTAATCGCCTTAAGATCGTATCTTCTTATTAGTTTCACCTTGGTTGTTGCTCTCGTTTTCTATTGCTAATTTCCAAGGTTTTCTTGAATTCTCCTTGTAATTCTCTGAATTCTGAATGTAATCGTCCTTACCCTCTTGAAGCATTAATTTACTCTTTACAATTTCTAAAGGTCCTTTACCTGTGTGACCGAACAACTCAAAAGGACTAAATCCTGTAGTGTCATTAGATGCCAATCATAGGGCTAACAAACCAAAAGGTAGTTTCTCTTCCTAGTTATGTCAAAGTTATTACACAATTTTAGTAAGCAACTTTTTAATGTTAGATGGAAATGTTATACAATCTCTTGCGACTCTGGGTGATACAGTGTGAAAGTTATAAGTTTGAAACCTGGCTCTTTCATTTTGTCTTTGAGATATTTGGACACAAAATTACTGCCATTATTACTGTATAATGCAAGGCAAACCAAACTTGGAAAAATAGTTCAACAAGCGTTCAACTACAGTTTTCACATTGCAACTTCTTACTGGGATTGCTTCTGGATAACGTGTTAGTCTGTCAATGATTGTTAATATATATATACAGTATATATATATATATATATATATATATATATATATATATATATATATATATATATATATATATATATATATATATATAGTTCAACAAGCGTCCAACTAGTTTTCACATTGCAACTTCTTACTGGGATTGCTTCTGGATAACGTGTTAGTCTGTCAATGATTGTTAATATATATATACAGTATATATATATATATATATATATATATATATATATATATATATATATATATATATATATATATATATATATTCCCTCCTTTACTTACAGGCAAAGGTCCAACTATATCAATTACTACATTCTCAAAAGGTTTTCCTACTGATGGAATATTACATAAGAGAGCCCTGGGAATTACTTGATTGGGTTTACCAGCAATTTGACATTCGTGACAGCTTAATACATATATCTTCTCGTCACTTTTCATCTTAGGCCAAAAGTAGGTCTCACTTATAAATTTGAAAGTTTTATTTACCCCCCAATGTCCTTGATCAGCATGTGCTAATTTCAGAATTAATTCACAAAACTTTCTAGGAATTACTAATTGTTGTTAACTTCCTCTTTTAAATAAAAGGTTTCCTTACAAACATTATCGGGATCATCACCCAATTCACTTTCAAAAATTCTAGACAACGTCTCTTCCTCTCTCTGCAACTTAATTAGCTATTTTCTGTTGACAATGTTAGTACCTAAACCATTGCAGTAACTATTACTTGAATCCACTACATCGACTACATCTCCGTCACTACTTTCGATAGTTAAATCATGAACTTGGCTAACACTGCCAACACCGATGGAATCTGTCTTCTCAGCCCCACACTTGCTAAGATCAACCTCACCACCTCCATCATACACGTTCGAATCCTCGAACAAATTATGACTGCAGTTGATATCTGTATTTAAACCTGGCCTAGTTACTAACCATTTGAGGCACTGGAACCTCACTTAAAATAGGATTCCCACATCTGGATGTAGTTAAATCATTACCGACAATAATGTCAACGCCGTCAAAGGGTAAATAGTCTACAACTACTAGTTTTACATCTCATAACACTCACTGACTTTTAAGTTCATCTTCAATAAAGGACAAACAGCGCAAGTATTCGGAAACCCACTTAAAATAACTTTTTCTTTCATACTGATTTTTGTCCTTGTTGGCACACTCTCTTTCCTAATAAGGGAAACCTGGCGGACTATTATGAAGATTTTGCCTTAAACAAGCGATTTCTAACTCATGCTTACGCTGTCTCTCATTTTCTTCTTGTCATCTCATTTCATTCTCGCTGTCTTTCATTTTCTTCTCTTTTAGCTGCTCTTTCGTCTCTCTCATACATTTTCTGTTCTCTCTTAAAAACATACTCACAGAGAGCATCGCCATCTAGACCAAGCAGTTTACACGAAGCTATCAAATCTTTCATAATCTCACTCATTCTGCTTTTTTCTATATTCTCCCTGTTCCAATGTGTTACGTTGTTGAGAATCCTGGCAAGGTCGCCAACTGTTACGATCTTAAAATCGTCACAGGTTCTTTTAGTAATTAAAATAAATGTTTCCAACGACCACAATTGAAATATGGGAAATGAATATAAAAAGAAACTCACGAAAAAACACAAGTTTATTCACAAACTTATATAAAGAAAATCAACGTTACTAATTCGTTTACTTTTAACTGACAAATCAAATCAATCAAACATCAATAGAAAATAGGAACAGTCAGTAAGGTAGAAATACTTAAGGAATAGTTTTCTGCAGCTGCTGAGACGATACTAATTAAGACAATGACATCTTGGTCAAAACAGGACAGTCCCCTTATCGCGGCAGGCGCTCTCGTCGAGGCTCGGTTTACTTTCAAAATGCTGGCAACTGTGAAGTGATGACAGATTTGACCAAATAATATGGTAGCCGAATCTCGTCTCCCCTCGCTGCTCACACTTTGGGAATAGATATTTTTGTCTTTTATAACACCCTTTTAAAAATATTGTATCTACCCATGACAGGGACCTTGTGGCACTTTTTCATCGAAGGGGCCGCACTGTGATCACTGATAATTTTTTCACAAGTCTTCCACTCGTCTTGACACTTGAGAGAGAAGGCATGTACTTGTGTGACACCATTCGACAGAAACCTTATATTCTCAAACAGATTTCTGAGAAGGTGCTTCCTATCAAGGACTCGGAGGCCGTGTTTAATTACAAACACAATTTAACCCTTCACTGTTAGTAAGTTAATAGAACAAAGAAAGTCATGTTGTTGGGTTCCCTTCATCACAATCCGTCTGAGATCGAGAAGAGGAAAACTGATATTCAGATGTTCTATAACTTGACGAAGGGGGGTGTAGATACATATGATCAGATGTGTGCTACATCTAACTGTATTATTAAGAAATGACGCTGGCTACTGTGTCTCTTTTAAGGGATACTGAATATAGTATGATAAATTTCCTTTTAGCTATCATATTTTTATACTCAACAATGGATATAGGGATTTTTCTTGGAAAGTTTCATGACAGAACTCAACTATCGGAAAGAAAATTGCCCCTTCAAATAACACTAAATAATATCAATGTGCATATTTTTTTTTTTTACACATTTTCGTTGGACGATAAAAATACAATATTTTATTAAAAAAAAAAAAGAAAAAAAAAGAAAGAAAAAAAAAATTCAGCCACTAACCATGTCATTTACCTACCCCCTCCAAAAAAAAATTTCAAAACGTGATAGATTTTTTTTCCCCAAAAATGTTCTATAGTGGTTCTCCCCCCCCCCACCCCCCAATCCCCCACCAATGGATCTTAACAAATAGTGCTCAAGTATCCTATAATAAGTTGTTAGAATATTCTTAGTCTCTTTTCATACTTAGATTTTTGGTGAATATTTTTGTAGTCACTTTTTAGTATATTCATTTTTTTATTTGTAATATATATTCATTTTAAACTTGGCTTTTGCCTATTTTTTTTAGTAGTATAGAGTATTTCTTGAAGTTTTTTTTTTTTTTAATAAAATTTTGCGAATTCGCTCAAAAATGAAATTTATATGATTTTTTCTTTTGTACGGGGGTCAATGTCGACCCATCGATACCTATGCAAGTTTGTGATATAACAATACCTATCCAGGGATTATCGATGTTTCTCCACTCAATATTTCCTACTTCACGCTTTATAGTCCCCGGCCATATAGGTTTGGGTCTTCCAACTCTTCTAGTGTCTTGTGAAACCCAGTTGAAAGTTTGGTGAACTAATCTCTCTTGGGGAATGCAAAGAGCATCCCCAAACCATCTCTATCTACCCCTCACCATGATCTCATCCACATAAGGCCCTCAGGTAATCTCTTAAAGTTTCACCTCTAATCCTGCCCTGTCATTTAACTCCCAATACTCTTCTCAAATCTACATAATCTGTAGGATATTGTTGCATTGTCATACCATATAGTAACTGCGATCTCACTAATCTAATATATAACCTGATTATTCTATATGTAATTTCGGGAGATTTTATTTCCAAATTTTACTTAACCAATCCATTGTCTGATATGCTTTTTCAATCCATCATTAAACTCAAATTCTAAAGATACTGTATTAGAGATCATTGTTCCTGAATATTTAAATGATTTCACCTCATTATACCTTTCTCCTTCCAATATTTTATCTTTCATTACAAATTCAGTTCTCATCATCTATGTCTTTCTTCTATTTATCTTGAGCCCAACCTCATGTGATATTTCAAGCAAAATCTGCTTACCAGTTAAGCAGATTTTGCAAGTCCTTTGGTGTTCTGCTAATAAGAGCAGTGACATCATCATACTCTGTCAGCTAATCTCCTGTTACCAATCCAGTCCTTTTCTTCTCCACCATTCCCAACTGTTCTATGCATTACAAAATCCATAAGGAGAATAAATAACATTGGTATCAACATATTTCCTTGGAGTACATACATACACCATATGTAAGTACTTATGTGTGTGTGTGTGTGTATATATATATATATATATATATATATATATATATATATATATATATATATATATATATATATATATATATATATACAGTACATATATATATATATATATATATATATATATATATATATATATATATATATATATATATATATATATATGGGTTCAAGCCATGTCGTCCTGATGGAAGTTCCTCTAGGCAGCTTTTTACTTGGGATATTTCCTGCGAGTGATATACCAGAGAATATTACCTATAGAGGTATAATAGAGTTACTACCCCTGGAGCAAATATCACAAAAGATATCGTGTATGTAACAGGGATGTTTTGGAACAGCCATAGCTATCCTTCCCCAAATAGAGTTAACCTTATCTCAAAGGATATGGGATAGGATTGAATACATGGGAGAACCGTTACAACTCCGATACTAGTGTGTTACTGTAAACACGTTCGCTGGTTCGCCACTACATCTTGCAGCGCCATTTTGATTGCTTGCTTTGGGAGTTTTCTGCGATTTTGGAATTATGAATGCTTCTGCTTCATCTATATTGGTTAAGTTGAGTACCTTATCCTTTTTAGGTGTAGAATTTTGCATCTCCCCCGTGGTTTTTGAGCGATGCATTAGTTTTTGGTCTTTCCTGCTGCCTTTCACTTCTTATAGGCTATTATTCTTAGTCTGTGGCTAGGTGGCAGGCAGTTAGGAGAATTTCATCTCCTACTTACGGTAGATCCCTCGGAACGACTTCAGATTGTTCTAATACTACAGTTAGGCCCTCCTTTCTTGGCGCTTTGCCAATTTCTAAGACTCCCTTCCTTTTCTATCTCCACGTTAGGCTTAGTACAGTACCCCTTGCCGTGGAACTCGGATTCCTTTGCCTAGTCTAATCTTCCCTGGAATCTGCGGAATCCTCACTTGCTATATACCTGGACGGGACAGCTTGGTGAGACTGTTAGTCTAACTACGGGTAGGCAGGAGAATAATCCTATAGATGGATTCGTTCTCTCTGTCGCCTCTTGGTAGGCCGGCTGCTCCTTCTGCTTCCTGATTAGGCTATGCTTTCTTCCTGGCCATGGACCTATAGTTCCTTTACTTAGTCTGCCATTCCCTGGCAATAGAGGACACCTTGATTGCTATATATCTAGACTGGCCGGCTTGGGGTTTCTGTCAGCTAATTCCTAGATATGCAAAGGGACTAGACCCTAAATAAGGATCTTTTCTCTTGCCTCCTTAGCAGTCACCTTGTTTCTCATAGTTGACTTCCTCCTCTTAGACTATGTCTCTCTCGCCGTGCAGCCTCGGCTCCTCTGCTTGGTTGGAATTTCCTTAGCTTGAGTGGTTACGACTTTACCAAATTTTCCAGAAATGCCGGTTTGAGCGCAGCTAGCTCTACTGTAGATGTGAGTAGGCTAAGGGTCTCTCCCTCCTTTATTAGAAGAGAGCAATTCCTTTGACGTCTTAGACGTCGCCTTACACTTATCGGCTGCGTCTATTCCCTACCCTCCATATCCGAGGACCATTATCCTCTAAAATTGATTGATTGGATATCTCCTAGTTGTCAGAATTTTCCCCGAATTTGCGAATTCTTTGCTTCCTGGCCGTTCTACACAACTCTCATGAATTTCAATAGGCATAATCCCATTCCTTGATAAATCTGATGTTAACAACTAGGAAGTGGCAGTCAGCTCTAGTACTTCTTCTTTGCATACTCCTGTTCCTGTATCTGCTACACCTGCCACAACTTCTACTCCTCTTTCGACTCTTGACTGCCCCTTTGTTCCGAGGACATTTGAAGTTAATGGCATCCATGAAAACATTCACGGAAAATATTTATGCAGAGCATAAAAGAGCTCAAGCGTCGTCAGAAGCGAAGATTGAGGCACTTCAACAAGCACCAAAGTCCAAGGCTCCACCAGTCTCATCTTCCAGACTGTGCAGCAAAGAACCCTTGGCGTTATGCAGAACATATGGTTCTGAGAGAAGGGTACCTTCATACTGGTGAAGGCATGGGCTCTAAACTAGTACGGATATAGAGTTTTACCCGTCTATCAAGAATCATCCTTACTGTTACAGTAGGTTTAATTCCGAAACGTCCATCAGGGATGATAGGAATCCCAAGGAAACGATCATCTTGGACCCTGGGAAGGCTCAACCACCAAGAAGATACAGGGTCAGCAATCAGTCGCATTTCAACAATTCCATATCAACATTCTGGAATCCATGGCAGCGTTTCTTCTCTGAAGAGATTGAACACAAAGAAGAAATACAAAGGTAGTTCTCGACAGCCAGAGGATAGTCCACTCCATTAAAAAACAGGGTTCAAGATAACCATAGATCAACCATGTAATACTGGGCATTCTTACTTTGTCTAAGCGGAGAAATTGGCATCTCTCTGCAGCTCATTTAGAAGGGGTTCCCAATGTGACAGCAGACAACATGTCAAGATTCAAGCCTCTGGAAGCAGAATGGTCCCTGAATAAAAAATCTTTCGGTTTCATTCTAGAGCAAGTCCTGAAAAAAGCAAATAGATCTCTTTGCAAAGAGCATCAAAAAGAAGCTTCCCCGTTATGTAGCATCAAATTTAGATCCAGAAGCAGTGGGGATAGAAGCGATGTCACTGGATTGGAACCAGTGGACTCACATTTACCTTTTTCCACCGTTCAATCTTCTTATGAAGATCCTGCACAAGTTACGGACCTTTAAATTGGCCCAAAAGCAATTGGTATATTCTAGTTCGGAAACTTAAACCTCGCCAGATTACTCTGCCGACACCAATGCTGTCCCAGGATGTTCAACAAGAGACTATCTTTGTTTCCTCTTGGATAACGAACAACCTTCAGCTCATGATTTTCTCGTCCTAGCTGCTAAAAGAAAATACCGAGTTTCAAAGGAAAGAATTGATTTTATAGATATAAAACTACATGCATTATGCTTATTTGGGAGATATTACTCAAAAATTGATCTTTTTACTAGCTATGGCATCTGGTGCTAGAGTCAGCAAGATTGTGGCACTATCAAGGGATGATGGCCACATTGAATTCTCGGAGTCGAGAGAAGTTAATTCATATCCAGATCCTGTATTCCTGGCTAAAATTGAACTCCCCACAAAACGTTGAGGGCCTTGGAAGATTGTCCCTCTAAAGGAAGATCCTACTCTGTGCCCTGTGGAATACCTTAAAGCTTACCTGTCAAAACGTAAAGCCTTTAAAGGCGGATAAATATTTAAAGGGGAAACCACAGGATTTAATCTCTCTTCGAAACAGCTGAAGTCCAAACTCACCTATTTATCAGAAGGGCTGACCCAGATAGTATGCCATCGTGTTATGATCCTCGTAAAGTTACCTTTTCCTTAAAATTCTTCTAGTATGTGTCTTTCGGAGACTTAAAAGCCTACACTGGATGGAAATCTTCATGAGTGTTTTTCAAACATTACTTGTGACAATTGGAAGAAACTAAACACTTCGTTGTGCCAGCTAGTAGGGTTAATAAACAAGCTTCTTAGTGTTGTGCATGGAATCTTATGAACTGTATAAT
This sequence comes from Palaemon carinicauda, assembly GCF_036898095.1. Taxonomy (NCBI): domain Eukaryota; kingdom Metazoa; phylum Arthropoda; class Malacostraca; order Decapoda; family Palaemonidae; genus Palaemon; species Palaemon carinicauda. The sequence goes on along the minus strand of NC_090735.1, from coordinate 80,115,426 downwards.
ACAGGACTATTACAGTGTGCATAGTGTGGGTTAAATATTCTTCTAATTCGCATTGTGTTATAAAAGGTGACCTTATCTTTATCATATGGTATGATGTTTCTATTATATTTCATATGATGTTACATCTCTTGTTTTGGGAAGAAAAATATTTAATATTTTTGCACCAATTTTGTTACATTTGTTTGCTTTTGGTAATAATAAAAGATTGTATGTCTTTTTGCGTTTCATTTACACAGACCTACTGTTCATAAATATAAAGTAGTGTACCTTGATATCTTAACTCTCCTTTTTACAGACTAATGTTTAGATGATGTGTATTCTTACAAAAGTATCTTTTCACAGTGTGTTGGGCTGTGATGATAACTGTTTGATTTCACTACAGTTTACAAAAACTTAAAAAGTCCACTCATAGAGTTGGACTGTTGCAAACCATCATTAGATACGCTAAGCATAGAACAATATTAAATCTTCTACAATTAGTGATGTTGACACAAAAGAGCACTAGTGTAATTTAAACTCTAATTTGCCACAACTAAGAATTTTTAATTCTGTGGTACACTTCCATCAGGAAGACATGGCTCAAGCCCAAAAAAGGAATTTAGACATAGTAAAAAACTATTTTTGGGTGTGACAGCCATGTCATCTTGATGAACCTGCCCATTACTTTTCATCCCCTACTAATTCTCAGTGTAAGGTAATTTTTCCTACGATGAGTGCTACTGGAATGGAGAATTAGCGAACATGTTTACAGTAAAACACTGGTATTGGAGTTGTAACAGCTCTCGCATGTATCCAATCCTATTCAATATCCTTCAAGACAAGGTTAACTCTATTTGGGGAAGGATAACCGTGGTTGTTTTAAACCCATCCCTGTTACATACATATCTTTTGGGATATACGCTCCAGGGGTAGTAACCCTATGATGCCTCTACAGGTAAAATTCTCTGGTATATCACTCGTAGGAAATATCCCAAGTAGAAAGCCGCCTATGGGGAACTTCCATCAAGACGACATGGCTATCTCACCCAAAAATACATTTTTCCTATCAAAATCCCTTATATAGTGGAACCTCTACATATGATTGATCCAACACCCAAAGTAAAATTCTATCAAATTTTTGTCTTGACACCCGAAGTCATGCTCCAACATTCGACGTAGATCATACGCATAGAATTTTCTCGAGGTGTCAATCGTAGTTTCTAGTTCACGCAGGTAGACGGCAGCACGTCGGAGGGACGCCATTGAGCGTCGCCTCGGTCAGTTCTCTGTTCTCGTGTGCATCGTGTAGTTGTCTTCTGTTTGGTCCATTATTAACAGTGCTTATTATCTTCCTTTTTCCACGTTTTATTTTCTATTTTATTATAATCATGAGTCCTAAGAAGCTTAGTTTCGGTACAGGTAGTAGTAGTGGTGAGAAAAGGAAGAAGTCAACGCTTTCGTTACAACTAAAGCAAGAAATTATAGAAAAACATGAGCGAGGTGTGCGTATGAGTGATCTGGCTAAACAATATGGCCGGAATATGTCTACGATCTCGACGATCATCAAGGTGATATGATATTTGTTACTTCCCCCATTTTATTGCCATCTAGACTATCCCAGTGCAGTTGCCATTTATTACAAACCAATTTCTTGATATAAGGTAGGATATCATTACAGGGAATGGGATACCTCCTTGGTAGCAACTCGGATGCCGCATTCTTCGCCAGTAAATCTGCCTTCTCATTCCCAGACACACCTACATGTGCTGGAACCCAACAAAATCGAACTGTTATACCTCTCCTTCGAATAATAAAAAGCCATTCTAAAATCTTTAAAACTAAAGGGTTACTAGAATTAAAAACTTCTAAAGCTTGAAGAACACTCCTTGCATCACTAAAAATTCTAAAATTACCCTCCTTTTCCAAAGCTATTTTCTCAATAGCAGTTAGTATGCCAGACAGTTTGGCAGTAAATATGGAATCTGTTGGAGGAAGTGCACCTCTACAATTAAAATCACTACTAAGTACTCCAAATCCAACGCCAGCATCAGATTTGGAGCCATCAATATATATAAAAGTCGATCCCCTATGTTCTGCAACATGTTCCATAAAAAGAGACCTGATTTCTACGTCAGTCATATTCTTCTTAACTCCAATAATGTATTTACAAAAACATACCTCAGGTAATTTCCATGGAGGCGTTGATGATACCTTAAATGGAAGCACCTTAATTCTAATTATATCAAGACTGTTTAACAATTGTTTCACCCGAAGCCATAAGGTTAAGGAGATTTCGAGTGCAGTTCTAAGTATGTTGCGTCCCTTAAAAGCCTTGCTTTCTGAAAGGGTAAAGAGTTAGGGAGTCTTTGTAATCTAAACCAATACCGAATAATAGAAGACATTCAGTAAAGGTCTAGAGGGAACTCTCCAGCATCAACAAGGAGATTTAGGATAGGTGAGGTTCTAAATGCTCCTGTGGACAATCTAATACAGTACCAGCATGATGTATTGAATCTAAAATTTTTAACCGGCTTGGGGTGGCAGAGGAGTATATTTCGCATCCATAAGTAATTTTGGAAAAAATCAAGGCCTTGTATAATTTTAAAATAGTATTGCGGTCTGCCCCCCATGATGTATGGGACAATACTTTTAAAAGATTAGGAGCCCGAAGACATTTAGCTTTTAACGCTTTTAAGTGGGAAACCCAAGTAAGCCTACAATCGAATATCAAACCTAAAAACTTAGCTTCAATTACACATGGGATCCTTTGACTTTTAATGTATATATCCGGTCTGGATGTACTCCCCGGATACGACAGAAATGTACAATAGTAGTTTTAATTGTCAAGAACTTAAATCCATTCATATCGGCCCACTGCATAATTTTGTTTATTGAGAGTTGTAGTTTTCTCTTAACCATTGCCATTCTACCCCCAGCAAATGATAGGGAGAGATCATCCACAAATAATGTTGAGAAAACATCTAGGGGAATGGCTGAGGATATCCCATTAATTGCTAGAGCAAAAAGGGTTACACTCAGCACACTACCCTGAGGAACTCCTTCCTGACACCTTCTCTCTGATAGAGTTTCCCCTACTCTCACTTGAAAAACTCAATGTGAAAAAATGACTGAATAAATAGTGGCAGCTCTCCTCTCAATCCCAAGTCATGAATTGTTTTAAGTATACCATATCTCCATGAGGTATCATATGCCTTTTCAAGGTCAAAAAAGACTGTCACATGGTGCTGTTTGGAAGCAAACACTTCACAAATAGAGGACTCAAGTCGTATCAACACATCAGTCGTTGAGAGCATTTTTCTGAATCCGCATTGAATGGGTGATAAAATACCTTTTTTTCAAGGTACCACATCAACTTTGCATTGACTATCTTCTCCATGACTTTACATAAACAAGATGTCAATGCAATAGGTCGATAGTTTGCTGCTAAAAACTTGTCCTTACTGGGCTTCAAAAATGCTAAAATAATGGCTAGTTCCCAAACACTTGGATAACTATGATCATGCCATATTCTATTAATAATGCTTAAAGTATATAACTTTTATTAAAATGTACATGTTTAATCATTGCATATGGAATTCCATCAGGTCCAGGGGCTGTATCATTACAAGTGGCAAGTGCCGAATCATATTCTATTTCCGTAAAAGGAGAATTATATGACTCTTCCTTTCTTGTTGCAAAATTTAAAATTTTCTTTTCTTCAATGTTCCTATATTGGTAACCAGGAGCTGCTACACTCTTGCAAGATACATTTGAAAAATGATCAGCCAGGGCATTGCTAACATCATTTGCTTTAGTCACATACTGATCGTTCACTTTCAACACTGGAGGTGGGTTTAGGGTAAATTTGCCGGCAATCTTCTTTACTTTCCTCCATACAGAAGGTGGTGGTGTTCTACTGTTAATGGAGGAAACAAAAGACACCCATGATTGGCGCCTAGCTTCTTTCATGGCACGACGGAACTGTGCTCTACATTTCTTGTATATTATTAAATTCTCATCAGTACGGTGTCTAGGCAATCGTGTTAGGGATCTTCTTGTGGCTTTATGCAGGGCAGTTGGTTCTGAAGACCACCAAGGGACTGGTCGTTGTTTGAATAACCCTGTTGTTTTGGGAATTGAATTGACTCCTGCTGTATGGAGAGTTCCATTCAGTAAATCTATGACATCATCAATATTTTTAACCTGTCTTGCATCCCCATCAATTTTGCTTAGCTTACAAAATTTATCCCAGTCCAAGGCGGACTGGGATAAATTTTGTAAGCTAAGGTTCCATCATGGCGACCTCTGTAAAGGTGGACCATTGTTGGTTTATAATGATTGGTGCATGATCACTAGTGTGCCAATTATCTAAAGTCCTCCAATCGAAATCAAGAAGGCAGTTAGAGCTTGCAATTGAAAGGTCAATGCATGACAAGGTACTTGTCTGAACATGGAAGTGCGTGGGCTCTCCTGAATTAAGGAGTCCAACATCCTCATTTGCCACAATTGATGGGATGATATTGCCCCTTGTGTTTGCCAAAACATCACCCAATAAAGGATGTCTACCATTCATATCTCACAGTAAGAGAAAAGGTTGAGGGAGTTGTTGAGTGACCTCTACTATATCATCATATAAAATATTAGCACTTGGAGGTAAGTACAGAGAGCATATTGTATATTTTCTCCCTATATCAATTTGCACAACCACTGCCTGCAGGAGTGTACGAATAGATAATGGTATTTGGGGAACATCTCGACGAATGTATATGAGACTTCCGCCATGGCTCCCTGCTTGTTGATTATATGGTGTTCTATAGCTAACATACTCTCGAGGACTAGGAGTGTTAGCATTAAGCTTACTTTCCTGTAGACATACAATTATGGGGAATGTTCATGAATTAGGAGCTTAAGCTCTTCATATTTGGCCCTTAAACCCTGACAATTCCATGGCAAAATGGAGGAAAAAACTATGGTTTATTTCTTGGAAGAACTTTTGGATGAAGTCTTCCCATTACTAATTTTTGACTTAACACTATTTCTCGGTGGTTTTATTTGAGAGGGTCTTGATCAATTGGGTTTTGAGTTTATTATTTTCATTTTCTTGTTTTGATCTAATTGTTGAGGGGGATGGTGGACCTCAACTTGAATTTCTGATTTATTTAAATTGTCTTCTGGTTGATCAGAAACATCAACCGACAAAGCATCATATTTATTTGATGTAAAAATTCTTATGAAAGGGGGTGAGAGAGATGGAGGTCTCTCTCTTTTACGATTAATTGGTTGTGAGTTACCAGGTTTTTGTACCTTCCCCACTACAGGTACACCTGATAACTTGGTTTCAGGTGGAATCTCCATTAAATCAGGCAAGGATATGGCCTGGGAGAGGTTAGTACTATCCTTTGTAATGGGGGATAAAGGTTTGATAGTGGTGGGCAAAGTCTTTATGTTGATACTCGATGATAAATCTTTAGGAGGAGATATTCTTGTCTTATTATGCAGCACTTTATCAACAGATGGTGAACTCCTTTTTCGAGAACTACCTACAGTAGTAGGTGGGTGAGATAATTCCCGAGGAACTTTTTCTCCTGTTTTTAATGTCTTTGCATAGGTATAAGATTTATTTAATAATCTCTTGGCATGCCCCACGCTTATATGTTCAATAATTGATATATTGAGGGCAGCCTCTCCTAATTTATAAAACTGGCAGCTCCAATCATTAGATTTATGATTAGAGTTGCAGTTTAAGCATCTTGCCTCAAGTGTACATTCTCCATGGTAAATATTGGAGCAAGTATTACAAATTTTATCACTCTTGCAAACTTTGGAAGGATGCCCAAATTTAAAGCAATTATAACATTGCAGTGGCTTCTGCTTAAAAGGCTGAAATCAAATCCTTTCATTTTCTATGTCTATGTGGAAAGGTACATCAGCATCCTGGAAATTAAGAACAATCATTGATGTTCCAGGTACTTTATGTACTTTCCACTCTGATAGTGGACACATAGCCAATATCTCCTCTTCGGTAAATTTATATAGATCCCAATTGAAAACCATTCCCCTTCCATAGCTAAAGTTTAGATGGGGTTCAATGTCCAATTTTATATCATCATTTACTGTCTTCAAATTGGACAATATAACAAACTGCGGGTATGACTTGGCCTTTATCAAGTAACTTTTCTTACCGAATCAAGATATATCCCCAGGTGCGATCGTTCCTACCTTCCTCTGAAGAAATTTGCAGATCTTGAAATAATTTTCCGTACCTCCTGTAGATTGAGCAAGAAGCCACATTGGTGGTTTTGGCTTCTTTGCGATGGCATATCTACCTCTATATCTTTATCAACCCAGTCTGCTGGTCTGTAGACATCCAGATCTTTAGGTGCCCCATCACACAGAGCACCCTTAATACTCATATTACCTACTTTAATATTAACAATGTTACGGCTTGCATTAAATGTTTCCTCATGACAATTAAATGATAACCAAGAATCCCAATTATCATCTTGAAGTTTCATTCTAATTTCTTTTATCAATCCGTAACACTCAAATATTTTATGTAGCACATCATAATTAGCTTCTAATGAGATCTGGGTAACATGCAGAACATTCAGTTTTCCTGTGTTGCCCAAATTACCCTTTTTTCGAATGTTCAAAGAATATTCCTTTTTAGTTCCTACGTCGTCAATGGAATTTTCTTTAAATGAATTGCCAGAGGTCGTCAACAGTGCCGAGGGGTGAGTCAGCATATCCTGGGGAGGGGGGGTTGTTGTCACAAGAATCCATAAGAAAAAAGAAAAGAGAAGTGTGATATTTTAAACAGTTTGATTCACCTGCTTGAGAACATTAAGGCATCACATGTTGGGTAGGAAATTGGCACTCGCCACTACCGGCACAATGAGAGTATACTTCCCAGATGGTCCACTCCATACCCTACCCAAAGGATAGCATCAAAACAGATATAGAGGCACAGGTGTAACTGAACTCGCCTGTTAGGACTGAGACCAAAAAACTATGGAATCATCCTCCCCATATCTGTAATGACGGGCTTCGGGCCAAAAGCCGAGAGTCCTACCCCAAGCATTGGATCCCCCTGGATTCCGAAGACCCAACATTTGAGAATAGTTCCGCCAAAAAGGTCCGAACCATCTTCGGGATGGCTGATATCATCCAATACACTTACATATAGCTTTGAGCACAAACACCTCCCAACCGTGAAACCTTTCCCATTAATCAAAGCAGGCAGCAATACCGGATGTAGAAACATCTACCCAAGTGGCAATAACAGATGTAGAAACATCCATGCCATTAAAAAAAAATACATATGTAAATATATACACTTATACATATGGGAAATTTTACTCATAGGGTTGGGACAGCAACATGAAAGAAAGTTTATAATATTAGGAGAAGGTTGAAGTAATATAGAGGAAAAAAAAGATGAGAAAGAGAGAATTTAGATTCTAATTGGGGGAGCAATTCCCCCAAGTTCGAGAGCCCTCTTGCCCGTCACCAAGTTTCGGCACGGGGATAGAATGCCGTGCTGAAGCTCAATGACTTCATCAAGGCATTCTCTCATTAAAAGGTTACCCTGGAAGAGATGGAACGCCTTTTGTTGATATGGATAAAAGACAGAGAGATTGTTGGCGATACGATCACTGAAACGATCATTTGTGAAAAGGCCAGCGCTATCTATTGTGACTTGAAGATGGCGAGCTCTGGGGGTAACGCGGGAGATGGGAGAGAGTTCAACCGATCCTACAATGGAGGAATTCAAGGCATCTTGCGGTTGGTTCGAGAAATTTAAGCGACGGACCGGAATTCATTCAGTTGTTCGGCACGGAGAGGCTTCAAGTTCGGACACCAAGGCTGCTAACAATTTTATTAAGAAGTTCGAAAAGATCGTGGAGGATGAAGGCTACATAGAGCAGCAAGTTTTCAATTGTGATGACACCGGTCTGTTTTGGAAGAAGATGCCTAGTCGAATATACATTACTGCCGAAGGGAAGATGCCTGGACATAAGCCTATGAAGGATCGGTTGACTCTTGCCTTATGTGCCAACGCCAGCGGGGATTGAAAAATAAAGCCGTTATTGGTTTACCATTCTGAAAACCCTAGGGCATTTAAGGCAGATAGAATCAATAAGGACATGCTCCATGTTTTGTGGTATGCTAGTTGTAAGGCTTGGGTTACTAGGCATTTCTTTGTTGAATGGGTAAACCTAGTTTTCGGCCCTGCTGTCAAGAAATACCTTCAGGAGAGGAATTTGCTTTTGAAGTGCTTGCTTTGCTTGGATAATGAGCTCGGTCACCGCCTAGGACTCGAAGATGATATCATTGACCAGTTCAAATTCATCAGAGTGCTGTATCTTCCACCAAACACCACTCCTATCCTCCAGCCCATGGACCAGCAATTCATCTCGAATTTTAAGAAGCTCTACACCAAGCACTTATTTAACAGTGCTTTAATGTCACACAAACCACTAACTTAACTTAGCGTGAATTTTGGAGGAGTCATTTCTATATCGTTCACTGCTTGAAGATCATAAATCAGGCTTGGGAGGGAGTAACTCGTCGGATACTGAATTCAGCTTGGAAGAAGCTTTGGTCTGATGCTGTTTGTCCAAGAGATTTTGAAGGTTTTGGCCCCGAGCCTGAACCTGTGCTTCCCATAGAGAAAGACGTAAAAGAGATTGTATCCCTTGGCAAGTCCATGGGTCTTGAGGTCGATAAAGATGACACCACCAAACTCGTCGATGAACATCATGAAGAGCTCACTACCGAGGAACTCAAGGAGCTGCAAGCCATGCAGTATGATGAGTTCTAAGCGCAGTTGAGTGAGTTGGAGGAGATCGAGGAGGTAGATCGCATCTTAAGTTCGGCTGAAATAAAACAGATGGCATATCATCAACAGGTGGTTCATTTCATTTATAAGCATCACCCACAGAAACTTCAGGTTTGCAGTGTAGTTACGCAGTTCGATGATATTTGTTTAACTCGTTTTAGAAAAATTCTCAAAAGCCGTACCAAGCAACTTTCTCTCGATAGTTTCTTTAAAAAATCTACAAAGCGGTCTAGTGATCGTGATGAAAAGAAAGAAAGTGAAGCAAAGAAAAGTAAGACTGAATCGAGTGAAAGTGATGAAAATTAAAAATAAAGAAAAAAATGTAAAAAAAAAATATAAAATATAGAACGAATTAAGATCGTATGTAAAGGTTCCACTGTACATATATATATATATATATATATATATATATATATATATATATATATATATATATATATATATATATATATATATATATATATATATATATATATATATATATATATATATATATATATATATATATATATATATATATATATATATATATATATATATATATATATATATATATATATATATATATATATATATATAAGCGTGTTTTACCTTTATCTCATGAAATATTATTTAATTGATAAAATTATGTGTTAAAGACTGTAAATTTGTTTTTAATGGAAAGTACTACCAGCAAAATTTTGGAATGGCAAT
>NC_090735.1:80085912-80098412 GCF_036898095.1 Palaemon carinicauda | reverse complement strand
TTTGTTCACGGTGGCCCGAAACGGAGTTGCCAGGACCGCCGGAAACATAGTGAAAACATAGCATATATTTTTAGCCGGCATCCACGCCAGTCAGGGCCTGTCACATTTGCCAATCCCGTTCCACAGAGTTGTATAACGTTTTTTCGCGTCCATCCCGTTTTGTTCACGGTGGCCCCAAACGGGGTTGCCGGGACCGCCGGGAACATAGTGAAAACGTAGCCTTAACCGTGCGAGTCCAGCTGACAAAATATAAACAGAATTGTGGTTACGTTCTCGGCAATCTTTATCTTTCTCCAACCTTTCAATAATTTTAATGGTAGTGTTAATGATGGTATATTAAAGTATTATTTTTGTTTAGTACAGTATATATAAAAGCTTTACTGGGCTCCACCTGTGCCGCTCCGTGAAATGCTCCTTTAGCATCATTTCTAAGGTATATTTCTGCTATATATTACCAGAGAAAAAAGTTGCATTGGAATGCTAGTGATAAACCCAGCTCGCTCACCTATATAAGGTGTCGGTATAGTAACTGGGGCGTGAAAACCACTGTCAGAGGTCTCGTGCCATTTAGATCTCTCCTCTTCAAATTCCCCCGTTACTACGAGGTGCCGTTCTACATTCCACTACTGATCGTTACTACTACTACCTCCACCCACGCGATCCCCTTCACTTCTTTCATAGCATCTTTGGTGAACGCACGCGTGCCTTTTGATTCTTTTGTGATTTGGTGTTTTGGTGTCTTTGCGCAAGATGTCGGATCTTCTGGAAGCTTCTACCACCAAGTTGAGTACTAAAACTATTAGTTTTGAGGTTCTGGAAGTAGCGATTTACAATTTCATCAATTACTTAGATGTTTAAGTTTCAGGAGTCAGAGATTACCACTCCCTGTCAGCCATCTTGGTGTCGCTACCTCTGAGAGCCTTTTGTTTACTCGACGACTAGCAATTAGTTCCTCATACTAATAGTATTTCGTTTGATCCTTTTCATCGCGCATGCTCATTGCCATTTCACATTATGCGATGCTTTTATATTACAACTATTAAAACTATTACACTTTTATTTTGGTTATGGGTTCACATGGCTTCCCTTTCGGGCCGCGTACGACCTCGGAAGGTAGCCTACACCAACCCGAGTCCTGGTGTTTTGAATATTTTAAACTTTAAGGATTAGTTTAACTCATTTGTATAAGTTGGTTACCATTCTTATATTTAAGAGATAGGTCCTTTAGTTAAAGTTATTATAGAGAGGAACCTTAGGTTCGCAGGATATTATCCTTGTCATTATCGTCCCAAATCGGCACCCTACCCGATTGGGTATTTTAACAGTTAGTGTGCAGTCTTCCCAACCGATGGGTAGCTACCCAATTTTGGAGGGCTAGGCTATACGCAATTTATATTTACGTTTTTTCCCCTATGTTCCTCTCTTGCCTGAATATTATCATTATTTTCTCTATTTTGCTTGCCATCATAACCTATATAAGGGATAAAATATTTTTTGTTCATTATTTTATTGTTTTTGTTCTTTATGGTCATTCTGTTGTTACGTTTGTGCGGATCTCGTGGAGCTACTGTTTCTCGGAGGGTTGGTACACCTGGCCGGTTACAGGTCCCCTCGATCGCCATGAGCCATGCTCTTGGCTGGTTCCCGCTGGCTACCCATCTAGGTGGAGTACGCCTCTCCTCATCCCTCTCCCGGGGTACCACAAGACTCACTCTCTATAGAGATTAAGCGGGGAACAGCTGATTTGTAATAGGTCGAGTACGCTCACTCGCTACGGGTTGTCGCAAGCCGTGCTCTCTCCTGGCCGCTTCGGCTGGCCCCCGGGCGGGCCGGGAGGATTACGAGTTGCTTATTAGGTATTCTTCAGGCGTGATTGCTTCATTGTTTTTTCATTCACTTATGATTTAAAGTTAGCCTTCTGTACGATTCTTATCGTTAGCTTTATTGTGTTTCTGTGTGTAGGCTATCTATACGTTTAAGACGAAGTAGTCTCGGAAGAATCTTCATATAATTTATATTTTGTCGTTAGATTTAGAGTAAGATTTGAATATTTTACAATTATTGTCGCTGTTCCTAAGGAAGGTTCCCGGGGCTGGCGGGAGTCATAGCACTCCTCCCTTCCCAACCTCCTTATTCAGGACTCTCCTACCTTGGTAGGTGTTAAAAACCCTTGGGTCATACCCCGTTGGCTCCCCGGAGCCATCGGGAGGTATTTTATTTGGCAACAATTGTTAACGTTTTACATTCCCGGCACTGACGGGATGATATATCCTCGTTTACGACAATAATAATAACAATGAATGACCATAATTAGTATCATGATAATTACCTGGATATTCTTCTTTTAAGAACCCGGAGCCTCCGGTAATCCTATTTGGATACTCATGTATCATTATAATTACAGGTAGTACGATGCCAGATGACAGCTTGTGCGGCTGTTTTGCAGCAAGCTTGCTGGCATGAGGTCTGCCGATCTCATGTGCGGTCCAAGTAGACGATCTGCTGGTGTGGCACCTGGACGGGTGTGAAATTTGCTATGGGCTGGTCTCTAAGTTAACCGCGGATTCGGTAGGTATCCCCTGTCGGACAGTCTAATAATTAATTTGAGTATAAGTTGATAGAGTTTAAAGGAGATTATTTGTTATATATCTTAGACAGCGGGTTTGCCAGGAATATTAGTAACAGAATATTCTCTTTCAGACCCCTCAGACCTCCAAGAGTTCCGGCTTGTCGACCCTCAAGATCTGGGTTGGCGGGTTCCCCAGAAATGTGAAGGCTAAGAAGCCATACGTCCTTTCTGAAGAGATGTGCAGTTTAATCTACCCCAACGCCAAGATTTCGGCGGCGGTAGCCAGGGAAGTGGCGGAACCCATCATCGCCAAGATCAGGGAGGATACTTTGCTTTTGCCGGAGGAACTGGGGGGACTCGGAGAGACGGTTCTGGAGGATGTTGCAGCCATCAACTTGGACCTGGAGCCGATGGTGCTGGACGACACAGAACAAGGTAGGGAGGTGAGGCAGGAGGTGCACGGTCTAGGATACCTGTTCCTAGCCTGTCACCGTCTTCTTCTTTAACTTCTTTTCAAGGGTTTACTAGGGAGAACGTGGCTGGGGTCAGGCCGTGCCCAGTAATCCCAAAGATTAAACAAATGAGAAAGACCTTACCTAAAACAACTAAGCCTTCCAAGCTGCCAAAACCACCCAAGTCTTCTTTATCCGCCAAGGTATTGAAGGACTCGGTAGTAGCTACTTCCTCTCACCATGGGTCGAGAGCCAGGAGCAGCTCGAGAGCTAAGACCCCGGAGGTACCCTTTGATCCGGCGGCTTTTCGAGCCAGTTAATGGAGCAGATGGGCAGCATAGTACAGTCTCAGATTGGATCCTTAGTTGGTACCCTGACACAGAGACTGCAAAACCAAGAGTCTCATGGAGAATCTCTTGCATTCCGGACTGCCTCAACAACAGCAGTATGTAATCCCGGACGCTTCTAAACTCCCGGAATTCATAAAAAGCAATCCCTGGCGATTGGCTTTACATGCCCCCTTTAAGGATGGCATGCTAACCATTGAAGGATGTGGCACTCGGCCGGTAGAGGATTTTGAATTCTATCTGCCGGGTCTTCAGTTCCCCCTTCCCCGGGATTGCGCGCTTAACAGAGGAAGCGCTAGTAAGGCTAGATAAGATTCCTAAGGAAACTGTTGTCTACCCTAAGGAGCAAGCGCAGTCCGCCTGGGTCCGGACTTTGAATGAGTGGGAGTGTGTTAACACCATGTTAACACCCCATAGAAGCTCATATACGATGTTTGTAGTAGAGGAGCAAACTCCGACGCCTTGCACCACGAAGATAATGAACCTTGCTCTGCAAGCAGCAATCGAAGATAAGCCGTTGCCACAGTTACGAGAAACGGACCTGACTTCACTCCTATATCCGGGGGATCACAATTGCTGGATTGATGCCCCAGCAACGTTTACTACAGGGAAATTGAACGCTGACTGTGCTTCTACGCAATTCAGTGAGCGGCTACCCAGGCTTCCGGATTCCCTAATAAAACTCGAGTTTGATGCTCGCATGAGGCTGAGTAGGTCCATCAACTCAGCCACATTGGCGGAAATGTCTTCCTTGGTATATGAAGAGGAGCCACTGTTCAAGATCCTGACGAAGTCATTGCTACATACGTTGCTTTCTGACACTTACGATTTTGCAGTAGCCAGACGTAGATGTCGGAAATACGTCTTGTCTGAAGCCTCTATTAGGCATGAGCCGAACAAGCTCATTAAAGCACCAATTTGGGGTCCTGACCTGTTCCCGGAGGAGATGGTAAACAACGAAGCTGCAAGGGTTAATCAGAGCCTCAAGGTTCGATGGGGTCTGATACCTATACGTAAATTTGAGCCATCCAGTAGCCAAAATAGAGGCAGGAAGAGACCAAGGACTTTTCAGTCATTTCAAGGTCAGCAGACCCAACAAGTGGTCCAGACGATCCCGGTACCCCAAGGGAGTCAGCCTTCAACATCGAATGCACAACCCCAACAGCAATACGTGTGGGTCACCCCTCAACAACACCAGCAAGTAGCAACCACCTCCTTTGTGCCTTTAATCCTACCTATGAAACACAAGGCGTGTTCCATGGGTACAATAGACATGCCGGAGGTAGTACAGTGAGCCCTCGCTACTTTGCGGTTCGACCATCGCGGATTCACGACTTCGAGGACTTTTTTCATTAAATATGGCATCCGATTTCATCAGCAAACCACTATTTTTTGGGGAAACATTATTTTATTCTAGAAAATTGCTACTCTTTAAATAGTTAATTGCACATTAAGAAAGCGTGTACTTTTGTTTTTAAATTACGGGTGTGTTTTAAAAATTGAGTATGTTGTATGGATATTTATTCATATTTAGGCATAGTTAGAATTGAAAATGCATAAATATAGGCATAATCAATTTATTTCTATTTGAACACGATGTTGTATGGATATTTATCCATATTTATACATAGTTAGAATTAAATATATGCATAAATATAGGCATAGTTATGTTCATATATTTTTATTTGGACTTTCAAGAATAACTAATGAATATTACCAACGCAAATTCAAAGTGTCATTAAAGTAAATACAGTTTACTTTGTATTCATGTTAAATCCTTTCCTTTACAGCAAAAACAAGAGATTGGCCACCCGTGGTCTGAGTGATCTCTGTCTGTACCGGAGCTCCGGTAACAATCCCCGGTACAAAGGTCCGTCATAGTGACAACGTGAACACCAGAGGAAAACTAATATTAACCTCAATGCTGATCGCCTGTACGATATCCGGTTAAGCCGGAGATTCGATGAAAAGGATCGTAATAACGATATTGTGATTATTTATGAAAAAGGGGTTCATACCCTGATTCTGATCGTCTGATTGATCTCTCGTTTGTAACGGAGAACTAGTGACAAAGGTCCGTCATCGTGAAAACGTGATCCTCAGCGGTACGATAACATTCTCTAATACTGAATGTTTGTGTTATCTCCAGTGAAGCCGGAGATTCGATGAAAAAGGGACCGTAATAATGAAACTGTGAAGTCTTCATCCGTATCACATTGTTAACTCCGGTTCTGGACGTCTGCTTGATCTCTGTTTGTACCGGAGATCCGGTAGCAAAGGCCCGTCACCGTGATATCGTGACCGTTCCCGGTACGATAACATTAACCTCAATGAATGATTGTGTTATCTCCCGTGAAGCCGGCCGTAACGGTGTAATTATGATCAAACATGACAAAGGTTCGTGTGTAAAAGGCTTCAGCCGGAGTCCGAGTGCCGGATTTCACCGTTGCACTCCAAAAATCTGCTCCTGAACGTTAACTAGTTCTCACCCAATGAGTATCCATATAGCGGAGCATAACTCAAGGCGGAGGTAAGCATAACTCAAGGCGGAGCTAAGGGTGTCGGTATAAAACGACCCCAATTAATGACTCATACACTAACGTACCTATTAATAGTGTTAGCTATATTAACAGTAACCACATCAATAAAAACGTTTATAATATTAAACGTACTATCATCAACTCTGATACTAAGAGGAGGCCTGAATAACTCGTGATCGTATAAAAACGGAGAACGGGAAATTCACCTCTCTTACTCGAGCTAACAAAGAAAACGAGAGAAGGGATAACTCATATCTGTAGAACAGGGAACGAGCAGTCTCTGTTTTCGCTCTCAATGTTACATAATAAAAAACTAACATCACACAATAAAACAAGAACATTAATAAAATTGATTGCTTTTCTTAGTAATTGTAATAACCAAGAACGAAGAATAACGACAACGTAACAAATAAACAAGGATTTAGTCTAAATCGAAGCCTCTGAGGCGAGTAAAAACTAACAGACTAAATCGCTAAACTTTAATTCGCTATTCTTTAAATCGCTATTCTTCGTAGGTCCAAATTGGACTTGCAAGCAAATAAATACCATAGTAAAAATTAATGATAACACTAAAAGGCCATAAAACGTAAGTGATATAACCTAGATGACAGAGTACCAGATGGGCAAAATTAACTAGGATATTTACCGAAGCGAACATAACCCAAAATGGCTGCCGATACCTCGGCAGGACAATCGCTTCCAAAACTAAAAACCACCATATTGGAAACAGAACAAATGCCCGGTACTGTCAAAAGCTGCCAAAACAAACTATGGTACTTAACATTGGTAAGGGTGAAGTATTAACGTCAGTCATGTTGAATTAACGACAATCACTTCGAAAAACACTGGGCAAAACACTTATCAACTTAGCGGGCAAGTCCAAAACAGAAGGATGACCTGGTGAGCAAGAGTGGTAGGTGTCGGTAGGGAAACCTAACTGTATTCTCTAGGGCCTGTCACGGCCCTCCCCCTTTGATGAAGGGATTATCTAAATGGAAGACAGCCTGTGAATAGTGTTTTACAAACGCCCTTGTTAGATATACGACACCAACAAGGTGCTCGCGCGAGGGTTGTAACCTCTGCATTCCATGCTTTTAATTTTCTCTGGTATATTTGGAAGATTTATATCAGAAAAAGTACAAAGAAGGACTTTTTCGCCGGCCGTCACAGGTCGACCCAGAAATTGAGTATTGTTGACTTCTTTTTGTTTTACTTTTGGCTGTGATCAGATCAGCTGACGTCTAGCTGCCGGTCTCAAGAATATGCGTGTACGAAGTATTGTTTATACCATTTCTTAACTTATTCAAACCATCTATACAGTTGATATTACATAAGCACCAATGAGTTATAACCTATCATATTTTTTTGTTTATTACATTTAAAACAACTCTCTCTCTCTCTCTCTCTCTCTCTCTCTCTCTCTCTCTCTCTCTCTCTCTCTCTCTCTGGGCTACTTTTCACTACCTCTCATTCCTTACCTCTATCTCACTAACAAATGAAATCTTTGTTGCTTCACAAAGTTTCATTTATATTGAAAATCAATCATGATTCAATTTTTCTTACTTTCTCCAATCTTGCACTATGTCACATCGAACGTTATAGCGGTAACTTAATTGTTCGACAACTTTAAAAATCGGCCTAGTACTTGCTTCTTCGCTTACTTTTTTTTTTTTTTTAGTTGGTTTCATAATTGAGGGGGGTACAAGTTGACTTATAACTGAAGTTAGGAAAAGTATTTTGGATATGGAATGGACAATCATCTTTAGTAACAGTTTAGAATTATCGTAAATTATCATTCGGCCATTAGCGGCAGTTTGTTATTGTTGATTAAACGCCAAAAAAAAAAGAAAAAGAATTGTTTTCCTGCTTTGCTACGTATGTAGGATTTGATATAGATACGGTAAATAATATTTGTAATAACATATTTACTAAAAGCTTTTAATATCATTATTTATCACTTTCATCATGCACGTTTAATGCCTTCGTTTGTTTATTACGATCGAAGATGGAGCGTACAGTAAACGAATGGAAGGTTTCCGTTTCAGGCGGCGTCATAAAGAAAAACATTATATAAATGGCATTCATTTCATTTATTTGGAACTCCTAAGAAAAATTAAGTAAAACATTGGCAATAACAAAATCAACATATAATCAATACTTGGTAAGATTGCTGTCGATGCAAAAACTAACCTATACACAGTTGTGTAAATGCGTCTGTTTCTTCATTATAATCAGAGATAAACGTAAACAAAACATTGGTTGTCATTTTTTATCGTGCTTTTTGGCGTGTTTAGGAAACGCATGATATAAAATCGCCTTCAATATTTGTGCCTGTTTTAGTTTAGGGTACTGTAGTACATGCATTAAGTGTTCTGTACATTAAAGGGTAGTTTGTTAACAGTACTACGTAAAGGGAAGGTTTTAAAAGTCTGAATATACATGTTAAATAAATACGTAAATATGGTGTCCCTACTTCACGGATTTTCAGCTATCGTGGCCGGGTTTGGAACCTATCTACCGCGATAAACGAGGGTTCACTGTAGAGCAAGAGGAGCCTTTCGCAACAGAGGCAGCAGAAGAGCCTACTCTAGAGGCAGAGCATTCCGAGGATCCAGGGGAGGTAAATCCACTGCAAACCAATGAGAATCCTCAGGTAGGGGGAAGGCTGTATCTCTTTCAGAACCGTTGGATATTCAGCAATTGGGCTCACAGCATAATTTCCAAAGGTCTGGGGTGGAGTTGAATAGAAGGGCCCCCTCCACCAACCAGTTTTCATCAACATCCAACGGAAGAATTAGTTCTATATGCAAAAGATCTTTTACAAAAGAATGCAATAAAAGAAGTAAAATATTTGGAATTTCAAGGTCGCTTGTTCAGCGTTCCAAAGAAAGACTCAGACAAGCGAAGTGTAAGCTTGGACCTGTCTCTTCTGAATTCTTACATTCAATGCGACAAGTTCCATATGCTAACCGTCTCTCAGGTGCGGACCTTACTTCCCCGTGGGGCCGTCACCACCTCTATAGATCTTACAGATGCTTACTATCACGTTCCAAGAGCAAGGCATTTTTGTCCGTTCCTAGGTTTCAAGTTAGGCAACCAAGCATATACATTCAAAGTAATGCCATTCAGACTCAACATAGCACCCAGGATTTTCACCAAACTGGCAGAAACAGTAATCCAAGAACTGAGGACCCAAGGAATTCATATAGTAGCCTATCTGGACGACTGGCTCATTTGAGCGAACAATGTAGAAAATTGTCTCAAGGCGACAAACAAAGTAATAAAATTCCTACAACAGTTGGGATTTCAGATCAACTTCGAAAAGTCACGCCTAGTCTCGGAAACGAAATTTCAGTGGCTAGGGTTACAATGGAATCTAAACACACACACTCTGTGTATTCCAGTAAACAAGAGGAAAGAAATAGCAAGGAATACAAAAAGTTTTCTCAAGGACAAGCTGACATCCAGGAGAAAACAAGAGAGAATCCTAGGTGCCCTCCAGTTTGCCTCAGTAACAGACATATTACTGAAGGCCAGACTGAAAGATATAAATCGAGTATGGCGGTCCCAAGAAAACAAGAGATATCGAGACAAAATAGCTCAAATCCCACCAATTCTGAGGAAAAGACTTCAGCCATGGACAAAAGTCAAGAATTTAGCAAAATCCATCCCATTAAAGTTTCCACAACCAACACTGGTTATTCATACAGACGCCTCTCTAACCAGCTGGGGAGGGTACTCCCAGTACAGGAAAGTCCAGGGACTATGGTCGATATCATTTCGCCAACTTCATATCAATGTCCTAGAGGCCATGGCAGTATTCTTGACTCTAAAGAAGCTTGGGTCCAGCAAGGAAGCAACATATCAGACTGGTGCTGGACAACGAAGTTATAGTCCATTGCATAAACTGACGAGGTTCCAAATCGAATCATATAAACCATGTAATGACAGCGATATTTTCCATAGCAACAATGAACCATTGGCACCTGTCAGCGGTTCATCTAGCGGGAATACGGAATGTAGTGCCAGATGCACTTTCGAGGACAATTCCGCTGGAATCGGAGTGGTCACTGGACTTAAAGTCGTTTAAATGGATTTTAAATCAGGTTCTGGGTCTCCAAATAGACCTGTTTGCAACAGAGTCCAACCACAAACTAAAATGCTATGTAGCCCCCAATCTGGACCCTCGGGCTTATGCCACGGACGCAATGTCACTGGACTGGAATTCTTGGGAGAGAATTTACCTATTTCCGCCAATAAATATGTTGATAAAGGTACTAGACAAACTCAGAACTTTCAGAGGCCGAGTGGCTCTAGTAGCCCCCAACTGGCCCAAGAGCAACTGGTTTCCCTACTGGTGGAATTGGGTCTCCATCCTCAACGGATTCCCAATCCAATACTAACACAAGTAGTACAAACTCGCAGTGTGTTAGCTTCCTCAAGAATTCAGAGTGCCCTAACTTTATGGACTTTATGAAATTTGCAGCTCAAAAGGATGCAGAAATTGATCCTCAAAATACCCTATTATTAGAATCAGATAAAAGGGAATCCACTCTTCGACATTATGATTCAACTGTAAAGAAACTCGCAAAGTTTTTAAGAGACTCAAAGGTTGAGACGATGACTATGTATCTGGCAGTAACCTTTTTTAGGACTTTATTTGAATCAGGCCTGGCGGCCAATACTATTACAACAATTAAATCAGCCTTGAAGAAGATTTTCCAAATTGGATTTAATATTAACCTTACAGATTCATATTTCTCGTCTATCCCGAGAGCTTGTGCCAGATTAAAACCATCAACTCGTCCTAGCACAGTTTCTTGGTTTCTGAATGATGTACTTAAGTTAGCTTCTGACACTCTTAATGAATCTTGTAATTATATATCACTTTTAAGAAAAACATTGTTCTTAATGAGCCTAGCATCAGGCGCCAGAATATCAGAACTTTCAGCCTTGTCTAGAGATCCGGGTCATATTGAATTTCTTCCGTTGGGAGAAATATTAATTTCCCCAGACAAAAGATTTTTAGCAAAAAATGAGGATCCTCAGAACAGATGGTCTCCATGGAAGATTGTTCCACTTCCACAGGATCCATCTTTATGTCCAGTAAGCACTTTGAAAGCATATTTAAATAGAACCTCCAATAAGCCCTCTGGGCCCTTATTTATTAGGGAAAATGGAGGAACCATTTCCCTGAAAGGAATCAGACAACAGATTCTGTATTTCATTAAACATGCTAACCCAGAATCATTCCCACATGTTCATGATATACGAGCAGTAGCTACAGCCATTAATTACTTTCACCATATAAATTTTTATGAACTAAAAAGATATACAGGCTGGATATCCCCAGCAGTTTTTAAACGCCACTATTTAAAACCTTTGGAAGCCCTAAAATTTGCAACAGTGGCAGCAGGGAATGTGGTCCCTCCTGAAAATTATGAACCATAATCATAAGGTCTTGTTCTAACTGTTTTACTTTCTCTCTACCTGCCTTACTTATTGTCCCTACTGTAGTTTTGTTTTTTTCACCTGGATTGCACCCTTTGGATATCAGATTGTATATAGTTATTAATGTTACGGCATTTATTTGGACGTCTTATTGCTTTCTTTTTTACTTCCAAAGTTTTTGGAACTTATAATGATTTAGACTATCATGTTTAATTTTCTCTTTTATGATAAGGAAATGTTAAAACAACTTATTTTTGTAATATTTTTATATTCACATATATATATCCAATTTAAATTAAACCATGTTTTTTTACTTTAGATTTTAATTTATTTTCCTTCTCAGGTGTTGGTTACCAACCTATGGAACCATTTCTCTTGTACTATTTCACGGAGCGGCACAGGTGAAGCCCAGAAAAGGGATTTTGACGAAGGGAAAATCTATTTGTGGGCGAGAGACCTGTGCCGCCCAGTGAACCCACCCGCTGCTTTCCCACCTTGAATTGGGCCCAAGCTTGGGTGCTATGAGTGAATGAGATCGCGTGGGTGGAGGTAGTAGTAGTAGCGATCAGTAGTGGAATGTAGAACGGCACCTCGTAGTAACGGGGGAATTTGAAGAGGAGAGATCTAAATGGCACGAGACTTCTGACAGTGGTTTTCACGCCCCAGTTGCTATACCGACACCTTATATAGGTGAGCGAGCTGGGTTTATCCCTAGCATTCCAATGCAACTTTTTTCTCTGGTAACATATAGCAGAAATATATTATTATTATTATTATTATTATTATTACTATCCAAGCTACAACCCTAGTTGGAAAAGCAAGATGCTATAAGCCCAGGGGCTCCAATAGGGAAAAATAGCCCAGTGAGGAAAGGAAAAAAGGAAATAAATAAATGAAGAGAACAAATTAACAATAAATCATTCTAAAAAAGTAACGTCAAAACAGATATGTCATAATATATATAAACTATTAACAACGTCAAAAACAAATACGTCATACATAAACTATAAAAAGCCTCATGTCCGCCTGGTCAACAAAAAAGCATTTGCTCCAACTTTGAACTTTTGAAGTTCCACTAATTCAACTACCCGATTAGGAAGATCATTCCACAACTTGGTAACAGCAGGAATAAAACTTCTAG
>NC_090735.1:80023412-80078412 GCF_036898095.1 Palaemon carinicauda | reverse complement strand
CTTTGCACAATGATACACTTTCCGTAGAGCAGGGAAGATAACATTTCTTTGGAATTTATGTTGCATTGGATTCTTTGATATAGCATCCACAGGAAAAAACATTGGAGACCAAACAGCACTCTAACTCCTCCCCCCCCCCCCCCGCCAATATACAGTATATTAAAAGAGGATTTGTGGATATCAAGTGTTGATGGTCTGTGCATCCCAGATTTCTTAGGTATGTGCTCCAGTAGCAGAAGACAGAATATTCTTAAGTGTTTTCAAACTTTTTTCCCTCTGTTACTTTGGACTGGATTGCAATACATTACATATAAAAATACAATAAATGAAATTTACTTATGTATAACATGGAACAATAGAAATTTTGTTTTGTTTAATGGTCAATTTTTGGGGAGGTTTCATCTAACTGGAAACAGTATAAAAATTTCTTCAAGTAGTCTTTCATAATTGCCCTACTTAAAATTATTCTTTTATTTGTTTGTTTTTACATCTAAATATTTCAAGCTAAACTACTGTAAATACAACCTATTTCCTACATAACAACTCTATACATTGTTCAGTCATAAAAAGTGAATGTGCTCAGTAAATGTAAATATGGTCACTGTCTAAGCAATCAACAAGGCTGGCTGGTGGGAATATCCAAAAGATTGAAAACGGATAAAATAAAATTTCACCATTGCAAAGGCTATGCCTCATTCCTGAACCTGAACCTTCATCATTAACAATATCATACAGTTACCTTCATCGTTCTGGTGCAAAGTGTTTCTATCACATGATTCAACTTCACTTATATTACAAAGTTTTTCCCGTAGATCCGATGCATCTAATTCATGCTGTTCAACCATCAACTGAAAGAGCAAAAATAAAGGCATTACTTTTTATATCTTAAAAAATAGTTACTACAGTATAATGCATTTTAAGAGCGTCAGTACTTCTACTATGATCTGGGAATAAGGCTTATATATATACCTAGTAAAATAATAATTGAACAACAACTTCTATTATACCCTAACAGAAATATATGAAAATACTGTATACTTTCAAATAATCACCAGTATAGATTATCAACATTTGTATGACTTTAAAGGCTATGCCAATGCAAAGAGGCTCCATTATAGATCAAAATAAAATTGCAACCATATGGTTGAGAAAATTTTCGGCTTTCATCTTGAACCTATTTTACAACTATTTTGTAATAAACAAGATCCAGGAAAGCACACACTTTAGCCTTTAAGTTTATGCAAGTCATGTCTGAGAAACACAGCTTTTCATAACTTACTTTAAAAAAAAAAAGGGAAATCTAAAGTTCCAAACTACAATGTACTTTAGGTTGCTAGAGACCCGCCTATACCTAAGACTAGTTTAATGGTAATCACTGTAAAGTAAGTGTTCTCACATCCAGATTGAAAATAAGATAACTAAACAGCCCTGAGGAGATCAAACTGAAAAAGATTAGGAAGGAATTAAACTTGAAAATTACTCTCAGAAAACACAAATATTTTTTTTAAAACTATATTGATATGTTACCCATCATACTAGAATATTCTGTAGTAAATATCATAACCTTTATCTGAAAAAAATATTAATTAAAAAAAGCTTTTTATCTAACTACTGGATATTACCAGAAGTTATCACTGAACCCATTGTCAATAAATTCTTATAAGCAAACCCTGATTTTTAAAAAAAGAAAAAAGAATGTTATGAAAAAACAACTGGGTATGCTTACTGAGCAGCCTCTAAACTTTTTCCAAAGAAATATTTCCGTAGAACTTAGGAGAGATAGCTAAGGGTCTAATATCTATAGTCAATTTCTTTTAGCGATGCAGATTTGCACCGACTCGCAGCGGTGCCCTTTTAGCTCGGAAAAGTTTCCTGATCGCTGATTGGTTGGACGTGATAATTCTAACCAATCAGCGATCAGGAAACTTTTCCGAGCTAAAAGGGCACCGCTGCGAGTCGGTGCAAATCTGCCTCGATAACAGAAATAGACTAAAGAACTTTTACTTTTTGGTCCTTCATTTGACTAGAATCCAATTCTCCATGCTCCACTGTCACTAAGCTCTTTATAAGAACAGACATAGCCTTCCTGGAAAGAGGAAGGTTTGAAATCCTAACTACAAAATCAACTTTGGAAAATTTCCATTAATGTTCTTAGTTTTGCCTAAATAACACTCATAGGGTATACATAACTATTTTCAGAGTTATCAATGAAACATTCCAAGATTTACATTTGCATCAACCATAATAAATATTACATGTAATATTTCTATAACCCTCCCCAGATGTTCATATTTCTTTTTCTCCAGACACTCAGTGTAATTGACCTTTAACTGTGAAATTCTAAAATTTTCTCATTTTCTGATGCAACAAATTTCAAAATTCATCGTACGTAGTTCATTAGAAACGTACGTGAGGTTGCCAGCTAGTATACTTTATTCCAATTATTGTTATCCACTTTATCTGCTAATAAGTATCAGTGATTAACTGTAGAACCACAGAAAGAAATTTCCCTAGTGAATGATCCATGTTAGTTCAATAATTCTTTATTAAAAGAAAAAAATAATTTCCCAGTAAAAACATATGCGGTTCTCAATGTGTGATATTGAGTGTTCACCATTCAGTGGCAGCAGGAACCACAGAGTGCATGACCAGTGGCCTAATGTGATTGTGAATTACTTTTAAAGCGCTATATCGAAAACTATTACAGTTTCTTTTTATGAGGCTTAAAGAAGTTTAGCAGCTGACTAAATGAAATAAAAATAAGATTCCAGTTGGTGTAAGAAAAAAACTAATAAATTAAAGTTATATGCACATTTAACTAAATTTTAGAAAATATAATACTCAAGCTATGCCCGAGTACCGAGTCACCACACACCTACACACACACACACACACACACATATATATATTTATATTTTTTCAAAAAGGCCCATAAAAGAAACACAGGAAATATGAATAAATCACACTATATTTCGGTCAATAAACATCGACCCTGAAGAGGGTCGATGTTTATTGACCGAAATATAGTGTGATTTATTCATATTTCCTGTGTTTCTTTTATGGGCCTTTTTGAAAAAACATGTTAAACTGTTCGATTACAGTTATATATATAATATATATATATATATGTATATATATATATATATATATATA
This sequence comes from Palaemon carinicauda, assembly GCF_036898095.1. NCBI lineage: Eukaryota > Metazoa > Arthropoda > Malacostraca > Decapoda > Palaemonidae > Palaemon > Palaemon carinicauda. Next base: position 80,075,259 of record NC_090735.1, on the reverse strand, counting down.
TTTATATAAATATATATATATTATATATATATATATACAATGCGTAAAAATCACAGGGAGAAATGATGCTCAAATACAAAACAACCACACAGAAAATTATAATAGGAAACAAATCGGGACTTAATCTTTTATTTCCTATTTTAATTTTACCTTTGGTTCTTTTCCACACACACACACACACATATATATATATATATATATATACATGCATATACAGTCAAACCTCTAGCTACGAAAGAATCGGCTAACAAAATTTTCATTTAACGAAAGGGGATGCGAAGAATTTCACGATTCGGATCATGAAAAATATTTGGTACAATGAGAGGCGGTATGGAGCAGGAGCCCAACCGTATCCAAGATGGATTTCAAAATTCGTGCACCGCCACCCAGTAAACTTGCTACCATCCTCCTGAGTTCCCATTTATTATCTCCCTACTATGATGCTAGTTACCACCATGAGATCCTGCTCTCCTATTGGTCGGCATCTACTGTACTGTATCCCATTGTGCATCTACGCATCACCATTCCTATGTCTTCTCGTTGCGGCAGCGGTATCGTACGCATTGACTTAGTGTTTGTCATTTTGCTTTCGTAACAAATTTTCAGTACATACTGTTATTGTGTGTGATACTTACAGTACATTATTAGCCATGGGTCCCAAGAAAGTCGCTGATGTCAAGGGATAGAAGAGGTGGATGCTTTCCATGGAGATGAAGATGGAAATAATCAAGAAATACGAGGCTGGCATGAGGTTAAGTGTCCTCGCGAAGGAATATGGTTGAAATCCGTCTACGATAGGAACGATCCTGAAGCAGAAGGAAGCTATCAAAGCAGCAACATCTTTTAATGGCGTAACTGTTTTCACCAGCAAGAGGAGCCACTCCACGATGAGATGGAGTGACTACTGCTTGTCTGGATAAAGGACAAATAAATGGCTGGACACACTATCACCAAAGCGATAATCTGCAAGAAAGCCAGCGCCATTTTCAGTGATCTCATGCTTGCTCAGGCCGAAACCGACGCAGGAGAAGGAACATCGAAGCAGGAATCCCCAGAATTCAAGGCTTCTCGTGTGTGGTTTGAAATATTTAAGAGACAATCAGGCATTCATTTAGTGGTGCATCATGGGGAGGCTGCAAGCTCAGACACGAAAGCGTCCAAAGCTTTCGTTAAGACGTTCGACGAGTTGACTGTACAGGAAGGCTACAGTCCCCAGCAAGTCTTCAATTGTGACAAGACTGGGCTTTTTTTTTAAAAAAAAGGCCTCGTCGAACGTACATCACGGCGGAAGAAATGAGGCTACCTGGGCATAAGCCTATGAAAGACAGGCTTACCCTCTCACTCTGTGCAAATGCCAGTGGGGATTGCAATGTGAAACCCCTGCTGGTGTATCATTCCGATACTCCTCGAGCCTTCAAGAGCCATAAACTCATTAAGGAACATCTAAAAGTGATGTGGAGGGGTAATGGATAAGCCTCTTGTTTATCGAGTGGATAAATATTTGTTTTGGCCCAACTGTAAAAAAGTATTTGGAAGAGAAGCGCCTCCCTATGAAATGCCTGCTGATGCTGGACAATGCCCCTGTTCACTGTCCTTCCCTCTAAGAAGATATTGCAGCACAATATTCCTTCATCAAGATTCTCTATCTTCCACCGAACACCACCCCTCTCCTCCAGCCCATGGACCAGCAAGTGATTTCAAACTTCATGAGTTTTCATACCAAAATATCTCTTCAAGAGATGTTTCGAAATCATTGGGAGCACAAACCTCACCCTTCGTCAATTTTGATATTGTCATATGCCTCAAAATGCTCGATCAAGCTTGGCAGGAGGTTTCGAGGCGCACCTTGAACCCTGCTTGGAAGAAGCTGTGGCCTGATGCCGTCTCCACACGAGATTTCGAGGGCTTCCACGCAGACCAAAATAAAGACAATTCCAAAAATGGTGACAATCCTGCACCTGTTGCTCAATCTGAAGTTGCCGAGATCGTTACACTCAGGATGTCCATGGGTCTGGAAGTTGATAAGGCCGACATCAATGAGCTTATCCAGGAGCACCAAGAGGAACTTACGACAGATGGTCTGAAGGAGTTGGAGGCCATGCGAGTGGACATCGTTCAGGAAGAGTACAGCGGGAGCGAGGAAGATGACCCACTGACAACGGAAGAAATTAAAGAGGTCTAGATGGCTACTTTAAAATGGTGACTCTCATAGAAAAGACACACCCACAAAAAATTCTCACAAGTTGTGCGCTTGAGTCTTGTAATGAAGTCTGCCCGAGTTATTTCCGGAAAATTTTAAGAAGCAGGCAGAAACAAGTTTATTTGGACGAATACTTTATTAAGAGGCCTTTGGTAGAAGCAGACCAAGCACCAGCTAAGAAATGAAAAAAAAGTGGCAATGATGAAGAAAATATGTAGTGTAATTAAATTTAGAGAATAGAAAACAAAGTAAAAAAAAAATAGAAAAGGAAAAAAAAAGGACAGTTTATTTTAAGTTTATCGTAAAGTTAAGTGTTAATATTTCCTGCCATTTGTAGATGTGTTTCCTGAAATTGAGAGTTTATGTTTTCTGTCATTTATAAATCTGTTTTGTAAAGTTAAGTGTTTACATTTTCTGCCACTTGTACGTAAACGTTTTCCGCTGTTTTCATTCTCCTCTACCACCCTGCACTTCGCTCTCGGCCATCACCTCCCTCTAAACTTTAGTAAAAAAAAAATATGGAAACTTACCTTTAGAGTCTAAAGGTAAGTATCCATATTTTTTTTTACTCTATTTTTACTCTTTGGTCCAATTAAACTCTTCTTTTTCAGATTATAAATGTTAATTTATTATTGAATGTGGTGAACTTTCTTTTTATTATCATTTAATGTGGTGTTTTTCTAGCGTCTGGAACGAATTAGGCTATTTACATGTAAAAGGCGACTCGTTACACGAAAAAATCACTTTACGAAAGCCCTTACGGAACCAATTAATTTCGTGTTGTGGGGCATCACTGCATACATATATATATATATATATATATATACACACATATATTTACATATATATACATATATACATATACAGTGAACCCTCGTTTATCGCGGTAGATAGGTTCCAGACCCGGCCGCGATAGGTGAAAATCCGCGAAGTAGTGACACCATATTTACCTATTTATTTCAACATGTATATTCAGACTTTTAAAACCTTCCCTTGTACGTAGTACTGTTAACAAACTACCCTTTAATGTACAGAACACTTAATGCATGTACTAACGTACCCTAAACTAAAACAGGCACAAATATTAAAGGCGACTTCATATCATGCGTTTCCTAAACACGCCAAAAAGCACGATAAAAAATGGCAACCAATGCTTTGTTTACGTTTATCTCTGATTATTATGAAGAAACAAATGCATTTACACATTTGTGTATAGGTTAGTTTTTGCATTGATTATATTGATTATTCAGTACAGTATGTTGATTTGGTTATTACTAATGTTTTACTTAATTTTTCTTAGGACTTCCAAATGAAATGTTTTTCTTTATGACGCCGCCTGAAACGACGGCGTCATAAAGTACGCTCAGTAAACAAACTAAGGAATTTAACGTGCATGATGAAAGTGATAAATAATGATATTACTGTAAAAGCTTTTATAAAATATGTTATTACAAATATTATTTACCGTATCTATATAAAATCATACATACGTATCAAAGCAGGAAAACAATCTACGAGAGAGAGAGAGAGAGAGAGAGAGAGAGAGAGAGAGAGAGAGAGAGTTGTTTTACATACGTAAATGTAAATTTTAAACAAAAAAAAAATAGCCCCATTTCATATAATATACATTACAAATATTTTACTTTATCATATTACAGTAGTCTGTAAAATACTGTAAAGTTCAGTACAGTATGGGTTTGTTATAGTCGTGGCGATGAAATTCTCACGAAACAAAAATACGCCATTTGATTACAACAGCTGATTCATTCTCTCTCTCTCTCTCTCTCTCTCTCTCTCTCTCTCTCTCTCTTCGTGTTATACAATACTTACATTTAGATGAAGAAACTAAAATTAGTTTTCTTAGTGTCAATTAAATACGAAACAAAAAATTAGGCCGAGTCTACATCCATTTCAATCATAGCTAAAAATACGGCATCCGATTTCAACAGCAAACCACTATTTTTTGGGAAATATCATTTTATTCTAGAAAATTGCCACTCTTTAAATAGTTAATTGCACATTAAGAAAGCGTGTTCTTTTCTTTTTAAATTTCGGGTGTGTTTTAAAAATCGAGTATTGTTGACTTCTTTTTGTTTTACTTTTGGCTGTGATTAGATCAGCTGTCATCTAGCTGCCGCTCTTGAGTGTGTACGAATACACTAACAAAGTATCGTTTATACCATTTCTTAACTTATTCAAACCGTCTACAGTATACAGTTGATATTACATAAGCACCAATGTGTTATAACCTATCAAATTTTTTTTTGTTTATTACATTTAAACCTCTCTCTCTCTCTCTCTCTCTCTCTCTCTCTCTCTCTCTCTCTCTGTGGGCTACTTTTCACTACCTCTCATTCCTTACCTCTCTCTATCTCTCTAACAAATGATATCTTTGTTGCTCCTCAAAGTTTCATTTATATTGAAAATCAATCATGATTCAATTTTCCTTACTTTCTCCAATCTCGCACCATCGGTCACATCGCGGTATTTTTGATATTTCCGGAAAATCCGCAATATATGTATATACATGGGTTATGAAAAAAATCCGCGAAGTGGTGAATCCGCGATGGTCGAACCGCGAAGTAGCGAGGGTTCACTGTATATACACACACACACACACATATATATATATATATATATGTATATATATATATATATATATATATGTATGTATGTATGGATGGATGGATGGATGTATGTACGTATGTGTGTATATATATATATATATATATATTCATTAAATAGATTATGAAATGTATATCTCTTTACATAACCAACATACTGATACGTGAGAGCACGTTCTAGGACAGGTAAAGTATTTCAACCTTGCGCGAGAGAAAGATTCAACGATATGTTTTTAATATATCCTACTAGACAAATTTATAAATTGGGGGAAACCAAACACATATTTATAAAGCTCATGATAATGAAACCTGATTAATGGAAAGCCACGTTTAGGCTACAAGCATCTAGATATTTCCTTGATTATTGAAATAGGCCAAACCATTCAATTCTTTTCACATCAACTTGTGCCTCATTTACTGTATGTTTCATTGAATTAGATGCTAAACTACTTTCTTCTTCATCAAAAGAAATCATGATAACTTCCAATATAACACTATAAATGTAGAGAGTTAATTTACAAATTACATTATCCCTTCCTTATGCAATTGGAGCATACTGCCTTCAGTAATGAAAATTGATATCACGTTGCCGCAGATGTTTCTATGAAGATTTTTTTTCTTTTCATTGAACAATTACTGCAACTAATATTGACCATTCACCAGGGAAATTTCTTCTGTGGTTCTACAGTTGAGCACTGATACTTATCAGATAAAAAGGATGACAATAATAGGAATAAAATGCACTAACTGGCAATTCCAGGAGAAAATCGGTGGAAAAACTTTCTCTCAAAGATCACTGTGTTCGTTTGAACGCTGCTACTACGGCTAATGCTGGGAGACTGGGGTTATGGCCCTAGTACATCTTCACTAACAAGCTAGTGAAAAGATCGACTTTAACCACCGAGTAACTGAAATTTTCACTGCGGTCCCCGTAGAGTTATTTCAGTGTTCGCGATTTTTCAAGACTTTACTTTGTCTTGATTTTAGTTTTGTTTTAATTCATCCTTTGACAACACCTGCAGTACACATCGTTCGACAGCTGAAGACCACCATCGCGGTTTGCAATGGCAGACAGGGGTTCATCCCCCATCCCCACCTCCTCCCCTAGAACAAGAGTGGAGAAGGGAAGGATTAAAAAACCCAGATGCCTGACTTTGAGGAGCCATGCTAAGCGCCCTCAACCACCTGCAATGGAACCAGTCCCTGGAACTTCAAGGGACCACGCTGTGCACACCCCGGACCACCTACCAGCAACCCAAGAAGTAGCTGAGACTGAGAGCATCCCCTCTCAAGACCCACCTACACAAACAGCAGCCACTGGAGACTCCAAGTTCAGGCTTACTCCAGAACCCAGCATAACATCCTATGCTGCCATAGTTGCCATGGAAGCCAGCAATCCTCGACTTAATATGACCATACGGCCCAATCGCAGGGGACAACTGGTCATCACAGCAAAAGATGAGCAGACCAAGACCTACCTAGAGCAACAGGAAAATGTCCTTAAACTAGACATCAACGATAGACCTACCACTTGAACCAGTGCTCCAACATACTTCTATCATCACTGTCAAGAGATGTGAGGGAAAGGCCGGAGGCAGATCCCATAAACTGGAGGCAGTCCACAAGGGAGCTCGCCCTCCTCACCTATCCTTCGGCCTTTGGGGCACCTTCCGCACCGAAGAGTACATCAAAGAGCCACTCAGATGCTTCCGGTGTCAAAAGTTTGGACACCATAAATCCCGCTGCACAGGTCCGGAGATCTGTGGGGTCTGCAGCAGCAGACAACACCCCACCGCCTACTGTATTGCCAGGCACAAAGCAGGGCATAAAACCATCGCCCATTGCCCTAACTGTGGAGGATCCCATCATGCTTGGCATGATATATGCCCCCATAGACTTCAGAGAATAGCAGACCGCCAAGGAGCTGACCGCCACTACAACCTCCATCCACGTCAACAGCGTCGAACGCAGCCACATCCAACTACACAAAACCCTACACCTTCCTCCCAACAAAATCCTAACCCTTCCAGACATTCCATTCCTGAACCTTCCTCTCCACCAATTCCCCCTCCAGCTCCTAAACCTCAACGACCACCTAGACCTCCTTCCAAAGAATAAAGATCCCCAACCCATACTCCCCGTACTCCCTCACCTCTAAAACTTACCTCTCCAACCAATTCTCCTACCCTCACCCAGCCAAAACAACAAGAACCCAACCCATCCTCCTCTGTACCTACCACTCACACACCTAACATTTCCCACTCCCTAAAAGAATTTCCTAACCTACCTTCCACCTCCACAAGTAAATCTAGCGCCTCACGCCCCTCCAAACAACCTTTCAACAGAGACATCAGTGAGTTCGACATCTCTGCATGTCCCATGGGTGCTCTGCTGGCAGCCATCAGCAACATCCTCCGAAACTTCTTGCGATCCCGCAAAATCAAATTCTCACAGGAGTCATTGGATGACTTCGTGTTTGACAACGCCGCCCAGGAACTAGAAGCTCATTTCCCTTCATAGTTCCCAATGCAAATGGACCTCATACAACCACTTGCAACAATCACAATACGCAGGTAAAAGTGCTCCAATGGAATATCTGTGGACTTCGAAACAAGTTTGCATTTCTTCAATCACAAACTTCAGTGCAAAACCCTGAAATTATCATACTGCAAGAAACTCTGCTTAATGAGAACACACCATTCTCGTTCTCAGGATACAAAGTATACACAACGTATCAATCACCAACGACAAGAGGACTGACTACCCTCATTAAAAGCAGTATCCCCTCCAAACTACTACCAAGCATTGACTGTGGGACCGAGGCTGAGACACTAAGTATCCAGATATCTCTCCTCACCACAATGCTAACAGTCCACAACATATATAAATCCCCAGCAAAATACATCGATGCCGAGGCACTCTTTGCAGAAGCCTCCAACGAAGACTCAATTATTGCAGGCGACTTTAATGCTCATCATCAGTTCCTGAACTCTATATCAAACTGGCAGACACTTGCATGCCCTACTGCAAGAATATCCTGATGTAGCACTGCTCAACAATGTTACAGAAGCCACCCATTTAAAAGGAGGTCGTCTAGAGCTTACCTACTTATCCAGTGCCATACAAAGAGGAGCAAAATGGCAACTACATCCTGTATTAACCAGCGATCACTTTGCCATAGAAGTAACACTCGAATTGCAGAAATACCCACCTCCTCCTCCACCCCCAAAAAGGTGGAACCCGGAGTTTGCTGACTGGGAAAAATTCAAAACAGCCATGACAGAGTGGGCCTTGGAATATATCAAACACCCGCATAATGATATCTCCACCCTATCTACCGACTTCAGCAAACAACTAGAGGTAGCAGCCAGTGTATCCATGCCACAAAAAAAGTACTCTGAGAAGAAACATGCCGATACCTGGTACTACAACAGCCGCATCAAAGAAATGAATGCTAGAATAAACAGGACCAGGAAACTTCTCAGGAGACACAGAACAGATGAACTACATAATCTACTTGTAGAAATCATCAAGCATTCTGTACAAGTATCACTGGAAGTAAAACTAGACAAATGGTACTCATGGTACAACGAGGTCAACTTCAGCACATCCCTAGCCAAAATATGGGGCTGGTTTAACCAAGTCTCTGGGAAATATAATACTCCCAGAGTCACACACCCAGACCCATTAGCTGAAGCCAAGAGGATTGCCAACAACTTTGCAGACAGAGCAAAAAGCATCAATCTACCTCTGCCAACCATCAACAGGCAGAGAACTCTGCTCCCAATCAGGAACAACATCATAGAAGCCGCCTGCAACATGGTAGATGACACTGATCACCCCTATACCATGGAAGAACTAAATACGGCCCTATCAAAAGGCAGGAAAGACACTGCCCCTGGAGCCGATCTTATCACATATAGCATGCTGAGGAACATGGGAAACCATGCCAAATTAGTCTACCTGCATCTAATAAATAGGACACATACGGAAAGACTACGTCCAACCACATGGAACCAGCAGGACACTAAACCTATTCCAAAACCTAAGGAGCCTAATACCTACAGACCTATAGCTTTGATAAGCTGCATAGAGAAAGTAGCTAAGAGAATGGTACTGAACAGACTGCAGTGGAAAATAGGCCAACTACATCATCGCCTATATGCCTACAGAAATGGCATAGGCACTCAAGAATGCATCACAGATGTCCTCTCAACAATCAACGACAAAAAAGCTTTTGTCATTTTCCTTGATCTCGAGAAAGCCTTTGAGCTAGCCAGCTCACCAGCTATACTCTTTACACTTGTTGAAAAAAGAGTGAAAGGACACCTACTGGCCTGGACTCGAAACTATACACAAAATCGAGAGGCCAGAGTCACTTTCCAAGGAAAAACCACTGAGTTCATCCCACTAGAAAACGGAACACCACAAGGAGGCATACTCAGCCCCTACCTGTTCAATCAACTAATGGAGAACATAGCCACTCTAAAACTCCCAAAAGGAGTGGAGATATTCATATATGCAGATGACATATGCATAGTATGCCCAAACAAAGCTCATGCCAGAAATATCACTCAAAAAGCTCTTGACATGATCCAAGCCAAATGCAATGATCTTGGTCTGAAGATCAATACCAACAAAACCAAAGCAATGGCTATAAAACGCTCGCAAAACCCTCAAAATTTCACACTGAGAGGTGAGGACATCGAATGGGTGAGTCAATTCATGTACCTCGGGGTAATCATTAGCAAAACCCTGTCAGCAGCTAATGAAGTAACCTACCTCAGAGAGAAGACAAAATTCCGTCTATCAGCCATGAAACGAATGACCTCCCTCAGACAAGGAGTATCCAATAACCTCCTAAGGCTGTTTTACCTACAAGCAATTCGATCCCACATTGATTATGCAGTACCCACACTTACTGCACTGACCGACACTCAAAAAGCTTCATTAGAGGTGGTCCAAAATAATGCCATGAGACTCATCAGTGGCTCTCCAATGTGGACAAGACTCTGCCTACTCAGAGCAGAAACTAACCTAATCTCCCTGTCAGCAAGAATTGACATAAGGAATAGCAGCATCATATTCAAGTCAATCATCGCAGACAGAAAAAGCCCACTCAATGACAAAATAAAAAGGCTTCTACCTCTTGCTGAAGAACTTGATCCGCCCAGCTCCCATGCAAAGAAACTACTGGATACACTCAGAAGAATGCAGATGCAAAACGAGGCTCACAAAATTAAGGGACAACAAATGTTTGAGGGCTACATCCCTCTTGCTCCCTGGGCATGTGATCCCATCAAATACAACTTCACTATCCTACCAGCAGCAAGCAAGGCTCTTTGCACGCAAGAGCAACTCAATACAGCTGCAACAGATGCAATCAGGAACACTCCTGCGCCTCATACCTACTACACAGATGGATCAGTAGACCGTGCTATCCCTGCAGCTGCGGCTGCAGTTATCTCTACATCAGGATATAAAGCAAATTGGAGACTTTCCAACCATGCCTCCACATTGCAAACTGAACTAGTGGCCATTGCAAAAGCCCTAGAACACTCTGCCAATCAACAAAACGGTAACACAACGATCCATACAGATTCTAGAGGAGCCACAATGGCCCTCAGCAACAATGAGCCCACAGAGAATTTGCACCTTATCACTGCAATTAAATTCTTAGCCCTGCTCCACCAAAGAAACAACAGGCAAGTCACCTTGAACTGGATACCAAGTCACACAGGAATCTCTGGCAACGATGAGGCCGACCACCTAGCTAAATCGGCCTTAATGTGCCAAACTATCAGCATCACTCTGCAACAGTCATTAAAAACCATTCAAAATAAAATGGCCACCTACTGCAACATTCAAAAGACTAGTGAAGTTAGAAGGGCCTTCCTTGATGGCTCAAGATCTGCAAAGTGGTACACTGAAGCCACAAACATATTACCACACCCAATTGCAAGACAAACACCTCGCCAAGACGCAGTAATCATCTGCAGACTGCGACTGGGATATCTATGCAACTGGCAGATCATCTTAGATAACGGCCAAGACCCTGCAGCACAGCACAGACCAATCAGACCATGCAAGTACTGTAATCAAGACACAGAAGAACCTTTACAGCACTATCTACAGCAATGTCAGGAAACAAGCATACTTCGGCAGGATCTTAATCCCAATACTCCTGTAACCGCAACAGAAATTGTCAAACACATTATTGACAATCACAACACCCTCTCAGCATTTCTCCGGAGTTACCCTCCACCGAGATAGCTTTGCAACAAAGTCAAAGCAAAATCAAAGCGGCAATTAAAAGAGAAACCTTACCCTTTCTACAATTCTGTGCTTGAGGCTGGGGGATTGCTGGTGGCTGCGGCCTTGTCCTCCTGTCCTCTGGACTGGCAGCCCGTTGTCGCACAGGCGGCCTGTGTTGCCTGTCTGGGGGCGTGGCCGTTGTCATCGGCGGTCCTTTCTGGCCTCCAGCACATCTCCCCTCCTCTCGGCCGGCAGCCCGTTGTCGCACAGGCGGCCTGTGCTGCCTGTCGGGGGGTGTGGCAGGGATCAGGGGGGTCTCTTTGACCTCCAGCACACTCTTCTCTCTTCAGATGGCAACCCGCTGTTGCCATCAACAACTTCATCCCCCTTGAAAATATCCATTAAAAGTATCAAAAGTATTACTTTATTAAAAAAAAAAAAAAAGGAATTTTATATTCCACACTATCTCTACCACTAAAACTGCTACAACTCCTCCTTTTCAGCTTTCTCCTACTTAGCTGAAATCTCACACTATCCCTCTATCTCATACTTAAGCTTAAACCACTATGAAGTGTTTTTTACTTCACCTATATCAATTTCTCTGACTACAAATTTTCAACTCCTTCCCGAGCTCTCCTACTTATCGGGACTTGCTACTATAACTCTTTCTCTCCAACTCTGACTGGAGCCAGTGGGCTCATAGGACGATATTCCACAGTCAATCACTCCTTTTCAAATATCCCATCACCACCCAAAACCTATCCCAATATCCTAAAATAAATGTTGCAGGATATCCCCCACCCAACTACCTATCCCCATTCATCCTATCCAACACCTACGGGCTGCAAGATTGCAAAAGCCCGTGTCTGGCCAAAAGGGCCAGGCAATCTCTACAAACAACAACAAACAGCCCTAGTAGCACTGACTGGCGATAAGGATATTAGGGTAAATTCCCGCACTAATAAATTATGGGTTGTAATCCGTTAGTTATAAATAATATTACTTCTGTGTCGTTGGTCGAAAACGAAGCCAAAGCTGAAGTTGAATCCGAACGATCAGTTCATAAATGCGAATATCAGAATGACCAACCCACACAACTTCTCTGTTGAATTTAGGTGCATTCACGGTTGATTATGTTTGATGTTACGAAGATTTTTCCTTCATATTTTATTGATACTTGCATAGTTTTATGCATCTTCGCTAAAATAATTAATAAAACAGTATGACATCAAATAAATTTTTCCATATTGCTTGAAATATACATACGTAATGTTGGTTATAGTGTGTTGAACGAAAATTTCAAAATGGTTTTGTTTCTATAGTCTGAAGTAATTACTACTCTTTAAAATTATCATTATTACTTTATTTTTTTCCTTGCGATTCTTATAAATATCATAGATAGGATATTTGTGCATTACCTGTATATGTTAGCTTTATTTTGCTTGATTAGAGCTTTCAATGTAAGAAAAAAAATAAGTTTTTGAGATATGCGTTGTTGTTGCCAGTTATTGAATTTCGAACGAAATCCTCTGAAAATTTGTTGTATCAGTTTTGACGCCGATTGTACTTAGCAAAGGAATGAGCATTTGGGGGAGCCTATAGGTCTAGCTCCTGAGTCATCAGCAGCCATTGCCTAGACCTCCTTGGTCCCAACTTGAGTGGAGAGGGGGCTTGGGGGCTGGTTATATGTATGTATATACGGTATCTCTAGGGCATTGTCCTGCTTTCTAGGGTAATGTGACTGTCCCTTGCATCTGCCATTCATGAGCAGCCATTAAACCTTGAAAGGGTTATTGATGTGCCATTCTCTTTATTTCTTCAGTTTCAGTCTCCTACTAGTGCCAAAACATTCTTCAGATTGTTTGGTTTTTACTGTCCATTAAGATGTCTTCCGCTGATTTTCTTAGCAATTCCTGCATGGAATGTGTATGAACTTGCTGTTAGTTCAGGACAAATGTATGGAAGACTAGGCTAGTTGATTGTAACAAAAAACGACGACAATAATGACAAGACTACCTTTAGACAATCCACATAATCAACCAACTTTCAATGATTGAATTTCAAGAGGCTCTTGACAGAACTAGCTTTCCTTGTTAATGTTCAGAGTTCAATAAATCTGCTCTTAAGGTGGCACTCTGTTCCTATGCGTCCTGTTGCCAACCTAACTTAACTAAGTTGAGTCTACTTTTTAAAGTGTTACTTTCAGAAAGGGTTCTGAAAGTTCGGTATGCATTACAAAAATCAAAATCCTCTCATAGAGCCTCAAATTCTTGTATTTACTTTAGATTCATTGCTGCTAAACTTTGCATGCCACAATCATAGCCATTACATAAGATAACTAGATTGTGAAGCAGAAGACCGAGCAGGTAGTCTGGATCATAATATCCCTCCAATTGCTAATGTATGCATTCTTAAATTATTTTGTATTACATAGGTTGATGGTGTGGCATATTGTATGATTCCCTTAAGCCTTGTTGGGCTGAACAGTTTCAAAAATACAGTACTAAATCATTTGCATCACATTTCGTTTAGCAACAAGTAATATTAGCTCATCATCAAAAATTATAGGAACAAAGTAGATGCAGGCAACAGTTAAAGAGTATCCAATTTTATCCTGATTACATTTATTTTTTATTTATTTCCTATGTATCTATTGTATAGATTTAAATAGAAAATACCGCTATTAAAATAACAAATGAGGCTTTCACGCGGTGCTAAAGATCAATAATTGACAACCAAAAGTAATAAAAAGCAATAATTGCTGATTGTTTAAATGCACCTAATATTGAAAAAAATGCATAAAAATTCTTTAATGAAGCACAATTAACTTTATAAAACTCCTGATTTTTTAGAATGTGATAGTGTCTAGCATAAATAATGGTCAGCTGATGAAATTGAAGGTCATGTTTTAAGCCTTATCCTACAATTGAAAATGGATTTAAGCAGAGTATAATTTTCATTTCATATACTGTATTTATTCCCCACTTTTCAAGTAACCATTAAAGATTTTTGTTTTTGTTTTTTCTGCTATATGTATTAATTGTAAGCACGAGAGAGAGAGAGAGAGAGAGAGAGAGAGAGAGAGAGAGAGAGAGAGAGAGAGAGAGAGAGAGAGAATTCTGGATGTCTCAAAGACTTTTTAGTCCATCTGCAGAGATTCCATTTGCTCTTCGGTAGAGCGATTTATTTTAAGCATTTAGAGAGTTCTTGTGATCTTACTTTACTTTAAGGGCTGCTTACCTGGTCTTGTACAGCAGGTGAGCCCTACTTTCTACAGGACATCTACAGTCGTTTTATAATGTCTATTTGGGAGCATTTAAAATTTCCCAATGCGTACTGCTCACTTACTGTTAGATCGTCACTATCGAAGTACTTGCTGAAACTTGAAAGCCTTCATATCTTCAATTATTCGGATGTCTTGTGGGTGCTTGTTGCATAGTCTCGGGGCCGCATATTTAAAAGCTCTAGACTGAGCCTACAGTAGACATGTATCTAAGTTCCAATAGTTTAAAACCATCAGTAACTATTCTCGTGTCAAGACAATTTGTTGGCTGCACAATATATAGCAATTCTCTTAGATATTTTGCTCTGATAACTTGGTGAGTTATTGTACATATTACAAATTCAATTCTTGCTTTAATCAGCAGCCAATGTAGATCAAATAGAATAAAAGTAATCCTTTCTCTAAGTGGGACACCTTTTATTAGTCTTGCTCCTCTGTTTAATATGTTTTGTAATTTCTTAAATTGAACATTTGGTATATTGTAGTAGATGGAGTTACAGTAATAATTTCTGGCAATTAAACAGTTTATCACAAATTTCTTCACAGAATATTCATCCAGGTACTTTTTATATAAGCAATATTTCTTAGATGATAACCAGCAGTTTTTACATTATTTATTTGGGCAATTAGAGACAAGTTGCAGTCAAGAAATACGCCTAGGTCACGCTATTTCTCTTTCCCACCACCATGAACTCAGTTTTGTTCTCATTTAATTTTAGTTGTTTAATTGTCCCCCATTCTCTAACACTATCAAGGATTCGGTTTAGAGTTTCAATAGTGTCGTCTATATCATTTATGGAGAAGTAAAATTATGTATCATCCGCATTGTATGAACTTCACACCATGCCTTTGTAGCATTTTCAATAGACTAATAGTATAGATGCAGAATAAGATTGGGCCAAGTACACTCCCCAGAGGTACCCCTCTGTTAAAAGGTTCATATGATGAGTTAGTTTCCAATTAGCACAGTAATTTCTGCCAACCAAGTGGTCTTTCAGGTACTGTATTGGAAAGCTTGATTTTCAACGCCGATGGACCGTACATCATTTAGTAGCAGTTCATGCACAACTGCATCAAAAGCAACACTAAGATCGAGTAATATCAGCGTACAATATTTATCTTGTCTAACTTATTTTTGAACTCATTTACGGTGTTACTGTTTACTACATCCGATGGGAGTCTTTGCCAAGTATTTGCTATTTTGTATGTAAAGAAATTGTCACAATGAGTGGTGTTGTACCTTTTCAAATCCAGTTTGTATCCATTACCTCTGGACTGATACGTGCTAAGTGTGAATAGATTGTTGTAATCTATGTTAGTTATTCCTTTAAGAATTTTGAATGCCTCTATTAACTGTCCCCCTAGTCGTTGAGTTTGTAGATCAAATAAGTTCAAATGTTCTAGCCTCCGTCTATATCAAAATAGCCTTAGTGCTGGAACTAGTTTGGTGGCCCTAGATTTGTACTGCTTCCAGTCTATCTATATCCTTCTGCATATTTGGAGTCCAGAAATGAACTCTGTATTCTTACTGGGGTCTTACTAGTGATATGTACAGCTGGAGTACAGTAACTGTCTCTTTATGTAACTTATTAGTTTTTGTGCATTATTTTCAGCTTTCATGCTCTGTTTGGTGAACTTCAAATCCTTGCTGATAATAATACCGAGATCTTCCTCCAAGTCCATACTTTTTATTTCATTAAGCAGCAGTGAGTACTATAACCTATGTGCATGACTTTACATTTCCCACAGTTGGAAGGCATTTGCCACTTTCTGAACCATTCTTCTAGCTACCTTAGATCCTCTCTTAAGGCTTCTACATCTTCTGAGTTCGCAGAATTTATGCCTAGTTTAGTATTGCCGACAAATTTGGCTATTATACTAGTTATTACTAAATCTATGTCGTTATGTAGATCAGAAACAGCAATGGGCCAAGGACGGGTCATTGAGGTACTCCGCTTGTAACAGCGGCCCATTCTGATGCTTCTCCATTGATTACAACTCTCTGGTTTTTGTTATTTAACTAATCTTCGATCCATTCAGCTGGCTCGTCAATGATGACCAGTGCTCTAATTTTGATCATTAATTTTTTTTATGAGCAACTCTGTCAAAAGCCATTTGAAAGTCTAAATATATGATGTTTATTGCCCGGCTTTTGTCATAAATGCTAAACATGTGGAAAAATTCCAAAAGATTTGTCACACATGATCTCTTTTGTCTAAAACCATGTTGGCTATCTATCAGAAGATTGTTTTTCTCTATTTTCTACTATTGAATCTATAATAATTGATTCAAATAATTTGTAAGGCACTGAAGTTAGATACACAGGTCTGTACTTGCCAGGTTCTTCTTTTGGTCCCTTCATGTAGATTGGAGGAACATTGCCTAGTTTCCATCCTTGTGGTGCCTTTCTTTCGTTACCCGTCTTTCGCAAGATTTTGTAAAAGTGTGGGGTTATCTCTTCTAGTTCTATAATCTCTCTTGGATGAATATCATCTAGACCTGGTGCCTTAGACTTACTGAGTTCTTTTATTTTCTTTCTGACATCATCCATTGTAAAAGTTATTCTATTTAATGGTTGTGGCCCTTCATAAGTGATAGCTGGTTCGAGGAGGGTCGTTGATTCTTCCCTACTGAATACACTTGTGAAATATGTATTAATCAGTTTGGCTTTTTCCAAATCATTTGTTATTAGATTACCCTCTGAGTCTCTTAATGGGTTGATGTTTTTTCGATTGGTTTTTTACTGTTTATATATGCAAAAAATTCTTTTGGGTTTCCTTTACTGGCCGAAGCCACTCTTTTCTCTTCATTGATCCTGATCTTTCTAACTAGTTTATCTACTTTTCGGTTTAATTTCTAGTGCTTGGAAAATTTCATGAATTGAAGTCTTTGGACCCATTGATTTATGTTTCCTGTTTCTACTTCTTATTGCATTGGCTATTTCACTGTTGAACTGATCAGCCTGTGGAGTTTCATTTGTTAAAATTTTTCTATGCGGTATACAATTAGCCCGTTTTTCTTTATATATTTCCCCCAAGGAGTCCCATTGTGTATCTATGTAGTATGTTTCGTTGTATTCCCAAATTCTTGATGAATTCCTTCAGTTTTATCCAGTTACTACGTTTGTAGTCTAGATTTTTTTATAATTTGCCTTCCTTTTAGATGAGGAATATGTATCTAAAACCTATTTTGGGGTCCCTGGATACTGAATTTTCTTCTGGTGTTAGCACAATATCTAGTATGTTGTTTCCCACTGATGGAGGAATTCATTGTTGACAAATTCTAGTAGTCTAAGTCCCTATGTGTTTGATATAGAATTCATAGAGTCCCAGTTTACTGTTGCATTGAAGTCTCCCATTAGGGCAGCTACCTTATTGTTAACTTCTTGTCCAAGTTGTCTGTAAAGCTCTTCATCCTGTTTTAGTGTTTGATGAGGTGGTCTGTATATTACTAGTATGGATATGTTTTTTCTATGGTGTTAATATTTGCATCTGTCACTTCACATTCGATTTCTAATTTTATAAAAATAAAATGGGGTTTAAGTGATTTTTAATGTAGAGCATTACCCCCTCCTCCTTTTCTGATAAGGTGATTCTTCTTGAAAAGCTTTAAACCTTGGATTTCGTATTCTCTGATAGTATCCTTTGTTTTTTCTTGAATCCAGGTCTCGATAATGCCTATGACATCTAGTTACTCACTAGCTATCATTGACCTGATGATTTCCATTTTGTTTCTGACTGACTGAGCATTGGTTTGTGCCACTGAGGAAATTTTCTATTGTTTTTCTCTTCCTCTGCAGCTTTGCTACTTTCCCTGATTTATTAGTGTTTTAATTTTAATTTTTTTCTGCATTTATCGATCCACTGAAGGAGGAATCTATTGTTGACAAATTCTATTATTATTATTATTATTATTATTATTATTATTATTATTATTATTATTATTATTATTATTATTATTATTATTATTATTATTAATTGCTAAGCTATAACTGTAATTGGAAAAGCAGGATGCCATAAGCCCGGGGGCTTCAACAAGGAAAATAGTTCAGTGAGGAAACGAAACAAGGAAAAATAAAATATTTTAAGAACAGTAACAACGTAAAAATAAATATCTCCTATATAAACTATAAAAGCTTTCACGAAATAAGAGGAAGGGAAATAAGATAGCATAGTGTGCCCAAGTGTAATATCAAGCAAGAGAACTTTAACCCAAGACTGTGGAAGACCATGGCACAAAGGCTATGGCACTTAAAATATTTTATTTGATTTTTTTTCTTTCCTCACTGAGCTACTTTCCCTGTTGGAGCCCCTGGGTTTATAGCATCCTGCTTTTCCAACTAGGGTTGTAGCTTAGCAAGTAATAATATTAATAATAATAATAATAATAATAATAATGGCTAAAGAGTCTCTTCTAACCTAACCAAGAGGAAAGTGGCCACTGAACAATTACAGTGCAGTAACCCCTTGGGTGAAGAAGAATTGTTTGGTGTTGTCAGTCATATGAGGACAGAGGAGAATATATAAAGAATGGGCCAGACTATTCAATGTGTGTGTAGGCAACGGGAAAATGAACCGTAACCAGAGAGAAGGATCCAATGTAGTACTGTCTGGCCAGTCAAAGTACCCCATAACTCTCTAGCGGTAGTATCTCAACGAGTGGTTGGTGCCATGGCCAACATACTATCTATGTCCCTCTGTATTTGATATAGAATTCATAGAGTCCCAGTTTATTGTTGCATTGATGTCTCCCATTAGGACAGCTACATTACTGTTAACTTCTTGTCCAAGCTGTCTGTACAGCTCTTCATCCTGTTTTTGTGTTTGATGCGGTGGTCTGCATATTACTAGTATGGACATGTTTTTTCTATGGTGTTATTTGTACCTGTCACTTTACATTCGGTTTCTAATTCAATTTCTATGGGATTTAGGTGTTTTTAATATAGAGCATTACCCCTCCTCCCTTTTTGATAAGGCGATCCTTCTTGGGAAGCTTTAAACCTTGGATTTAATTTTCCATTAAATCCTTTGTTTTTTCTTGAATCCAGGTCTCGATAATACCTATGACATCTAGTTCCTCACTAGCTATCATTGCCCTGTTGATTTCCATTTTTTTTCTCTTCCTCTGTATCTTTGCTAGTTTCCTTGATTTACTAGTGTTTTAATTTTACTTTTTTCTGCATTATCCAAGGTTTCCGCCAAATTTTTTCTATTTGTTGTTGGAGGATTCACTAAGGGTCTAGTTTGTTCTTGTTCTACTGTGTTTAAGTAATTGTAAAGGCTGAGATTCAGTTAGCTTTTGTACATTCTTTTGCCTTCTTTACTAAAGTGCATTTCATTTCTTTTGTATAATTTTCTCTTGTAGTAGAAAGTGTTCCAAAAATCTTTACATTTAACTTTCTTTTTTTTCTGGCACTTGGACTTAAGCCTTTTGTTTATCCATATGGACTTAATGAGGGTGAAGTGGCTGACATTGATTCTTGGGAGAATACCTATGTGACGAGCTGAGAGAAGGTTGTGACTCAAAGACAGGATGAAAGCAACTGAGTAACTTTATTACAGAACACTCTCCTTTATATACAAAAACTCAATGCAACAGGAAATTTCCAGTTCAAACCGACACTGCATTGGTTAACAGTTAACGGTGAGAAAAACATGCATGTTATTTCAGGTTCTTTTTAGTGCGAGGGGAGAGCGAAGATACAAGCATAATATATACACAAAATGAAAGGTCGTTACTATGTACGAACGTGTGACACCCGGTCGGCACATGGCTCCCCCCCCCTAAAAATGACATACTGTACATGTTAAATAGGGCGCCCTGATCTAGAGAGGCGAACTGTAGGCGGGTCATCTGGCGGCAGGAGATAAGCAGGTTTTAGAAAATCAATGGAGACTCAGTCTTCTTTGCCACGAATGTTTAGTAGGAATGTTTTCGGACTGCGTCGGATCACAAGGAAAGGGCCCGTGTAAGGGGGCGTTAGTGTTGGCTTGCTAGTGTCGTTGCACAGGAAGATGTGCGTTGCAGAGTGCAAGTCTGTCGGTATGTGATGCTTCGCTGGGGGCGTGCAAGTCTGGCGGCAGGGAGTAAATTTTCCCATGACGTGACGTATGCGCTGGAGATCGTCGGAGGAGGTTGTAGAAGGAAAAAATTTGGCAGGGACGACCAACGGGTCACCAAACACCATTTCAGCTGCCGAGACGTCGAGGGCGTCTTTAGGAGTGGTCCTTAGTCCCAGGAGGACCCAGGGAAGCTGAGTAAACCAGTTGGAATCCTAGCAGCGGGACATCAAAGCTGCTTTGAGGGTGCGATGAAAACGTTTAACCATTCCATTGGCAGCGGGGTTGTAGGCAGTTGTCTGATGTAGGATGATGCCCAGGAGATTCGCTAATGATGTCCACAATTGACAGGTGAAAGTGGTATCCCTGTCAGAAGTAATATGCTCAGGGATACCAAATCTTGCAATCCATCCTGAAAGTAAGGCATATGTACATGAGGCGGACATTGCAGTTTCCATGGGAATGGCTTCAGGCCAATAAGTGGAGCGGTCGATGACGGTAAACAGGTAACGATGTCCTTGTGATGTGGGTAGGGGGCCTACGTCGTCGACGTGAATGTGTGCGAAACGACGCTGAGGTTGAGGAAAGGTGCCCACTCCTGAATCCGTATGTCGATGTACTTTGGAAGTTTGGCAAGAAGTACAGGCACGGACCTAATCCTTAGCATCCTTAGAAATGCCGTGTGAAATGAACTTCATCCTCAGCAGCTGTGCAGTAAAACGGCACGAGGGATGTGAAAGGCCGTGAATGAAATCAAACACCTGCCGCCGCATGGGAGCAGGAATCCAAGGTCGCGGTCTACCAGTAATGATGTCACAGTGGAGTTGGTGTTGGAGTCTTCGAGGGGGAAGTCTTCCCAACGGAGGGACGTGCAGGATGTCCTACATGTTTGATACTCTGGATCCTGTCGTTGGGCTTCAGCCAAGGCGTTGTAATCAAAGCCCTTTGGTCCCCCAACGGTTGTTGAGAGAGCTGAAAAAGCTTTGATATACGGGCGGCTGGCGACGGCGAGTACTGCTGCGGAAGGTATGTTTTGAGGGCATCACCTTGTTCACAAAGCCAGTCAGATATTTCCGGGAGAGTGTCCTCGGGTATCGCCGCGAAAACATAATCTGCTTTGGTGGTTGAGCGAGTAACGCCCTTGATGCGAAACTGGACTTCTGCACGCTGAAACAAAGCAAACGCCTCTCCGCTGGCAAATGACGAAAGTTTCAATGGGGCAGCTGAAGCTCCAACTTCCGTAGAGTCCGCTATAGTACCAACGATGGAGGGGCGAGGGTGGGTGGAAGGTGGGAGGAGCGAGTCGACTTCCGGGGTCACCAATGTGACGAGCTGAGAGAAGGTTGTGACTCAAAGACAGGATGAAAGCAACTGAGTAACTATATTACAGAACACTCTCCTTTATATACAAAAACTCAATGCAACAGGAAATTTCCTGTACAAACCGACACCGCATCGGTTAAAAGTTAACGATGAGAAAAACATTCATATTATTTCAGGTTTTTTTCAGTGCGAGGGGAGAGCGAGGATACAAGCATAATATATACACAAAATGAAATGTCGTTACTATGTACGAACGTGTGACACACGGTTGGTACACCTATAACTATAGCATTTTTGGTCTTGTTTCCAGCCCTTTCAACAGCTTTTTTTTAGCAGTTTAACCAAAGCTTCTGTTTGGACAGCGGCATCCTTTCTTAGGAATAGGTAATTTTCAGTTGCCTGATAAATAATAGTGGTCTTCTTGTTCTCTGTTCAAGTTTTACTAACTACTAATTCTATCTTCTGTGTGTTGGCACCAGGAGAGGACCTGACCTTTCCCCTCTTTTGAGACTAAACTGCTCCCATTGGTACTTTACCATAGTCTCTCCAAAAACAATGTTTCCCATTCCTCTTCCTCTGCAAGGGGATGAATCTATATTTGGTATTAGTTATATTTCTGTTGTTTAGTCTTCTTGGCCTTAGCTACCCTTCCTCTAGTGTGTTTCATGAACTCTCTGATTTTGTTGGATTTTTCTTCTCTAGGTTATGTCCTTGACTTTACCTTATTTTGTATTTCTTGGATACTAATCCCATTTTCTACCACATCATCTATGAATTCTTTGTTCATCATTTCTAACTTTTGGAACTGAGATATGATCTCTCTTAATTGTTTTCTTAGTTCTTGGTTTTCCTTTTTCAATGTTTCTATTTCCTGTTCCTACTGACAGAACAGGCATACGATATTACAGTGTAGGTTTGCAGTGCACCCTTCTTTGAAGTCTAAGCCCCATTTGTTTATTTGGCATTTTGCACATTTGTGCTTTACCATCATTTCTAACTTTTGGAACTGAGATATGATCTCTCTTAACTGTTTTCTTAGTTCTTGGTTTTCATTTTTCAATGTTTCTATTTCCTGTTCCTACTGACAGAACAGGCATATGAAATTACAGTGTAGGTTAGCAGTGCACCCTTCTTTGAAGTCTAAGCCCCATTTCTTTATTTGGCATTTTGCACATTTGTGCTTTACCATCAGTTTCTTACTCATTTTTAATTTGTCTGCGATATTGTCTAATGGATATGTTTGGAAACCTCAGCTAATAACTTAGATAATCATTAGCTTCGTGACTACTAGTGTAACAAGGGGGGGGGGGGGGCCTGATAGTTATCCACCTGCTGCCACATCTGCTTAATCTTGGGTGACTTTCCATCTTTTCTGTCCCTAACCTCTCATAAGTGCTCCCAAACCAACAGTTAAGTCGCCTCAAAATTGGGCAGTCCCTAACATGCCACAGCTCCCAACTGAGCAGCACAATGCAAAAGCCTGTTTTCTCACCATGATTAACAGTGGAAGGCTAGCAATTACTAGGATTTCCGGACATTTAAGGACAGCCAGACTCTTAAGTAATACTGAGTATTACCAAGAAGCAACAACTGACTTTTTTAGTTGGCCAGGACTCCAACAAGGCACAAAGGCTATGTCAACCTCATGAGAAGTTGAACCTATTTTGCTAAGGGTCAGTCACGAGAGAGAGAGAGAGAGAGAGAGAGTGTGTGTGTGTGTACATACACGCACACAAAAATAATTGTTTCTCAAATAAGGTACTCATCTGAGCTCCTTATTAGTAATAGTTCAAGAAGCCAATAATTCTGAAATGGGATGCCATCGTAAGAAAATGGGAATGGCGGTGTATTTTAAGACAGTACCCTGCTTCTCATAAGTCCTGCTACAAAGGTGAGTGTCATAAGATTCAGGTAATAAAAGTATGTGGTAGGAATAACAACTTCTATTTGTGTATGATCTACTGGAATCCAAACATGGCTAAGATACAAGATAATAGAAAGCCCTCCTTTGTTTGTGTTGATGATTTCAATGCTAACCATGGAGAGTGGTTAAATTAAGTTTCTTCTACCAATCACCATAACTTAAGAGCTTTGGACTTTGCCTCTAAATCAGGCTGTGAGCAAATCATAAATGAAGCTACTCATAAGTCTGATAACTACTTGGACCTAGTATACTCTGACTCCCCTGGCATTATAAGAAGTGAGGTTGATTCTACAGTTGGGATATTTGATCATGCCTTTATTTCATTAGTAATGAAAACTGAGCTGCCTCTGGCAATAAGATTTATAAAAAAAAAAAAAAATCTCAAGCAGAATGGAATGTTATTTTATCTTTTGAACTTGAATTGGTCACAATTGTATACTTTAATGGTGTTGAGTCTGTTGTTCTTCTGATTGAGAATCTGGTCAAAATAATTGATAGGTTTATCACTTCTCGTGTGCTGAAGTATCGAGTGAAAGACAATCCCTGGTTCAGTGATAATTGGAGACATGCTAACTTGGAGAAGCAGGTGGCCTATCGTCTTTGGAAGAGTAACTGATGAGATTTGACTTAGAACACCTATACTCAGCTGAGAGTTTCTGCTGAGAGTTTATGCTTCAACTGGAAAGGAATATAATTTAATAATAAAAGAAACCTTTTTCTGGTGCAACACATGAACATGATTACTGGGCTACTCTTAAATCTGCTCTCTTTGGTATAGACATAACAGTTCCTCTTTACTTAAACCATATAGCTCTGTCACTCACTGTCCAAAATGAAAAGGCAAGCCTTTTAGCTGATGTTTGACAGCAAGTAGAGCGATGGGAGACTTGATCTTCCTCATTACTGTTTTCCTGAGGTTAGACAAACTAGCTTAGCTTTTTGGTCAAGTGAAATTAATGCTTTCTTGATAATTCTTGATGCTTAAGGAGGTGCAAATCCAAATTATATTTTTCCTTTGTCTTAGCTCATAAGTTAGCTATTACTTTTTGCAAGTTAGCAAGAAGAGTTTTTTAGCGCATGTTGGAGAATTGGTAATGTTACTCCATTATGCAAATGTGTTTATGGCAGTTTAAGTGGAGCTGATTACTGCCAAATTTCCAAAAATCCCATATAACCTAAACTTTATGAACGTCTTTGGCAAAACGTTTAAATAGGTTTGCTGAAGATAATCAGCATGTAATTTGACTTTTGTAAAGGTCCTGGATCATGTGATGCCCTTTTGTAATGCAGTACAGAAATCCCTTGATTGTGGTCAGGAAGTTTGTATGATTGGCCTCGATTTTAATGCTGTCTTTGACTGTATTAATTATGAGGACTTAGTTTTTCAATCTCGAACAGTTTGGAGTGGGTGGGTGTTTTATTAGAATCATTATTGAATTTTTAAGTACCGTATATTTTTGTGTATAAGACAATCTTTAGATAAGATGATGTAAAAAACTAAGGCAAATTTTAATGAATTTACGTAATATCTGTTGTATAAAATGACTGGTGAATTACAAAATCATCAGTGTATAGGATAGATTTTGCTATATCCTTAGAAATAGAAATGAGATCAAATAAAGGCTATTTTATATCATGCTATTCTTAAACACGTTGCCTGAAACTGAAAATATTTTGTTCACATTTCATTGAAAATCACAACGAACAAATGAACACAGGTAGCAGGTTGGCCAGGGCACCAGTCTGCCGTTGAGATACTACTGCTAGAGTGTTGAAGGTTCTTTGACTGGCCAGACAGTACTACATTGGATCCATCTCTCTGGCTACGGTTCATTTTTCTTTTGCTTATACTTACCCCAAATAGTCTGGGGTATTCTTTACAGATTCTCATCTGTCCTTCACCCAAGGTTTTAACTATTGTTCTGTAATTATGCAGGGGCCACTTTCCTCTTTGTAAGGGTAAAAGAGACTCTTTAGCTTTGATAAGCAACTCTTCAAGGCGAAGGACACTCCAAAATCAAACCATTGTTCTCTACTCTTGGTATTATGTATTTACATAGTATTTGCTTTAATTTTCGTCAGCATTGTTACTGCATTTTTGTTTTATGTAAAATTAGTACAGTAAAATATTTAATTTATAAGGTTTTCGTTGCAAATTTAATTTTTTTTCTTTTGAAGCACTGTTTTAACCTCCTCCCCGCTCGTTTGAAGATTTATGATTGTCTAGTTTAACGCTTGTTTCTTTTCTGTGTTTTTCGAGTCCTTGGTGAGAAGAGACACCTGTGTTTACCTGTGAGGAACTCGATTGCTAAAGGACACAGTTTGAGCTGGAGGCTTCCAGGACCTACTGCAGTAGCTGGCTTATGTGAGCTTTTGAGGATTTCCACACTAACGGTTGACGGCTTTTAGCAGGTGCAATTCTTCCACCTGCGGTATCTTGCCTTTTTTGTGTGTTCTCTTCTGCTGTTCGCCATGCCGACTAAGAAATCCCGGCTTTCAAGGTGGACACAGGAGAGACACCGCCGTCAACGCATTCTCGACATAGACAGCTGCGGGAGCCTTGGAGCTCGTGGTGACATGTAGGGAGGCAGTTGCCAGGTAGGAGCCATTACTGTATTTACTTTTTCTTGGGTTGGGACTCCATTTCCCTCCCTTTGATGAGGAGTCCTGTTGAGCTGCACTCCCTACGGTAGCTGAGTGATTTGGAGTCGCTACTTTGTTTGGAGCGGGTGGTGATTTTATCCAGCCCCAAAGAGTGTGAGAATACATATTTTCATTTTTTTTTTTCGTCTAGTGGTTAAGTATTTAAATGTTTGACTCTCTCTCTCGTTGAGAGTGTGGTGTTTCACATTTAGAAATAAGTTAATATTAAACTCTGTCTCAGTGTATGCCTTTTTAGGCATGAATGGTTATGAGTTAATTGTTGATTATTAGTTGTAAAGTGTTAACTTTTAATTATCAGTTATTAAGTGTTAATTGTTAATTATTAGTTGTCAAATGTTAGTTGTTAATGGTTAGTTGTTAATCATTAATTCAAATTGTTAGGTTGTCACAAGGTTGACTGTTCTAAAAATTGTTGTTACTAAATACTGTAAAGTTTTCCCAAGTGTTTTCGTTTCCACTGACCAATTTTTATGCCTGATATTGATATGATCAGTGACCTCTCTTATCGTGCAATAAGAACTTTCACCACAGCCCGACACGGGTCGCAACATATTTGGCAACCGTAACAGGATAGAGAGCTCAGGGTATCCTGTATTTTGGTCGGTGGAGCGACACTCGGGTGGACTCTTCAATATTTATTTTTTTTTGTTTTAGTATTGCCTTTCTCCCCTGAATTTTTTCTTTGTTTTACAAAATGGAGGGATTTGTTTTTGATCCTGCTGAGTTTTACGGGTCAGTTGACTGTATTAAGTATTTGCCCCTGCTAGGTAAGAAACAATTGGTGGAGTGTGGTTGGGTGTTCCGCGGCAGACGATAGACACCGGAGCAGAGATATTGGTATTAGTTAGGGATGAAATAAAACAGGAGTTAGCTAAAGCTGAACATTCAGGGAGTGACAGTGAGGTAATAGGTGATAGTGAGGAGAGTTTGAATGAGGGTTTCGGAAAGGACAAAGTAAGTAGGAGGGCTGGCCTAACTCTGTTTGAGGATCCTCCTGTCGTAGGTACTGTTTACGAGGGTCCAGCAAATTTTCCCCAGGGTCCGAGTAATGTGTCCTCTGATCCGTTCTTGGCACCACCTGATTCTGTACCCTTCAAATCTCAGGCCCCTGTTAATGCATTAGGTGACTCCAAGGAGAAGGAATACAACCTTATTTGCAAGCGTATAGAGTTACAAAAAATGGAGTCTGAGGAGAACGAGCGGGTAAGGCGTCATGAGTTGGAGATGGCTAGGTTGCAGGGGGCCAATTTGATAAGTTCCCCTGAAATACCTTCCACTAAAATTGGTGCCAGTATTTGACGAAAAGGATGTCCCTGAGTTCTTCAAGGCATTTGAGCGTGTGGCCTCCCAATTGTCTTGGCCTGCAGGAATGTGGACTATATTAATACAGTGTAGGTTAGTGGGCTAGGCAATGAGGGTGTATAATGCCTTGGAGGAGGGAGTAGCTCAGGATTACCAAAAAGTAAAAGCCTTAATTTTAAAGTCCTATGACTTGGTCCCTGAGGCCTACCGCCTCCGGTTTCGCAACTATACGAAACACCCTGCATAGTCTTTCGTGGAGTTTGTGCATGTCAAGGAGGAACAGTACGACGACTGGCTGAAAAGTCGTCAGATAGTCACATTCGCTGCGTTACCTGGAGGAGGTAAAAAGTGTGAAATTGAGTAGTGCCGCTCAGTTAGCGGATGAATTTGTATTGACTCACCGTTCAGGTAGCAGTAGTTTTAATTTCAAGACTTTAAATAATCAAACATCTTGCTCCCCTAATAGTGGTAGGAGAGGGGAAACATCCTCGTCGATTCCCTATATCCCAAAGAATGGTAATATTAATCCAAATTCTTTTTCAGGTGATGGGGATGTGGGTAGAGTCCAAGGAGGTCCTCCTCCCCCTAAAATTTTTGCTAATAGAGACTTCCCAGGTGGGGGAAATAACAGGTATAATGGGAATAGAAGCTCAGGCCGTAAAGGAAGCTGTTTTTGGTGCAACAAGCATTTCCAAAACCGATGTAATGCTCGTAGGATGTACCTTCAGCACAATAATCAAAGTCCTGTAGCCTTGGTTAATGATAAGTCAGAGGTTAGTAGCAGTAGTCCTGTAGACAAACCTGTAGTAGATATGAGCAATTTAGTGAATAGTATTAAGCCTAATGTTCCTAATTCCCAATCATAACTCAATTACGACAAATATTTGTGGCTTGGAAAGTTCGATTTTTGACTCTCGTGTTATCCAGGATAAGTTTTTTAGGGACACTGGTTCTGCCAGGTCGTTAGTCATGAAAAGGGGTCTAAATGGTTTTGAAAAATATACTGGAAATTTTGTATTGTTGGGGGTTTTCAGAATTCAGTTGCGTCCACTCCTTAGGTTAATGTCCGCATGTCTTTTCTAAGATATGATTGCGTCACTGAGTTGGCTGTGGTGGATAGTTTACCTATTCCGGGTATTGATGGTATCCTGGGAAATGATATGCTGGATAGTGAAGGACGGGAGCTATTCCCTATATTATCAGGCAATGCTAGTCCCGTGGCTGTAATGACTCGGTCCGCAGCAAAAGCTGCTACTGTAATTCGCTTGATGTGGACAGTGATGATGACTTAATTTTAAGTAGTGTGGAGTTATATGTTTTAAGGCCCGGGCCAGTAGAGAGTAGTTGTAATGATGTAGTTAATATGAAACTTGATTGGGACAGAGCTGCTTTTAATAAAGCTCAGAAAGATGAATTTAATTTTGATTTGGCCGATGTTGAGGATCTGACTAAACCTAGGTTTGGAGTTGTAAAGGGCTTATTATATAGGTTTAGTCTTCCCGCATCTCATAATTTGAATAAAACTGGTCGGGTGGAACAGATTGTGGTACTTTCTCAATTCAGAAATTCTGTTTTGGAGTTAGCTCATACTATTTTTTCAGGTCATTAGGTGTGTTAAAAACTTTTCATTGTCTGGCTAGGTATTTTTGGTGGCCTGGAATTAACTTGAGAGTGAAGCAGTTTATCAGAGAGTGTGAGACTTGTTAGGTTATGGGTACACCAAATCAGGGGATCCCTAAAGCCCCCTTGCATCCCATACCTGCTATAAGTGATCCATTTTCTGAGTTAGTAATTGATGTGGTAGGCCCCTTACCCAAAACTAAAACAGGTTATGTATATTTATTAACTATCATGGATAGAGCCTCTCGCTTTCCTGAAGCTATACCTATGAGGCGTATTACTTCCAAAGTTGTCTTCGAAAAATTAATGGATTTCTTTTCCAGGTATGGTCTCCCTCGTGTAATTCAGACCGACTGTGGGAAGAATTTCACGAGTAAGGTATTTGGGGGTAAGTATGCTGAACTGGCCATTCAGCACGTTACCAGAGTAACTTATCATCCGGAGAGTCAAGGAGTGGTGGAAAGGTTCCACCAAACCCTCAAGTCTGTCCTGAAGAAACATTGTTATGATCATGATAGTGACTGGGACAAAGCTCTCCCTTTTGCCCTCTTTGCTATCAGGAATCACCCTAACTCTTCCACTGGTGTAGCTCCTTTCGAGTTGGTATTTGGGCACAAGGTTCATGGACCATTGGAAATTGTTTATGAAATGCTCAAATCCAGTCGGAACGAGGAAATAAATGTAAAAAGGTTTGTGGAAGACTTGAAGGGAAGAATGGTTAGTGCCTGAAAGTTTGCCAGGGAAAATTTGGAATGATCCCAGTCAGTAATGAAGAACAACTTTGACACAAAGGTAAAGGTACGTTCATTTGAACCTGGGGAGTTGGTTTTTATGCTGAGTATGGACCCGGATAGTTTTCTCGAACCAAGATATAAGGGCCCTTGGAAGGTTTTGAGGAAACTGTCAGAGGTTAACTATGAAATTGAAGCTCCCGGTTCAAGCCTTAAATGTAGAATATTTAATGTTTATCGTCTGAAACCTTATATTGGTAAGTAAGGTGATCCGTTAGCGATAGTGTCCGAGCCTGTGTCTGTGGTATTGGATGTGCCTCCCAAGAACTTAATTTAATTTATTCCTTTTCAGATCTTTTTCAGGATGCTCCAGGTAGGATAAATATTCTAAGTCATGACGTTGATGTAGGTGATGCTTCCCCTGTGAAGCAGAATCCTTACCGGCTGAACCCAGTAAAATGGGATTTTGTCAGTAAGGAGATAGAGTATATGTTGAAACATAACCCTATTTAACCATCTGTAAGTCCCTGGAGTTCTTCTATTGTACTAGTAAAGAAAGCAGACGGTATGTTTTGCATGTGGTGGGCTACCGTAGGGTGAACGCCATACAAAAAATTATTCTTTTCCTCTCCCTCATATTGATGATTGTCAGGATCGGATTTGGTTCTGCCAAATTTATTTCTAAGTTGCATCTTTTTTATTTCTAAGTTGCATCTTTTAAAGGGTTATTGGCAGGTTCCTTTGTCCGATCGAGCTCGTGAAATATCCGCCTTTGTCACTCCGTTTGACCTATACGAGTGTAAGGTTACACCTTTGGAATGAAAAATGCTGCATGTACTTTTCAAAGGCTCATGAATAGGGTAATTTGTGGTTTGAGAGGAGTGTAAATTTATATTGATGACTTGGTAGTACGTATATAGTAATGACTGGGATACCCAAATGTTAAGGTTACGTAAGGTTTTTGAAGCCCTTAGGTGTGCAGGGTTAGTTGTTAATTTGGCTAAGTGCGAATTGAGTCAGGCCAAGGTTTGTTATTTGGGTCACGAGGTTGGTTTAGGTCAGGTGGCTCCGTAACAAGCTAACCTTGAGGCAATTATAAATTTGAAAAGGCCGGGTAATGTTAGAGATGTAAGAAGAGTGCGGGGCATGACGGGTTATCACCGCAGATTTGTGCGTAAATACTCTGATCTTGCTCAACCTCTTACTAGTTTATTAGGAAAAGGAAAAAAGTTCTAGTGGTCGGACCAGTGTGAAGAATCTTTTAATAAACTTAAATCAGTATTAATTACTAACCCCATTTTGACTTCCCTAAATTTTCAGAAGCCTTTTATTATAGCAGTAGATCCCAGTGACGTCGACATTGGAGGTGTCCTTTTTCAGAGAAAGGAGGGCGGTGTTCATCATGTGTCTTACTATAGTAAAAAGCTTCTCGCTGCGGAAAAACGTTACTCCACTATAGAAAAGGAAGCTCTTCCTTTGAAAATTCCTGATACCCTTTCTAGAATTTAGTGTGCTAGTCTAATCCTTCTCATGTGCCGCCTTGCTCGTTTCTCCATTGAGGTTGTACGTAGTTCTGTTTAAATAATAGCTTTGTAGATAAAGTTTAGGAGGTTTCTTGGAGTGGTATACACTCTAGTGTTTTATAAAGGTTCCTCAAATTTAATTATTGATTTGTCCCGATATACTAAGACTTTTGATTGTATAATAATATATATGACTTTTTGAACTATAAAACCAGTGTACTGTATTGTAGGTTAAGGTGTATGTCTGTGGGCATACCTGTAAGTTTATTTAGGTTTATTAGATAGGTTTGTTTCCATAGAATAGGAGATTTTTGACTAGAAATAATGGTAAGCTATATAAAACTCTTGGTTTGTATTATTTATACTTATTGTTCTTACTTTACAGGTGCATTTCCATTTGTATATATAAAAAAAAATAATAATTTTCCTGTTTCAATTTTTTTTTTCTTCGGGGAGGAAGGTATTATGTATTGATGTAATTTTTGCTTTAATTTTCGTCAGCCTTGTTACTACAATTTTGTTTTATGTAAAATTAGTATAAGATTTAATCTATAAGGCTTTCGTTGTAAATTTAATTTTTTTTCTTTTGAAGTGCTGTTTTAACCTCCTCCCCGCTCGTTTGAAGATTTATAAGTGTCTAGTTTAATGCTTGTTTCTTTTCTGTGTTTTCCGAGTCCTTTCTTTTCTGTGTTTTTCGAGTCCTTGGTGAGAAGAGACACCTGTGTTTACCTGTGAGAAACTCGATTGCTAAAGGACACAGTTCGAGCTGGAGGCTCCCAGGACCTACTGCAGTAGCTGGCTTATGTGAGCTTTTTGAGGATTGTGACACCAACAGTTGACAGCTTTTAGCAGGTGCATTTCTGCCACCTGCGGTGTCTTGCATTTCCTGTGTGTTCTCTTCTGCTATTCGCCACGCCGACGTAAGAATCCCGGCTTTCAAGGTGGACATAGGAGAGACACCGCCATCAACGCATTCTCGACATAGACAGCTGCGGGAGCCTTGGAGCTCGTGGTGACATGTAGGGAGGCAGTTGCCAGGTAGGAGCCATTATTTACTTTTTCTTGGGTTGGGACTCCATTTCCCTCCCTTTGATGAGGAGTCCTGTTGAGCTGCACTCCCTACGGTAGCTGAGTGATTTGGAGTCGCTACTTTGTTTGGAGTGGGTGGTGATTTTACCCAGCCCCAAAGTGTGAGAGAATACATATTATTATTTCTTCTGTCTAGTGGTTAAGTAATTAAATGTTTGACTCTCTCTCGTTGAGAGTGGTGTTTCACATTTAGAAATCAGTTAATATGAAACTCTGTCTCGGTGTATGCCTTTTTAGGCATTAGTGATTAACTGTTAATTGTTAATTATTAGTTGTTAAGTGTGAATTGTTAATTATTAGTTGTTAAGTGTTAATTGTTAATTATTAGTTAAGTGTTAATTGTTAATTATCAGTTGTTAAGTGTTAGTTGTTAATTATTAATTTAAATTGTTAGGTCGTCTCAAGGTTGACTTCTAAAAATTGTTGTTAATAAATATTGTTAAGTTTTCCCAAGTATTTTCGTTTCCACTGACCAATCTTTATGCCTGATATTGATATGATCACTGACCTCTCTTATTGTGCAATAAGAACTTGCACCACGGCCCAACAAGGGTCGTAACACTTGGGTAGTGTCATAGGCTCTGTACCTTGGGTTAGAGCTCTCTTGCTTGAGGGTACACTTGGGCACACTATCCTATCTTACTTCTCTTCCTCTTGTTATGTTACTTTTTTATAATCTATATTGGAAATACTTATTTCAATGTTGTTACTGTTCTTGAAAAAAATTATTTTTCCTTGTTTCCTTTCCTCACTGGGCTAATTTTCCTTGTTGGAGTCCCTAGACTTAAAGCAATCTGCTTTTCCAACTAGGGTTGTAGCTTAATCATAATAATAATAATAATAATAATTTACACATCTGTGTATCAGTTAGCTTTTCTAGCAGCAGATATCTAACCAAGTAATGGTTATGTAATGAAGATGTTAGTACTAATGTTGTTTTATATCATGTTTTTCCTAAACATGCTGCCTAAAACAGAAAAAAATTTCTGTTTTCATTTCATCGCCAATTATAACAAACAAACAAATGCATTTAAACATCCAAGTAATAGTTAATGTGACTAAAACCTTTTAGTTGAGATGATGTTATTACAAATATTTTACTTGCCGTATCCTTAGAAATTTCTACACGTCACAAAACAGGAAAACTAGTTTGTTTGCGTTTGGTCAACAGCAGCAAATTACTGCTAATGATAGTATAGCATGATAATCTTACAGTCATATGATTTGTTCTAAATTGTTACAAACGATAATTGTACAATCCTCTTCTAAAATATTTTTCCTAACTTCAGTTCTGAGTCAGTTTAATTTCTTAACAACTTATACCCATATCAATAATGGAACCATCAGCAAAGAGAGAAAATTAAGGCTGGTATTAAATTATTCTACGAGCATCCAAAAAATTGAACAACCGTGTTGCCACTACAATGTTTGATGTGATAGAGATGGTGCGCGGCACTGGAGAACAAGTGAGGATAATTTAAATCATAGTGGATTTTTAATGAAAAATAGGCTTATCTAAATTTCATTAATATTGTCATTAAAGTTATCATTAAAATCACTAAAAAGTTAGGGAAAGAGAAAGATAAAGGTTATTGCGGATGCATCCAAAACTGTATTTTTACATTTTGTCTGCTGGACTCGCATAGATGAAAGTTGATTTCATTATTGAAGTGGATATTTCCTCAAATAGGCTATTTATCATGATCTTATGCCAAAAATATGTAAAGTGAATATGGTTTGGTTACCTTTATTATCGGTCATCGTACAGAGGGTTAGGCTAGCCTACCAGTAAATATCATTTAATACTTAAGGTGTGATTTTCATATCGGTTGTATAATATGACCTCGATTTTCAAGGGTGAATTTTACAATTTAAGGGTCGTCTTGTATGCAGAAATATATGGTAATAGATCGCAGAAAGTTGTTGATAGGCACCATAGTGAGTATAAGAATGTGATATCTGGTATACCATAGGGTAGTGTTCTTGGCCCATTACTTTTCATACTGTATACACATTACATATGATTTGATCTAGAAAACAAGCTCACTGCATATGTAATGATTAGAATAGTTAATATTACATGTTTAAAACAAATGACGTAATATGTCATGTTGGTTGGAAGAGCTAACCCTGGGATTTGCTGTAGTCATTCAAATTGTAAACCGGACGTATAATGCAAACCTATGCAAACCTCGGCAAATTGACATTCTTCTTAAACGTCAACACATTGTCTCATCGTGTGAAAGTTTGTGACGTCACCGGATGCAGGTGTCTTCCGATTCCGTCACGTGGCTAAAGTAAACCAAGCATACGATATCTGTGATATCGATAATTTATTCAGTTCATATCTAAACTTCACCAGAATTGGTCATCTGGACCAACACAGCTTCCTCCAGTGATGGAGATGTTTAACTCTGTTGTTTTTATATAATAAAGACTTAAAAACTATTAAGATGTATTCATGTACCATTTAAATACATCTGAAAACAACTCATACTCAAATGTGTGCTTAATACAGTAGCACGCCAATAAATGGTGGCAGCGATTAAACTCTAAGACAGCGATTAAACTCTAAGACAGCGGTTAAACTCTAAGAATTAGAGAAAAATCTTCATGACTTCAAAATAATAGCTGTAAAACCAGAGAAATATCTTCAAGACTTCAACATAAAAGCTGTAAAACCAGAGAAATATCTTCAAGACTTCAACATAAAAGCTGTAAAACCAGAGAAAGATCTTCAAGACTTCAAAATAAAAGCTGTAAAACCTGAGAAAGATCTTCAAGAACTTAACATTATCTACAAGAATCTACAATTTTGACTAAGTCCAACGGAAAAGCTAACATCAACATATGTTAGTATACAACCTGAATCTTCAATCAACATCCTAGGAAACCCAAGGACTGGCATTCAACAATTGCAAGACATATCCAGGAAGAACTACATTCAACAAGAAACTAGAACGAGACATCGCTAACAAAACATCAAGAGAGAGAGAGAGAGAGAGGACGTGTCGACTTCATATATAAGCTAAGTACAGATATTTTGTATTCATTTCAGTTTGGGCAGTGAAGTGTAGTTATCACAAGTCGTTAGTCAATTATTACTGGGGTGAGTGAATTCCTGAACTTTGTTATAAGAAACTCCGAATTCTCATTTAGAATTTTTCTTTCTTTGTGCTAATTCCTTTTTCTTTCAGAAACTCTAGGGGGAAATGTTTTGGGATTAGTAACAGTGTTGGGGGAATTTGATTATACATATGCGTTTACGCAGTGGGCGTCTGTACTCATATAGATACAGTGATACCTCGGTAGTCGAACGACTCTATACTCGAACAATTCGGAGTTCGACCAAAATTTTCGAGAAATTTTTGCTGCGGTGCTCGACCAAAAATTCGGTACTCGACCAGCCGAACACGTGACGACCGCATGGGCTTTGTGATGATCGCGCCATCTCGGCCACTCTCGCTTGTTCGGGAAGCATCAGTTCTCTCGAGAGCGTCACTCAGACAACGCGCGATCAGCATTCGTTGTGATTTAGTGATTTTCAGTGCTTTTAATTGCTTTTTTAGCTTTCATAATGAGTCCCAAGAAAGTAATGAGTGTTAAGGGGAAGGAGAAGAGGAAAACAGTGCGAACAACGATCGAGTTGAAGAAGGAAATTATAGCGAAATATGAGAATGGTGTACGAGTGTCCGATTTAGCGGTAGAATACGGAATGGCGAAGTCGACCATTTCTACGTTTTTAAAGCATAAAGAAATGATTAAGAAGGCGAATGTTGCAACGGGAGTTACGGCGGTAACTAAGCAAAGGCCACAAGTGATTGAGGAGATGGAAAAGTTGCTTTTAATATTTATTAAAGAAAAACAGTTGGCCGGGGAAAGTGTTAGTGAAGCGTTCATTTGTGAAAAAGCGTTGCATATCTATGAAGAATTAGTGAAGAAAAGTCCGAGTACCAGTGAAAGTGATTCATTTACATTTAAAGCGAGCAGGGGTTGGTTTGAAAAGTTTCGTAATAGAACAGGTATTCGTAATAGAACAGGTATTCATCATTTTCGAAGAATACTGCAGAGGAGGAAGAAACAATTAACAATAGACCAGTTTTTCACAAAAGAAAAGAAAGCTGCTACATCAAAGCCTGTTTCTCCTCCAAAGAAGAGACAAAGAAGAGAAGAAACCCCTGAAATAGATCTGCCCACCCTTTCATTGGAGAGAGAAACAACTCCTGAAGGAGAACTACCCCGCCACATCATGGAAGGGGACTCTCCTTCCAAGCAGTAACCTCCCCCTTCCATCCTCTCCACATCCATCCCTGTATGCCATCGAACCGCTGCTCAAAGGTATGTTCACTACAGTACAGAAAATGGTTTAAAATTGTTTTATTTTAGTACAGTAAATGGTTTAAAATTGTTTTATAGGATTTTCTAACCAATTTCATACACATTTAGATAATTATTGTTGTTTAGGTACACGTTTTATTAATATTTTGGGCCTGTTCGAGTGCTTGGGAACGGAATAGAATATATACCATTATTTCTTATGGGGAAAAAAAATTCGGTACTCGAACAAATCGGAGGTCGAACACGGATCTCGAACGGATTATGGTCGAGTACCGAGGTATCACTGTATTTTGATAGAATTGATGAAAGGGGTCAAAGGGATAGAAAAAAAAAAAATACAGCTGTCATGGCTCCTCCTGTCAGCCCTACCCCTGGACCTAGTGGTGTAGGCCAGGCTAATCCTCCTCCAATTGTGACGCTTGTAAATGCCAGGTCAGCAATCCTTCCTTTTCAAGGTCGGGTCAACGGGTTCTTGCCACAAAATGTGGAGTCATGGATTTCATCCGTTGATGCCCATTGAAATGCCAAACAAATCGTAGATCCTTTTGTACAATTACAAGAAGCTAAAAGTTTTATATATTTTTCTAAGGGGGATGCGAGTGCGTATTTAAGAGGTGTTTCATTTCAGGAAGCAGTTACTTGGGATGATTTCAAAGTTAGGTTACGCGCGATCTATGGGGGTGAGGAAGCCTTGGATGTAGTGTTAACGTTACGAAATACACTTAATCAAGCCACTATGAATCGGCTTAATGTTATTGAGAGAGCAGCTCTCATAGCTGATAGGCTTAACGAATATCAGGACATTTTAGGTAATTCCACTTGGGTTACTAACGATAACATCTCCGTGAAAGATTTTTTACAATTAATGTATTTAACTTGCATGACACTTATGTTGCCTGAAGCTTTAGTGCGGTGCTTTGATAAGAAGTTAATGCCTGCAAGTACGGAATTGGATGTCTATAAACAGATAAAGAAACACATGTCCAAGTGTCCAGATCTCGATCCCGTGTTAACTCAAGTTTTTGCTAAGAATGAAACAAAACCACAAACAGTGAACGTAATTAACAGTCCAGTAGCGGGAGTGACGTGTTACAACTGCAAACATCAAGGTCACATAAGCGCAGACTGTAGAACGAAATTTTGCTCAGTTCACAACACAGCATCACATTCTTATAGTCCATGTTACGCGCGTAAGACACAACAATATCCTAGAAATACACAGTCAATTCCACAGTCAGTTCCATATGGAAATTAAAAGAAAAATCCTCATTTTAACAATAAGAAGAAACAACAAAATGTCAATGCAGTTCAGAGTCCGAAACAAACAAACACTTCTTCAAATATTGCTGAGCCTGGGCCGTCAAACCAGACCTCGCAAGGTCAGTCTAATTTTCAGAATGTGCAGAGCAAAGCAAATACCACATAGTTAACTCTAGAGGGGAAGAGAGTGATGTTGGGTCAAGGTCATTTATGTCAACATCAATAGTATTGAATAATCAATTTAATGTTTTATCAGATAATTGTGAGACAATAGATTTTCCTATGAAACACACAGCCGAATTAAGTAAAACAGTGCATGCTCCCGTAGATTTGCAACGAATTCATACAATAATAAGCCAAAATGAGTTACGGCCAACCTTATATGCTGTAAATTTAGAACACAAATCCTTTACGTTATTTTTTGACTCTGGTAGTCCACGTAATATTATGGATTTGAAGACGCATCATTTGTTGTTTCCGAACTTTCCGATTGAAAAATCAGGAATTAGACTTTCAGGTATAGGAAATAATGAATTAAACGTCATAGGCATAACTCATATTCAGTTCAGAGTCGGTAATCGCACGTTTGCCGATACATTTGTTGTTGTAAAAAACATTAATATGTATCCAGCTGTAATTATAGGATACCCATCTATGGGAAATCAAAACATTATCTTAGCTCCTGCCAAGCACGGCGTGTAAATCAAAGGGAAATTCTATAAGTCTTCTAATACCTTAAAGTCAGTTTTGGATAAAAAGGAGATGACAAATGTAACTATAACGTACGTTGAAGAACCAATAACTTGTCTCACTAATAAAGAAATAATATACGCGACCCAGCAGAATTCTCGTTCACCCGTAATATCATTTTGCACGCAATCTATCGAACCCAACATACCTTCGAATTTAATAGTGCAAATAAAGAAAACACTACCGGGATCTGAAATATTAATCCTTTCCGATACTTTGAAAACTAACGGATTGTCTGTCACACAAGCTATTTATACAGTAGGCTCACATCAGCAATGTAATATCGAAGTCTGTAATCATTTAAATAACACTTTAGTAATTCACAAAAATCAACATATCTTGGATGTAGAAGTTTATAAACATCGTATTCTTACCGTTGCTGAAATCAATCACTCTCAATCAGTTGCGGATGAATCCCTTTTGCGATCTATTAAAAATAAAATCAGTAAGGACATTCAAGACGAAGAAGTTCAGCAGAAAATTTTTGAACTTTTAACTAAATATACAGATGTCTTTTCCACTACGGATGGATCCTTAGGAAAAACAGATGTGATCGAGCATCAAATAAGGTTGAGGGACAAGCAGAAAATTATATATGTACCCTCGTACAGACTCCCTATGAAATTCCAGAATGAAATAAATGATGAAGTAGGTAAAATGTTAGAGGAAGGAGTCATTAGAAAATCAAATAGCCCTTATAATTTTCCTTTAATAGTTGTACCGAAAAAAGATCGAACATGGCGTATCTGCGTCGACTTTCGTCGTCTAAACGAGGAAACGATCCCTGATCGATTCCCAGTGCCATGTACTGACGATATTTTGTCTTTGTTAGGTCAGAATAAATATTTTACCAGTTTGGACTTACTTAAAGGCTTTCACCAGATATCATTAGAAGAAGATAGTATCCCATACACAGCCTTCAGCACAGCCAGGGGACATTATGAATTTTTGCGGATGCCTTTTGGTTTACGTTGTGCTCCTATAACATTTACAAGAATGATTAACATAGTGTTTGGAGACTTGTTAGGGGATATATTGCATGCCTATATGGATGATCTTGTAATCTTTTCCAACACCTTAGAAGAACATCTACGTAAGTTAGAACTAGTACTACAGAGATTAAGACAACATAACTTGAGGGTAAAGATTAGTAAGTGTGAATTTTTCAAAACAGAATTGATATATTTGGGTTTCATGGTGTCAAGCCAAGGTCTTAAAGTAGTCCATGATAAGGTGTCGGCTATACGTAATTTTCCCATACCTACTA
Organism: Palaemon carinicauda; assembly: GCF_036898095.1. Lineage (NCBI taxonomy): Eukaryota > Metazoa > Arthropoda > Malacostraca > Decapoda > Palaemonidae > Palaemon > Palaemon carinicauda. The sequence goes on along the minus strand of NC_090735.1, from coordinate 80,035,047 downwards.
ATGTCAAGGGAATACAGCAATTTCTGGGTTGTAGTGGATATTACAGGCGTTTTATACGCAACTATTCAATAATATCCGCTCCTTTAACTGATCTTACGAAGAAGGGCGTAGATTTCATTTGGTCTGAGCAACATCAACAGGCGTTTAATACTTTGAAAGATGAACTGTGTAGTTCTCCTATCTTAAAATTTCCTGACTTCGGTAAGGAATTCTTCATTGCAACAGATTCAGACTTAGGAGTAGGAGGGGTATTGCTTCAGCAATATGATAAACAGTTTTTCCCGATAGCTTTCTATTCTCGAAAATTGAGAACTTCCGAAAGTAAGTATGCAGTAATAGACAAGGAAGGGCTAGCTATTGTTAATTCGCTAGTGCATTTTAAGTTCATAATTTACGGTTATCCCGTTAAGGTTCTTACTGACCATAAACCACTAACCGAGTTCTTTAAACGCTTCAACCACAGCCCTAAACGAACTCGGTGGCATTTGATCATTCAAGATTTTGGCGCAAGAATCGGGTATTTACCTGGGAAAGCAAATATCATTGCGGATGCATTATCACGCAACCCCGTGTCATCTTGTACGGAGCCTTTAGCTGAATTAATAGATATATCAACATCCATGCCTATTGTAAAAACAATATCTGAACAAGAAGATTTAGGCTGGAGTGCTGAATTGTTACAGACTGAGCAAAGAAAAGATCAGAAAATAGAAACAATTATAAATGCTTTGAAAGGCAATCCTAAAGAAAAGGAATATATAAAGTATAAGCAGCAGAATTATATAATCAAAGATAATATTCTGTGTAGGACTGTGACAAGGAAAACCCGCAATACACCACATGTAACTAACGACCAGGTAGTAGTACCAATCTCACTTATTTCCACTGTCCTGAATTGGTTGCATTCAAATCCATTACATGGACACCCTGGGTTCTCATTAATGTCACAGAAAGCCAAATCATTGTTTTATTGGCATACAATGCTTACAGATATAAAAAGACACATAGCTAATTGTCACACATGTCAGGAAAACAAAGGGCATACGAAAACACCTGTCAGCCTAGGAGCTTATCCTGTGCCCAATCAACCCTTTGAAAGAATACATTTAGATTTGTTAACAGGATTTTACGAGTCAGACAGAGGAAATAAGCACCTCTTAGTAATTATAGATGCTTTAACTCGATATACAGAACTAATAGCGCTTTAAACTAAAACTGCGATTGAATGCGCTAGGAAGTTTTACGAGTGTTACATTTGTAAACATGGAATTCCACACATGATAATCTCAGACTCGGGTGGTGAATTTAATAATCACTTTCTTACCTCATTGTGTGAATTCCTCAACATAAAGAAGATTAATACCATGATATATCACCCAGAGTCAAATGGGCTAGTGGAAAGAGCAAATAGGAAGATATTAAATATATTGAGGGTAACACTAGGGGGATCAGACCCCAACTGGGATATTGCAATACCGGCGGCACTGAGTACTCTGAATCATTCATATCATATATCAATTAAAATGTCACCGCATGAAGCATTGTATGGTACCCCAGTTAGAACACCTTTCCATGTATTAACGCCTACAACTAATCTATCAAATCCTTTAAAAGAATGCATAAATGCAAGTATAAGTCGATATGATATCCTTCGAAAGAATTTAGAAGAATCACAAATCATAATGAAAAGGAATCATGATAAAATAGCGAAACCAACTAAAACATATACCGTGGGTGATAACATCTATATTCAAATCAATGTCAGAAAAGGGCTCAACTATAAATTAACACCTAAGTTTGAAGGCCCATTTAACATTTTGGAAACATTAACGGCCAATAGGTTTAGAATTCAAAATGTAGCCCAACCCACGGATGAGAGAATAGTACCATTGGCTCACATAAGAAATTAAAAAGAAAAGAGAGGAAAAGAAGTGAGGGAAAATTCTGTTCTGTTTTGTGTGATTAAAAGTTTTCTTTTTAATACAGGAGTAATTACATATATTTTTTCTCGTTACAGGTTTCCAAGATGAAAATTTTGTTGTTGGGAGTGATATTGTTCGCTCAGACATTTTTCTCGTATGGGATGAGTTCTAAGACTAAAAATATATATTTTAAATATGGCAATATAGTTGAAAGACAAGAAGACATTTTTTATTACGTCAACTAACGTAATTGTAGAAGTGAATATGCAAGCAATTTTTCTTCAAGAGAATGATGTCATTAGCTTAAGAACCGCCATTTCAAGGTTTTCTGCATCATTGGATGAGTTGCATGGAAGACATTTTCATTTGACTACTAAGAGTTTGCTTGGATCAAAATTAAAAGTTGCAGAGATGCTATCTGATGACTTGAAAAATAAGACTGGCGAGACAGGATCTTTGGCTAATTCATTGCTAATTCTTTTGATGTGGACTGTAGGACACGAACATAAAGAAAGACGGAATCCGTTCATTTATGCTGCATTAAGCATCTTTGGGTCTGTTGCAAGTTTAGGTTTAGGAATTTCCAATCGTCTTAAAATTAGTAATCAAAATAAGAAAATTGAGTTCTTGACTCATAAAGATGAATTGATTATGTCAGAACTAAGGGATCAGTTAGCTTCAATCAATAAAATTATGGATTTATTAAATGAACATTCAGATAATATCGTTCAAATTATGGAAGTACAGGATTTGTTGGCAACATTAACGTATTATGATTCAAAGATAGATCACATACATAACAGAATTGCACATTTCATTGAGAAATCCAAGGATTATGTAGAAGCTATCACGTTAGCAACTAAAGGTGTATTGTCGCCCCATTTGTTGCCTATACGTTACTTAAAATTAGTTCTGAAGAACGGAAGGGATAAACTAGGCTATGTTCCTTTGTTAGACGAACATAGGTTAGAATTTTATTACAGCCTAATTACAGTAAACGTAGATAATAACAAGATTAGGATTACAATTCCCTTTGATTCTTCTGATGCCTGGCAATCTTACAGGATATCACCATTTCCGACTTTCATGACGAATCACTCAAATCCAGTAATATCCAGTTTGACAGGACACGTATTGATTTCCCCAGACAAGGAAACATATACGGTCATTAAAGACTTAAATCAATTAACTCACTGTTCAGACGCAATGGATAGAAAAATATGTACAGCTGACTCATTTGAATTCCATAAAAACTTATGGATTCATGCGAGTTAGGTATAGTGCTAGACGGTGCTCTCTCCCATACAAGTGAAAATTGTCTGGATAAGCTTTATCCCTTTGACAATAAAGAATTCAATTGCAGACTGAATAATGGCTCGTGGATACGATACGACAAGGACGGCTTCAATGTATCATGCCCTGACGGATCCACATCCTTTACACATATATTCGTCGCAGCAGATGGTTGTGTCGGGACTTCCCCGAATTCCATGGTGACTGGTCTACGGACAATCATCAGAGAACGAGCCTACTTCGCGAACTTCACGTGGACCTCTACAATGCCAGCACTTCCTCTCCCATACAACGGAAATGTGGCAAAGCGGTTGATGAAACTTACCGAAAAGGACCACCTGTCACCGACTTATAAAGAAATTCTTCACCCCATACTACTGGCTGGTTTGTGTTTCACGGTGGTGATATTTATCGCCGTGAACATCCTTGTTTGGCGTAGGTTACGGCACAGCAAGCAGCTAAAAAGGAATGAGTTGCATAGCCCCGACAATACCCCCTATTGGATCCAGTTCAAAGCTGTTTGAGTGGCCACCTCATTCGCTAAGGGAGTAATTTGTCGGGAAGATGTTTGTATGAAAAGCTGATTAGTACGCTAGTAATATGTAATTAAAGAAATTTTCTACATTTGCATTGTTAAAAATACATTTAAAACAACATTTAAAAAATAAATAAAATAAAAAAAAAGGATATACATAATTTTTTCTCTCGGCATCTAATAAAAATATATAAGCCGGAATGTTAAAAAAGAAAAGAGAAAAAAAAAATATAATAAAATATATAACAGAATCTATGGGCATCTAATCAAATATATCAGCCCTATATAAAAATATATATATATATATATATATATATATATATATATATATATATATATATATATATATATATATATATATATATATATATATATATGTACAAAACCGTGGTACGTGTACGTACCAGGAATTCGTGTTTGTGCACTAAAAATTGAGTATTTTGTTTCTGACAAAGGTAACAATTATTCTTTATCAAGTTACCGAATCATATGTAAGTCAGAATTTATTTTGTTTTTTGGTACCATGTAATCATTTGCTAGCAATGTACCATATATATGATCTTGGTTTTATCATGCATTTTTCTTTTTGCTTTGGTAATATCTTTTTTGTATGCATTATTGTTATTATTTTTTGATGTGCCTATTTTGGACATTCGTCCTCAGTTGACTATGGCTAAAGTTAAACAAAGAATAATACGTATGTCCAGTCACACCTAATAACCATGTTTCGGCTTGTTGTTAAATTTTTGTAAAAAAATTGAGATAGCTGGCCGAGCTTATGTAATGATTAGAATAGTTAATATTACATGTTTAAAACAAATGACGTAATATGTCATGTTGGTTGGAAGAGCTAACCCTGGGATTTGCTGTAGTCATTCAAATTGTAAACCGGACGTATAATGCAAACCTATGCAAACCTCGGCAAATTGACATTCTTCTTAAACGTCAACACATTGTCTCATCGTGTGAAAGTTTGTGACGTCACCGGATGCAGGTGTCTTCCGATTCCGTCACGTGGCTAAAGTAAACCAAGCATACGATATCTGTGATATCGATAATTTATTCAGTTCATATCTAAACTTCACCAGAATTGGTCATCTGGACCAACACAGCTTCCTCCAGTGATGGAGATGTTTAACTCTGTTGTTTTTATATAATAAAGACTTAAAAACTATTAAGATGTATTCATGTACCATTTAAATACATCTGAAAACAACTCATACTCAAATGTGTGCTTAATACAGTAGCACGCCAATACATATGCAGATGATGCTACTCTCTTTGCATCAGTTCCATCTCCGGAAATTAGATCTGGGGTTGCTGATTCCCTTAATAGAGATCTAGCTAAAATTAGTGGATGGTGCAAATTATGGGGGGCATGAAGTTGACCCCTAACAAAAGTTAAAGTATGATTGTAAGCAGGTTGAGGAAAGTGGCTCCTCGATATCTGGATCTCACCATTGATATTTTTTTTTTTTTTAACTCTGTATGACTTTGAAATTTTAGGTGTCATTCTTCATAGCAAATTTACTTTTGTGAAACACACTCGGTCTGCCTCTTCTTCTGTTGCACAAAAAATTGGCATATAGATAAAGTCTTTTAAGATTTTCAGTGATCCTTCTATTCTGAAGAAGTGTTTTAATTATTTCATTCTGCCTTGTTTCAAGTATTGTTCTCTAGCCTGATCTTCAACTGCTCAATCACATCTTAATTTGTTGGACATGAACTTATGGTCTATTGAATTTCTTATTCCAGACTTGGATATTAATCACTGGCACCGTCGTCCAATTAGCTCGTTAAGCATGTTGCATAAGATTTTTATTAATTCTGACCATCCTTTGCATTCAAATCTTCCCACGCAGTACCATTCTGTTTGTAATACAGTGCTATGTATGCAGTTAATTCTAATAGACCCGCTTTCTCCATTATAAAGCTCAATACTACACAGTATTCTGGAAGTCTTATTCCAGCTGTGACCAAGTTGTCGAGTGATCTGCCTTGAATCGGTGGAACTTCAAAAGTTCAAACTTGCAGTGAATGTTTTTATGTTGAGCAGGCTAACATACGTATTTTTATAGTTTATATATCAAAGGTCTATTTTAATGTTGTTACTGTTCAAAAATTATCTTATCTTAAACGTTCATTACTTCTCTTCTGGTTTATTTCTTTCCTTACCTCCTTTCCTAACTGGGCTATTTTGACCTGTTGTAGCCCTGGAGCTTATAGCCTCCTTTTCCAACTAGGGTTGTAGCTTACCTAATATAATATCAATATTAATATTAATAATAATAATAATAATAATAATAATAATAATAATAATAATAATAATAATAATAATAATAATAATAATAAATACTATGGTACTGTCATGAAGTTACCACTGACTTGTCCTTTGGTGCTCATATTCTTGTCAGCTGTAGTGTTTGAACAGGTGATAATGCATAAACTACAGTATATGAATGAAGGAAAAGGACACAGTCATTTTATTACAATAAACATGAAATTAATACATTAATGAAAAATTAGGAGAGATATGATGATAACAACACATTTTTCTATCTTTGGTGTTGATAGGTAGTACGGTGGCCAGGGCACCAGACACCCGTTGAGATACTACCGCTAGTGTGTTATGGGGCCCCTTCACTGGCCCGACAGTACTACGTTGGATCTTTCTGTCTGGTTACGGTTCACTTTCCCTTTGCCTACACATTCAACGAATAGTCTGGTATATTCTTTACAGAATCTCCTGTGTCCTCACACCTGATAACACCGAGATTACCAACAATTCCTCTTCACCCAAGGGGTTAACTACTGCAATGTAATTGTACAGTGGCTACTTTCCTCTTGGTAACTGTAGAAGATAATCTTTAGCTATGGTAAGCAGCACTTCTAGGAGAAGGACACATTAATAATCAAACCATTGTTCTCTAGTGTTGGGTAGTGCCATAAACTCTGTACCATGGCTTTCCACTGTCTTGGGTTAGAGTTCTCTTGCTTGAGAGTACAATCAGGCACACTATTCTATTTAATTTCTCTTCCTCTTGTTTTGTTAAAGTTTTTATAGTTAATATAGGAAATATTTATTTTAATGTTATTACTGTTCTTAAAATATTCTATTAATTTCCTTATTTCCTTTCGTCACTGGGCTGTTTTCCCTATTGGAGCCCCTGGCTTTAAAGCATCCCACTTTTCCAACCAGGGTTGTAGCTTACCAAGTAATAATAATAATAATAATAATAATAATAATAATAATAATAATAATAATAATAATAATAATTTTTATGCCAAAACTAGCAGCTAGCTGACTAAAGAAAATGGTGTAGCTTTCCTGGCCTTGCTTTCTTGCAAAAATGGAATTACTGAAGTACAGTATATCTAATTACGAATTTCTGAGGGAAAAGTATAAGTAGTTATATACTTTAAATTGAATAAGAATTATTCAGCCCTAGCTTCCTGGGAATTCTATTGACATTAAGTGACTAAGAAATTGTATGCTCAAAATGTCAACTATAAAGGTAGATTGCTTAAAGACCATTTTGCTTTATGACAGAGTTGTAGCCGCCTAACTCCTTTGTTAATGGAGGAGAGGAGGTTATCTGTATTTACCATAATTTTAAAAAAATATAGTTACACAGAATTTTACAAGTACGGTATGTTATAAAGCATATTCTATATAAACATTTCCTGCATCATCAGACCTGATTACACAGAAGGAAAATCCTGTAATAAATTACCTTCATATGAAGATATTTACTATAGTAAAAAATTGCCTGACTAGCCTCCTCACTAGTGAAGTGGCAACGTGTTCGCCAAACATTCACACGGCAGCAGATAAATCCCAACCAAGGATTGCCTGACTAGCCTCCTCGCTAGTGAAGGGGCAATGTGTTCGCCAAACATTCACATGGCAGCAGATAAATCCCAAGCAAGGACTGTGAGTTTAAGCTGTATAATGGGGAGGCCAATGCTGTGTTAGAGCACTACTGTGGGGGGATGGGCTTGCCCAACTGATGTTCTGGTAAGCATCTATTCCAATGAAACTTTAAAAATCTTATCCTTTTCATACATACCTGCATGAACTTCAGTCTGAGATGTTTTTCTAGCTTAGCTAAACCATCTTCTGAAGCTAAATTAGTGAATGAACCCAAGAAACTCCAATATTCATTCCAGTTATAACCATTGGTGAGTGCAAGGTCTCTGAAAGAACAAAGAACATATAACACATTTGAAGGTTGATCATAAGAAATATTATTGCACTGCCCCAATGAAACAGCTGTATTTTAATTTGTTTAACCATAAAACAGAATCACATTCTAAAACTTAACAGGGCTTTAAAAGAGGACTTAAAAATTGAATTTTAATACAGTCTATTATTTCTATACGTGCCTGAAATTAATACAGTATTATTTCTATACGTGCCTGAAATTAATACAGTCTATTATTTCTATACGTGCCTGAAATTCGTATGGCAAGTCTTGGCTAAATGTTGAATAAAGCAGCATCCTAAAAATATAAAATTTTCCATCGATTTGTGCACTAACCTAAAAATCTAAACTTTTTTTATTTTCTCTCACTTTAATAGCCATGTCCCTCTAGTGGAATACTGTACTGTGCTTATATGGAGGCTTACACCAATAAGAGTGCTAGGTATGACAAATAGTAAGGGGCATTTCAGTCTCAAAGTCTAAATATGATCAAAAGCCTTTTTACATCACTGGTCATGGGAAGGTGGGGAAGAGGGCATGATATGATCTTCAGGTGAGCATGTAAATATTGTATACTTTTGTCACTGAAATTCGGTTATTTTCTATGAGACTTACCTGAGGTTCATATGGTTGACTATCCCACCCTGATGGAGGGGTGATGGTGAAGGTAAGAAGAGTCAAAGTAGTACTCTAGCCTAAATATTAACAGCAATAAGAAGAGACTCACCTTCCATAAACATAAGCTTAACGGTAACGGTAGCCTGACGACTGGTCAAAAGACAGCTGGTCGACTGATAACTGATCTATGATAATTTGTCGAAAAGACAATTAGTTGACAGGAAAATTGATCAAAAGGGGGAACTGAAAAACCGTAGGTAAAATGTCTAAACTCTAAAGTTACAATTACTACAAAGAGTATTTTAAGATGGAATCTAAAGCTATATATATATAAATATATATATATATATATATATATATATATATATATATATAATATATATATATATATATATATATATATATATATATATATCTATATATGTATGTGTGTGTATATATAAATATGTGTGTGTATATATATATATATATATATATATATATATATATATATATATATATATATATATGTATGTATGTATAAAATATATATATATATAATATATATATATAATATATATATATATATATATATATATATATATATATATATATATATATACAGTAGGGTCCCGAATTATGCGAGAATTTGGTCGATTAATGACCTCGTGTAAATGGAAAATCGCGAATTTCGAAACACACAACTAACAGAAATAATTCCATTGTGGCCATGGCAACCAGCAATTTGCCTATTCAAATGTGTTTACTACCCATTTCCAATACTTTCTTTGTACTATACTGTATTTCTTTATAATATCAAATTGTTTTTGTAAATAAATAAAACATTTAATATACTTTAAAGTTCTAATAACTTGAAAAATGGTTAAAATTATAACCAGGATAGGTGTAAACACCATATATTTCCCGTTACAACACAACCCAAAATACAGACAAATTTTAATGTTTGTCATATCTATTGTATAATACAACTGGTGAATAGCAAAACCACTCTATAGACTAGCTTGTTGTATGATTGAAAATCCAGAATTATCAAAATAAAGGCGATTTTATATCATGCGTTTCCTAAACACGCTAAAAAGCAGAATAGAAAACGACAACCAATGTTTTGTTTACGTTTAACTCTGATCACAACAAAGAAACAGACGCATTTATACATCTGTGTTTTTGAATTGACAGCAATTTTACCAAGTATAGATTATATGTTGAATTTGTTATTACCAATGTTTTAATTATTTTTTATTAGAACTTTCAAATAAATGAAATGAATGCCATTTATGAAATGTTTTTCTTTATGATGCCGCCTGAAACGGAAACCTTCCATTTGTTTACGCTCCATCTTCGATCATAATAAACAAACGAATGCATTAAACACACATGATCTAAGTCATAACTAATGATATTACAAACATTTAGTAAACATTATGTTATTACAAATATTTTACTTACCGTATCCATATAAATTCCTAAATTCGTAGCAAAGCTGGAATTTTTTTTTCCTTATGCGTTTAATCCACAATAGCAAACTGCCGCTAATGACAGAGTGATAACTTACGATAATTCTAAACTGTTACGAAAGATTAATTGTCCTTTCCATATCCAAAATACTTTTCCTAACTTCAGTTATAAGTCAACTTGTACCCACCTCAATTATGGATCCATATGCAAAAAAGGTAAAAGAAGAAAGTACTAGGCCTATTTTTAAAGTCACCGAACAATTAGGTTACCGCTATAACGTTCGATGTGAGAGAGAGAGAGAGAGAGAGAGAGAGAGAGAGAGAGAGAGAGAGAGAGAGAGAGGGATGGTTTTAAAGTACTAAACAATAAATATGATAGGTTATAACACATTGGTGTTTATGTAATATTAACTGTATAGATGGTTTGAATAAGTTAAGAAATGGTGTAAACAATTCTGTGTTATTGTATTCGCGCGGAAGCTAGACATCAGCTGATGTGATCACAGCCAAAAGTAAAACAAAAATAAGTTAGCAATACTCGATTTTTGAAACACACCCGAAATTTAACAACATAAGTACATGTTTTATTATAGCGCAATTGACATTTAAAGAGTAAAAATTTTCTGGAATAGAATGGTGTTTCCTAAAAAATAGTGGTTTGCGGACGAAATCGGTTACCGTATTTTAAGCTATGATTGAAATGGATGTATACACGGTATAATTTTTTCGTTTTGTATTTAATTGACACTTCAAGAAAACCGATTTTGGTTTCTTCATCTATTTTTAAGTATTGTATAACGAGAGAGAGAGAGAGAGAGAGAGAGAGAGAGAGAGAGAGAGAGAGAGATATTATGACGCAGAAGGTTACAGACCTAGAACAGGGGAGTGATGAGATAGGCTGGGTGGACTGGCAGGGGAGACGGTAGGAGACGGGGGAAGGGGGGATTTGGTTGCCAGTGGCTAAAAATAGATTCTGAAAGACGGTAAAGGGAAAAACGAATCCCATCGAATAAACAGAATAAGGAAAGGGAATAAGATCCAGAGGAATAATAGATATAATGGAATGAAAATGACTAGATGGTGTTAGTTGTGATAAGAATAATTTAGATATTTGAAATAAGAGTGTCTGAGGAGGTATAGAAGGAATTCGTGATAAATATAGAGGAATATCAAAGGATACAGTTAGTTTGCATTAAAGGGTTTGTTATCGTTTATCGGCAGTGAATAGCCTAAACTTCGGTAACGAGTCGTCAATATTTTGTCATATTTTAAACAGTAGGCTATACATTTGATTTGCAAACATTGGTTTTGTAGAGTAGACGGTAAAATAAAATCTAGAGAGAGAGAGAGAGAGAGAGAGATTTCTGCCATCAAATATCTCTCTCTCTCTCTCTCTCTCTCTCTCTCTCTCTCTCTCTCTCTCTCTCTCTCTCTCTCTCTCTTTCTCTCTCTAGATTTTATTTTACCGTCTACTCTACAAAACCAATGTTTGCAAATCAAATGTATAGCCTACTGTTTAAAATATGACAAAATATTGACGACTCGTTACCGAAGTTTAGGCTATTCACTGCCGATAAACGAACCCAGTCTACTCGTGAAAACCTTGAA
>NC_090735.1:80010912-80018412 GCF_036898095.1 Palaemon carinicauda | reverse complement strand
ATCATTGAGTTATTTCCATTCCTTTTTACTGTAATAAATCATTTGGAATAGATTACACATTTTGGTATCTTTAGCCACATTATATGAATTTTACCAATTTATACTATGGGATGGGTCAGAAGTACCCAAGGTGTTGAGAGTAACCTACTCTAGACATAGGTAAGTTGGTATCAGCGAGTGTACGCTCTTTAACTTAGTGCTTTGAAGGTGAAGATCCCCATTTAACTTTACTTTATACTTTTATACTCCACTGTTCCCCCCTTTTTTTTTATTGTCTCTAATTGCATTAACGTAAGATACCTGTACAGCATCTCACTGGGGTCACTGGGATGTAGTCGAAACAGAGCCTTAGAGTGAGATGACTCTAGCCCTGACAAAGCTAGAGTAGGCCATAAATTATTTCCAATTTAACGTGTGGAGTTCTCCGGCCTCTGGGCAGTAAAATTTCCCCCATTTGTATTTAAGAGTGAAGGTTAGTAAATTGTGACAGTAAAGTATTAGCAGGGCGTTTGTGCCCCGAGAGTAAGTGCTCATTATCCTCCCCTGTTGAACTTTATGTAACTGTTATAAGGAGACTTTCCCGGACTAAGTTCCCACTCAACCATTTAGATAAAAATTCTCCACAATATATATATATATATATATATATATATATATATATATATATATATATATATATATATATATATATATATATATATATATATATATATATATATATATATATATATATATATATATATATATATATATATATATATATATATATATATATATATATATATATATATATATATATATATATATATATATATATATATATATATATATATATATATATATATATATATATATATATATATATATATATATATATATATATATATATATATATATATATATATATATATATATATATATATATATATATATATATATATATATATATATATATATATATATATATATATATATATATATATATATATATATATATATATATATATATATATATATATATATATATATATATATATATATATATATATATATATATATATATATATATATATATATATATATATATATATATATATATATATATATATATATATATATATATATATATATATATATATATATATATATATATATATATATATATATATATATATATATATATATATATATATATATATATATATATATATATATATATATATATATATATATATATATATATATATATATATATATATATATATATATATATATATATATATATATATATATATATATATATATATATATATATATATATATATATATATATATATATATATATATATATATATATATATATATATATATATATATATATATATATATATATATATATATATATATATATATATATATATATATATATATATTGTAACATTATTGCTTTAATATTTCTAAATTATTTAAGTTTTTATAGATGTATAAGGTTGAATATACTGTAGAATTATTGTTTGTCTTTGCACTGGTGGTTATGTTAGTGGTTATAATGGACTAACGGCTGTTTTATATTTTCAAGTGGTGTTGGTTACGTGGCTGCGCTCCTGCGTGAACGGAGTTTTGGAGGGGCTTTTTTTTGAGGATGGTTCCTTAGTGTGTTTCTGAGCCTCCAACATTGAAGGGCACGACTTTTGCTACTGGATTATATTTACTCCTCGCCATTGCAGAGCTACAGTGTGAAGCTATTTAGCTTTTTGGATATCCATTCTCTGCAGCAAGGATCCAGTTCATCTTAACATTTTGTTACTGCCCTTGGTTCAGTAAAAGCCAAGGGGACCTCTCTGTCCCAAGGTAATAATATTTATGCCTATTTAAGTATCGCGATCACGACTTGTCAGCTGACGTCATTACTGGAGCTTGTGAAAGCCTTTCAATCAAACCAGCCATCGTCCACTAGATAGGGATATTTAGTTTGTATTTGTTAGGTTGTTCTCACTTTTCGTTGGCCTTCTCCTTTCTGGACCCTCTCTCCATTTAGTATGCATGTGTTGCTGACCTTTCCGTAATTGTATAATTGTTTTCTTTTACAGGGAGTTAAGATTGAGTGTGTATCATTTATTAATGTATTATTGTGGTTCAGGTGTTATTTCTGTCTAAATATTATGTATTAAAATTAAGGAGATTTTTGTAGTATTTTCTTTGTCCCCTTGAGTTGACTTTGCACTCGTATTAATGTTTGGATACTATTCCACCTTTAGTGGACTTAGTACGTTATGGTGGTGAATACTATTTGATAAGTGTAGTGTTTTGTGTGGTGGTCAAAGCCAGCCATCACAAGTGGCGACCGTGACAGGATATTTCGTTCCTGAGTATTCACCAGTGTTTGTGCAAAGTTAATTCTTGGGGTAATTTTTCGGGCAGTGTATTTTCACCTCCTCGGTGTTGTTTTGTGCAAATTTAGTATTTTGTTTGAATAAGTAATCATGGTTGTTAACGTACTAGAACTCCTTGGAGGAGAGGGATGGCAAGAGAGGTTGGCAGAGTTAAATAGGGAAGACTTGGAAATTGTAGCAGAACATTTTGAATTGGAATATGATGTGTCCATAAGAAAGGGTGTATTGCTATTGCTCATTTATGATTATGTTAAAACTGTAAAGACAGGTGGGGAACAAGAGGTGAAACCGGATGAAGTAGTGTCTATAGAAATTTTGGATAAGCAGATTGTCCTGAGACAAATGGAATTTGAAATGGAAAAGTTTAAGGCAGGGGAAAGAGAAAAAGAGAGGCAGCATGAGATTGCCATGAGAAACCCAGTTTCTTTTTCCCCCGCCCATTCCCCAAATAGGTTAGTAACTCCTGCTATCAATTTATCGCAGGCTCTCAAATTTGTACCTAAATTTGAAGAAAATAATGTAGCAGAATTTTTTGTATCGTTTGAGAGGATTGCTGCAAGGTTGGAGTGGCCCCAAGAGTATTGGACCACTCTTATACAAAGTAAATTGGTTGGAAGAGCTCAGAGGGTATATGTAACGCTGGAGGAGGATCTATCAGCAGATTATGAGAGTGTGAAGGCTATTGTCTTGAAGGCCTATGAGTTAGTCCCTGAAGCTTATAGGCAACGCTTCCGAGACTTAGAAAAATGTAGGGAACAAACTTTTGTTGAATTTGCCAGGGCGAAGGAACAGTATGCTAGCGATTGGTTTAAGTCCAAGGAGGTGGGAGATTTTGAGAAATTGAAGGAGTTAATGTTGGTGGAGGAGTTTAAGAGGTGTGTCCCGGATAAGCTGAAGGTCCACCTCGAAGAGTTAAAACTCGAGACTGTTCAAGAGGTAGCCATCGCTAGTGACGAATATTGCTTGTCTCATAAGAGTGAGTTAGGGGGAGTAACGACAAAGGTGAATTCTGGTTGGGTTAAGATGGGTAGGAATAATAATACTAATCCTAATAATAATGCTAAGGTGTTCAGTAGAAATAATCAGGGAAGTAATAATAATCAGGGTAATGCTAATAATAATTTTTCTCCTAACAGAGGCAATAGGCCAAATATATACAATCCAGAGAAATTGAAAACATTGACTTGCTTCTTTTGCAATAAGAAGGGGCACGTAAAGAGTATGTGTTATGCGTTTAGAAAATCTCAAAATGCTAATGTTAGGCCAGTGATGGGCGTGGAAGAGAGAGAGAGAGAACCTACCCCAACAACATCCGCTGATCAATGACTACCTGGTTGTTTTGACAGATATTTGTCCTTCGGTAGTGTCTCCTTCGCCAATTCGTCCGAGAAAAGACGAGTGCGTATTTTGCGTGATACCGGTGCAGCTCAGTCTTTGATACTAAGGGAGGCATTACCTTGTAATTTTGTACCCAAAAGTGGGGAATTTGTGTTATTGGCTGGTTTTCCTGATTCCGTAAAGTCATATGCTATTGAAAATTTTAATTTAATCTGCCCTTCCTTTGCAGGAGATTTGAAATTGGCCATAGTTGATAAATTCCCGGTTAAGGAGGTTGATGTTGTGTTAGGGAATGATGTGGCTATGAAGAATAATAATTGTCCGATATTGATAAACCCTGATAGTGAAGTAGCAGCAGTTACTCGTTCTAGTGCTAGAATTGTTGACGCTGCAGAGTCAACAATTGATGTAGATTTAAGTAGTTTAGATCGTAGTGATAGCCTAGCTGTAGATCTTGGAATGTTAACGGACAAGTTAAATTGGACCACTGAAGAGCTAATCAAAGCCCAGAAAAAGGAGTTTCGGGAACTCCCTATCGAGTCAGGGGAGGTGTCTGATATGACTGGTCCCAAATTTAAGATATTTAATAATATTTTATATAGGTTGAGTAGGCCTATTGGGGTGGATAATGTTGATTATGAAATTGTGAAACAGATAATGGTTCCTTTTGGTTACAGGAAGGAGTTAATGTCATTGGCGCACGAAAGTGGTCTGGCCGGCCATTTTGGAATTCATAAAACTTCTTGCAAATTGTTAGGGAATTATTATTGGCCGAAGTTGAAGGCAGATGTAAAGAAGTTTGTCAATAGTTGTGATGTGTGCCAGAGGGTCGGTAAACCCAATCAGCGGATTCCAAAATCGCCTCTATGTCCTATTCCCGTAGTTTCCGAACCTTTTAAGGAAGTCATTATTGATGTGGTTGGACCATTACCGAAGACGCGTAGTGGTAATGAGTATATTTTGACAATCATGGATAGGATGTCTCGATATCCCGAGGCAATACCACTACGTACAATAAAAAGTGTTAAAATTGTAGATGTACTAATTGACTTTTTTACCAGGTTTGGGATGCCTAAGATTATTCAATCGGATTGTGGTTCTAATTTTGTTAGTAGGTATTTCAGAGATAAAATGGCAGAGTTAAATATAAAACATGTGACCTCTTCTCCATATCATCCGGAAAGCCAGGGAGCTCTGGAGAGATTTCATCAGACCCTGAAATCCATGGTAAAGAAATATTGTTTGATTAATGGTTCTGAATGGGATAAGGAATTACCTTATTTGTTGTTCGCTTTTCGTTCTGTCCCAAGTCAGTCTTTAGGTTTTTCGCCTTTCAGCCTTGTGTTTGGCCATTGTGTTCGAGGTCCTCTTGATGTGGTTCGTGAGTCTTGGGAGGGAGACGTCCCTGAGGTTAATTTATTGGATTATGTGTCTAATCTAGGCGATAAATTAACCAAGGCTTGGAAATTTGCGGGTGAAAACTTATTATGTAGCCAAAAAAGAATGAAGTTTTTCTTTGATAGGAGGTCCAAGGCACGCGACTTTGCGGTAGGCGATAAAGTATTGGTTTTGTTACCCTTCCCAGGGAATCCATTGAAAGCTTCTTTTTCAGGTCCTTGGAAAATTTTGAAAAAAGTAAGTGAAGTTAACTATTTAGTGGAGACACCTCAAAGAAGGAAACCTTTTCAACTGTGTCATGTAAATATGTTGAAAGCTTATATGGAACGGGAAAAAGTCATTCCTGTGGCAACTATTGGGAACACGGTAGATTCTGAGAACAATAACCATTTTTCTTTTTCAGAGGGGGAGGGTATTGATGATAATTGTTTTAATGGATGTGAATGGCGGTCGGATAATAGAAAGTCTTTGGAAAAATTTTCGGGAGTAATTTCACATTTAGGTAAGGAAGAACAAAGGTCTTTGAAAAATTTAGTATCTAATTACAAAGAATTATTTTCGGATGTACCGGGTAGGACTTCGGTTCTTGAACACGATGTAGAGGTAGGTAGCGCCACTCCTGTGAAACAATCTCCTTACAGGTTGAATCCCTTCAAAAATGAGGTTGTAGCAAAAGAAGTGGATTATATGCTAAAACATGACCTAATTGAACCTAGTCAAAGTCCTTGGTCATCACCTGTTGTATTGGTCAAGAAATCCGACGGTGATTTCAGGTTATGTTTTGATTACCGTAAGTTGAATGAGTTATCTAAATCTGATTGTTATCCATTACCTCGAATTGAGGATTGTATTGATCGAATGGGGAAGGCCAAATACATTAGCAAATTCGATTTGTTGAAAGGTTATTGGCAAGTTCCTCTTTCAAAGCGGGCAAGGGCCCTGTCTGCTTTTGTAACACCACATGGATTGTTTCAATGTAAAGTTATGCCGTTTGGTATGAAGAACGCGGCTGCTACCTTTCAGAGGTTAATGAATACTTTAGTCCATGGTTTAGAAGGATGTGTTGTGTATATTGATGATATTGTTATTTATAGCGATGATTGGGAAACCCATTTAAAACGTATTAGGGCACTATTTGAGGTGTTGAAAAAGGCAAATTTGGTAATTAATTTAAAGAAAAGCGATTTCGCAAAGGCGAAGGTGGTATATTTGGGTCATGAGGTTGGTAATGGTAAAGTTGCTCCTAAGCAGGCCAATATCGAAAGTATTGAAAATATGGTAGTCCCTAAATGTAGGAGGGATGTCCGAAGATTCCTTGGTTTGAGTGGGTACTACCGAAGGTTTGTTAGGAATTTTTCGGATATAGCCGATCCGTTAACAAATCTCTTGAGAAAGAATGTAGCATTTGTCTGGACGAATGAAACGCAAAGGGCTTTTGATAATTTAAAAAGTTTTAATTAATTTCCCTGTCTTGAGAGCTCCTGATTTTGACCTTCCTTTTTCTCTTGCCACGGATGCAAGTGACGTTGGTGTAGGAGCGGTGTTGTTGCAGAATGACGAGCAGGGAGTTTCTCATCCTGTCGCATTCTTTTCAAAAAAATTGTCCTCCGCCCAACGTAGGTATTCAACTGTGGAGAAAGAGACACTTGCGTTAATATTCGCTATTAATCATTTTCAGGTTTATCTCTCCTCCTCAGATACACCTATTAAGGTCTTGACAGACCATAATCCTCTGACCTTCATCAGCAGATACAAAAATAAAAATCAACGATTGATGAGGTGGAGTCTCATGCTGCAAGAGTGGAATTTAGAATTTTCCCACATCCCAGGAAAAGATAATATTGTTGCCGATTTTCTCTCTCGCAGCGTTGAATATTAGTTGATTGACAGAGGGCTATGCAGTTATTAAAGGTAGTATCTGTATCGTTCTAATTATGGTGTGTGTGCTGTTGAGGTGGGCACGTAGTGAGTAGAAGTAAATGTATATTTAAGATTTATTAATCATGGTTTGTTTACAGAAGACTATAATGTTCTGGGTATATGATATAGGATCTTTAAGGTTAAAAGGTAAGGGTGATCACTGGTACTTTCCAATGATTGATTAATTAGATGGGTCATGGGCTCACGGGTCTGTAGCACAACAGCCGTTTTTTAGGCGCTACAGGCTGGTGTATGAGTGGTACCCTAGACTGAGTTAAGGTTAATCTACTAAGGTTTAGAGGTGTCAGGTACGATAAGGTTTATAATAAGCTAAGAAAAGAGATAGGCACTAATCTGGTATTCTGTATTTTCAGGCTAATAATTACGCTTCATCGAGTTTGTTTGTTTGTGCAGGAGAGTCTTGTGGTGGTCTTCTCTGTGTCGTTCGGTG
>NC_090735.1:79950912-80005912 GCF_036898095.1 Palaemon carinicauda | reverse complement strand
GAGAGAGAGAGAGAGAGAGTGTGTTACAAGGATTTTAGATGTCTCAAAGACTTTTTATTCCATCTGCCGAGATTCCATTTGCTCTTTGGTAGAGCAACCTAGTTTAAGCATTTAGAGAGTTCTTATGATCTTGCGTAACTTATTCTCGAACTTGTTTACCATGTTACTGTTTACTACATCATGTGAAAGTCTATTCCAAACATTTGCTATTTTGTATGTAATGAAATTGCCACACTGAGTGGTGTTGTATCTTTTCAATTCCAGTTTGTATCCTTTACCTCTGGACTAATTTGTGCAAAGCGTGAATACATTGTTGTAATCTACATTTGATATTCGTTTAAGAATTTTGAATGCCTCTATTTACTATCCCCTTAGTCGTCGAGTTTTTAGATCAAATAATTTCAAACTTTCCATCCTCTGTCTATATCCAAATTGCTTTAGTGTTGGAACTAATTTGGTGACCCTAGCTTGTACTGCTTAAAGTCTATTATCTATATCCTTCTGAATACATGGACCCTAAAATTGGACTCCGTATTCTAGATAGGGTCTTACTAGTGATGTGTACAGCAGTAGTACAGTGTGTGTTTCTGAATTGTCTCTTTATGTAACCTATTAGTTTCTGTGCCATATTTTCAGCTTTTATGCTCTGTTTGGTGAACTATAAATCCTTGCTGATAATAATACTGAGATCTTCCTCCTGATCCACACTTTCTATTTCACTACACAGCAGTGAGTAATCTGATAGCCGGTTACGATAACCTATGTGCATGACTTCATATTCCCACAGTTGAAAGGCATTTAAAATTTTCTGGACCATTCTCCAAGCGTCATTAGATTCTCTCTTAAAGCTTCTATGTCTTCTGCCTTCTGAGTTCGCATCATTTATTCCTAGTTTAGTATCATCGGCAAATATGGCTATTCTACTAGTTAATCCTATATCTATGTCGTTTATGTAGATCTGAAATAGCAATGAGCCAAGGACGGATCCTTGAGGTATTCTGCTTATAATAGCTGCCCACTCTGAAGCTTCTCCAATGATTACATCACTCTGTTTTCTGTTTATTGGCCAATCTTCGATCCATTCAGCTGGCTCGTCAATGATGCCTAGTTTTCTGATTTTGACCATTAATTTTCTAAAAGGAACTTTGTCAAAAGCCTTTTGAAAGTCTAGGTATATGATGTTTATTGCCCTCCTTTTGTCATAAATGCTAAACACATTGTAAAAAAATTCCAAAATATTTGTGACATATCTCTTTTGTTTAAAACCATATTGGCTGTCTATCAGAAGATCTTTTTTCTATATGTTCTACTATTGAATCTACTGTAATTCATTCAAAAATTGTGCAAGGAAATGAAGCTAAGACACACAGGTCTGTAGTTGCCATGTTCTTCATTTGGTCCCTTCTTGTAGATTGGCTGGACAATGCCTTGTTTCCATCCTCGTGGTGCCTTTCTTTTGTTGGCTGTATTTTGGAATATTTGGTAAAAGTGTGGGATTATCTCATTATTATTATTATTATTATTATTATTATTATTATTATTATTATTATTATTATTATTATTATTAATCGTTAAGCTACAACCCTAGTTGGAAAAGCAGAATGCTATAAGCCCAGGGCCTCCAACAGGGAAAATAGCCCAGTGAGGAAAGGAAACAAGGAAAAAATAAATATATTAAGAATAACATTAAAAAATACCTCCTATATAAACTATAAAAACTTTAACAAACAAGAGGAAGAGAAATTAGATAGAATGGTGTGCCCGAGTGTACCCTCAAGCAAGAGAACTCTAACCCAAGTTAGTGGAAGACCATGGTACAAAGGCCATGGCACTACCCAAAACTAGAGAACAATGGTTTGATTTTGGAGTGTCCTCCTAGAAGAGCTGCTTACCATAGCTAAAGAGTCTCTTCTACCCTTGTCAAGTGGAGGGTAGCCACTGAACAATTACAGTGCATTAGTTAACCCATTTGGTGAAGAAGAATTGTTTGGTAATCTGTGTTGTTAGGTGTATGAGGATAGAGGAGAATCTTTAAAGAATATGCCAGTCTATTTGGTGTATGTGTAGGCAAAGGGAAAGTGAACCATAACCAGAGAGAAGGATCCAATGTAGTGCTGTCTGGCCAGTTAAAAGACCCCTTAACTCTCTAGCGGTAATATCTCAACAGGTGGCTGGTGCCCTGGCCAACCTACTACTTCTTGTAGTTCAATAATATCTCTTGGATGAATATCACCTGGACCTGGTGCCTTAGACTTACTGAGTTCTTTCATTTTCATTTTAACATTATCCATTGTAAAGGAAATTCTATTTAATGATTGTGGGCCTTCATAAATAATAGATGGTTCGGGGACGGTCATTGATTCTTCCCTAGTGAATACAATTGTGAAATATGCATTCATCGGTTCAGCTTTCTCCAAATCACTTGTTATAAGATTACCATCCGAGTCTCCTAATGAGCTAATGTTGTTTTTGATTGGCTTTCTACTGTTTACATATGCAAAAAATTCCATTGAATTTTCTTTACTAGCTGAAGCCACACTTTTCTCTTCATTGATCTTGCCTTTCTAATTAGTTTAGTTGTGAGATATGCATTCATCAGTTTGTCTTTTTCCATATCATTTTTCAAAGGATCACCCTCCGAGTTCTTAACTGGCTTGTTGTTTTTTACTTGCTTTCTACTGTTTACATAAGCAAAAAATTCTTTTGGGTTTCTTTACTAGCTGAAGTTAACTTTTTTTTTCTCTCTCTCCACTGCTCTTGGCCTTTCTAACTAGTTTACCTATTTTTAGGCTTAACTTCTTGTGCTCGGAAATTTCATGAATTGAAGGCTGTGGACCCATTGATTTATGTTTCCTGTCTCTGCTTCTTATTGAAATGGTTATTTCTATGTTGAACCACTTAGGTTGTGGAGTTCCATTTGGTAAAATTTTTCTATGCTGAAATGCAGTGTGTAATAGATGAGATCACAGAGAGAGATATGAAAATTGTGATTGGTGACTTCAATGCTGAAGTTGGAAGGAATAATCAAGGAATATATAACGTGATGGGTGACGAGGGTCTTGGCGAAGTCGCAAATGAGAATGGAGCACATTTCATAAGTTTCTGTTTAGCAAACAATCTTGTCATTTGAGGTACCCTTTTTCAACACAAGAACATCCACAAATTTACATGGATTTCACTATGTGACAATCGCAAAAATCAAATAGATCACATTGCCATTAACAAAGAGAGAAGGAAGACTTTGTGAGAAATGTAAGAAGCTATAGAGGTGCAGATATTGGTAGTGATCACCAGCTCCTCATTGCCACACAGAAATTAAAACTGAAAGCACACAACAGAAAAGGTAGATAGAATACCTAGGCTTGATACAGCTAAAGTCAGTTGGTAGTGAAGTCTTGGGACACGCAGATACAAGGAAAAAGCCATGGATATCAAATGATACTTGGGATACTATAAAAAGGAGACAAGACAAAAATTGATTGTGGAAAGACTCCAAGGAAGTAATGAAAATTACGGATAGAGAATGCTAAGTATTCCAGTATTGATAATGAGGTAAAAAAAAAAAAACAGGAATGACTAGAGAGAATATTCAGACAGTAAAGAAGATGAGGCTGAGAAAAAAAAAAACTATGAATTCAGGGAGTGGCTATGGTGTAAGAATTTCTCATAGAATCATTAATGAAATCTTGACTGGGGCAAAGAAGAAGCATATACACATAAAAAAGAGAGATGGGTCTATTATAACAACACATGAAGAATAAAGACAACGTTGGATGGAACACTTTAGTGAGGTTATGAATAGGAGATATGAAGGGAATAATTTTATTGATATACCTGAAGCTGATGAAGACTTTGATGTGCCCATAAATGAATTCAGTGTGTTTGAAGTCAAAACTATCCTAAAAAACTAAAGAGATGGATAGCCCGTGGATACGATTGAATAACTGCCAAGATGATACTGACCAAAAATGAAGTGACTCCCAGACTACTTACAAGATTATTTTGTATAATGTGGCATGAAGAGGCACAACCTGATGAATGGAATTAGGAGTGTTGGTGAAAATGGTAAAAACAGGAGACCTGACTGATGGCAATGATTACAGAGGCATAACACTTACGTCAGTTATGGAAATATATGAATGAATGCATGATTTGTAATTATCTGGTATCATAACATCAGTGGTCATTGACGCCGATTTAATCATGCTTAATTAACAATTAATCACATAAATAAAAACTAAAAATAAAAATAAGAATAAGTTAACAATGAAACTTTTAAAATTTAATACATTTAAAAATGAGTAAGAAGGCCGGATTCTAATATGAATTCAAAAATGCTACTAACATCATAAAAAAGGTCCTTTCCAAGAATCTTGGTGAGAATGTACCTGTCATATTCACCACGAGCTTCAGACAGGAATTGTTCCCTGATACCCACAAGACTGGGATGTTCAACAAGTAAATGCCTCACAGTCAGAGGGACCAAACAATCATAACAGAATGGCTGACACCTGCCACTCATCAGGAACTCGTGAGTCAAACTTGAGTGCCCAATTCTAAGGTGACAGAGGACAGTCTCCCAGCTTCTTGGCATATTTTCATACTTCCAGGTATTGCATTTATTATTTCCTTCATGTTATTCTGATCAACAGAATTCCAGTAGCGTTGCCAAACATCACCAAGAGATTTTTTTATATCAGGCAAAATGTCATTACTAGGAAGATATCTTCCAGGAAGTAATTTGTCTGCCGCTTCATTACCAGGGACACCCACACGAGGCGGGACCCAGCAAAACTTAACTTCTTTACCTGCAGTGCAGCAAATATAGAACCACTAAAAATTTTAAAACTAAAGGGTTGGTTGGCTTAAAAACCGTAAATGCTTGTAACACTTTTTCCATCACTAAAAATAGTAAAATTTCCCTCTTTCATTACTGCTGTTTTTTTTTCAATAGAAGTCAGGATACCATACAGCTCTGCTATAAAAGATAGAGGATTTTAAAGGGAGAGCAAGTTTACAAATAAAAAGAGGATTGTACACCCCAAATCCAACGCCAGCACTGGATTTGGAGCCAACCGTAAATATAAATCCACTATCCCTGTGCTGTTCTGCATGTTCTAAAGAGTTGAACCAAAATCTGTCAATTACCATGTTGCCTTTAGCGCAAGTGTAATAATTACAGAGAGAGATCTTTGAAAATTTCCAGGGAGGGGTGACTGATAGCCTGAAATTACTACCTCGCTCTTGGAGAGATTCAGGCTATTCAGCATTCTTTCACTCTAAATCCATAAGGCTTTGGGGATGTAGAGTGAATCTCATAGTAAGAGAAGAAATTCTCTCTATTAGCAGCTTCAGAAAGACAATGAATTAGGAAGCATCTTTACCCTATACCAATATCTAATCATAGTAGACTGGCGATATAAGTACAGAGGCCATTCACCTGCATCAACTAAGGGACTAGGGATGGGGGATGACTCAAAAGTGCCAGTAGCTAATCTGATGCCAGTATGATGAATGGAATAAAAAATCTTCAATTTGGTAGTGGAAGCTGAATAACATATTCAAAATCCATATAAAAGTTTGGGTAAAATAAGTGATTTATACAATATTAGGAGAGTCTGATGATCTGTTCCCCATGATGAATAAGCTAATACATTAAAAATATTCTGAATCTCTAAATATTTACATTTTAGTTTTTATGTGAAACCCAAGTCAGCTTTCTATCAAATGTTAAACCTAGAAATTGTGTTTCTTCAATGCAGGAAAAACGATGATTTTCTAAATATATATATATATATATATATATATATATATATATATATATATATATATATATATATATATATACATATAACATATAAACATACATTAATATACATATTAGTAGGATGGCTAGGGCACCAACTACCCGTTGAGATACTACCACTAGAGAGTTACAGCATCTTTTGACTGGCCAGACAGTACTACATTGGATCCTTCTCTCTGGTAAGGTTCATTTTATCTATGCCTACATATAAACCGATTAGTCTAGCCTATTCTTTATATATTCTCATCTGTCCTCATACAACTGACAACACTGAGATTACCAAACAATTCTTCTTCACCCCAGAGGTTACTGCACTGTAATTGTTCAGTGGCCACTTTCCTCTTGCTAAGGGTAGAAGAGACTCTTTTAGCTATGGCAAGCAGCTCTTCTAGGAGAAGGACACTATTCTACCTAATTGCTTTTCCTCTTGTTTTGTTAAAGTTTACATAGTTTATATAGGAGATATATATTTTGATGTTGTTACTCTTAAAATATTTTATTATTCCTTTTTTCCTTTCTTCACTGGGCTATTTTCCCTGTTGGAGCCCCGTGGCTTATAGCATCCTGCTTTTCCAACTAGGGTTGTAAGTTAGTAAGTAACAATATATATATATATATATATATATATATATATATATATATATATATATATATATATATATATATATATATATATACATATATATACATATATATATATATATATATATATATATATATATATATATATATATATATATATATATATATATACACACACACATATATATATATATATATATATATATATATGTATATGTATATATATATATATATATATATATATATATATATATATATATATATATATTTATATATATATACATATATATATATATATATATATATATATATATATATATATATATATATATATATATATATATATATATATATATATACATATATATATATATATATATATATATATATATATATATATATATATATATATATATATATTATATAGAAATATCTATCATATATATATATATATATATATATATATATATATATATATATATATATATATATATATATATATATATATATAAAAGCATATGGGTCTGGGTATACGCCATGAATGCAGCAAAAATGAATCATAACTGCTTTACTTGTAGTAAATTTAATGCCATTCAAATCTGCCCATTTCAAATTCCATTGATCGTGAGTTGAAGCTTTCTTTCAACTGTTGTCATTCCTGCTCCTGCAAATGAAACAAAAAGGTCATCAAAGAAGAGAGTATGGAGGACGTCATCTGGCATCACGGAAGAAGTCCAATTAATTGCTAGCGCAAATAATGTAACACTTAAGTACACTGCCCTGTGGGTCTCCTTCCTCCGGGCACTTTCTTTCAGACAGAGTATTACCCATTCTATCATGAAAGAACTGTCTTTTTAAAAAGGCCATAATGAATAAAGGTAACTCACCTCTTAGACCAAACTCATGGAAAGTTTCAAGGATACCATACCACATGCTCTTTCAAAATCAAAGAATACTGTCACATGATGTTTCTTAGAAGCAAATGACTCGCAAATGGATGACTAAACGAACAAGTGCATCCAGTGTAGAGGGCATTTTCTGAAACCCACACTGAACTGGTGATAAAATACCCAACTTTTCCAGTATTCATACAAGCCTTGCATTGACCATTTTTTCGATAATCTTACACAAACAACGTCAATGCACTTGGTCGGTGGCTTGCAACTCAAAACATTGTCCTTTCCAGGTTTTAAAAAAGCTAAAATAATGGCCAGTTCCCAAACTGATGGGAAACTATGGTCTCGCCATATTCGGTTAATAATACTTATGAAAAAAACTTTTGTGTTACTACACAGGTGCTTTATCATTGCATAGGGAATTTCATCTGGGCCTGGGGCTGTATCATTGCATGATGATATTGCAGAGTTAAATTATCTCTGTAAATGGGAGATTGTATGTCTCATCTTTGATATGAAGTTGAGAGTTTTCTTTTTCTTTATATCTAATACAGGTAGCTTTCCTTAAATCCTTATTCCTTATTCTATGTTTGGGTTCCCCCAGGTCCCTCAGTTTGAGGCACCAAAGAGTTGCTAATGCATCTTCCGGTGTATTTTGCATCTTCCAGTCTTGGATGGTCTGGGATACATCTTAGGTATTTATCGAGCTTATTCTTAAACACATATACGCTCACTCCTGATATGTTTCTTAGATGAGCTGGCAGCGCATTAAATAGTCGCTGCATTATCGATGCAGGTAGCTTTCCTTAAATCCTTATTCCTTATTCTATGTTTGGGTTCCCCCAGGTCCCTCAGTGTGAGGCACCTCGTATATCCACCAGAGAGTTGCTAATGCATCTTCCGATGTATTTTGCATCTTCCGGTCTTGGATGGTCTGGGATGCATCTTAGGTATTTATCGAGCTTATTCTTAAACACATATACGCTCACTCCTGATATGTTTCTTAGATGAGCTGGCAGCGCATTAAATAGTCGCTGCATTATCGATGCTGGTGCGTAGTGGATTAATGTCCTTTGTGCCTTCTTTAGTTTTCCTGGTATAGTTTTGGGCACTATTAATCTATCCCTGCTTGCTCTTTCTGATATTTTTAGCTCCATGATGTTTTCAGTAATTCCTTCGATTTGCTTCCATGCTTTTATTATCATGTAGCGTTCTCTTCTCCTTTCTAGACTGTATAGTTTTAAAAATTGCAGTCTTTCCCAGTAGTCAAGGTCCTTAACTACTTCTATTCTAGCAGTAAAGGACCTTTGTACACTCTCTATTTGTGCAATATCCTTTTGGTAGTGTGGGTACCATATCACATTGCAGTACTAGAGCGTACTACGTACATAAGTTTTGCAAAGCATAATCATGTGTTCAGCTTTTCTTGTTTTAGAGTGTCTGAATATCATTCCCATTTATGCTTTACATTTAGCCAACAGTGTTGCTATTTGGTCGTTGCATAACATATTCCTGTTTAACATTACACCAAGGTCTTTAATTGCTTCCTTGTTTGTGATTGTCTCGTTATTAGGTCCCCTGTATGCACATAACATTCCTTCTCTGTTTCCATAGTTTATGGATTCAAATTTACCGGAGTTAAATACCATCCTATTTATCTCCGCCCATTCATATATTTTGTTTAGATCTCTTTGTAGTGAGTTCCTATCTTCTGACTTTTAGGATACCGTTCTCTTTCAAAATGATCAGTAATTAATTAATTTGAGTTTTCTGGCATCCTCATATCTAAGGTCATTGACGCCGATATCGTTTATTGTGAAAATGAAAAAAAAATAAATAAATAAAAGAATATTCAATTAAAACCATTTTAAAAGTTAAATATCTTTCAGAAGACTGGCTTCTGAAATAAAGCTAAAAATACCACTAGCATGGTAGGACACATCAGGTCCAAGTCTTGGCCAAGTTGAACCTGCCATCTTCCCCTTGAGCCTCAAACAGATATCTATTTATCTCCCTACTGTATGTGGGGCATTTGGGCAACTGTCAATGGTACCAAACAGTCGTCGCAATATGGTTGATGTTGGCCAGCCAGCTGAAACTTGTGTGTCAGCTGAGTGTGACCAATGCGGAGACGACAAAGAGTAGTCTCCTACTTTCGGGGCATCATGTTATACCTCCAAGGAGATATAACATTACTTATTTCTCTCATCCTTATTTTCAAGTAAACCATCTCAATGCAGTTGCCAGTTATTACTAATAAAATTCTTAATTGTAGGTAAAAAATCATTACTGGGAATGGGATACCTTCTTTAGTAGCAACTCAGCTGCTCTCTCATTTCTAGACACACCTACGTGGGCCGGACCTAACAAAATCGAACTGTTATACCTTTCATACTAATGATTAAAAGCCAGCCACTCTAAAATCTTTAAACTAATGGGTTATTGGAATTTAACTTCTAAAGCTTGTAGGACATTTCTTGCATCACTAAAAATGGTAAAATTGCCCTCGTCTTGTAACACTATTTTCTTGATAGCAGTTAGTATGCCATATATTTCGGCCGTAAATATGGAAGCTGTTAAAGGAAGTGCACCTCCACAATTAAAAGCATTACTATATACTTCAAATCCAACGCCAGCATCAGACTTGGAGCCATCAGTTTATATAAAAGTCGATTCCTATGATGCTGTCCTTGTTTACAGAACACCAAAGGATTTGCAATGCTTGCTTACCAGAATGCATGAAACATCACATGAGGTTTGGGTGAAGATAAATAGAAGAAAGACAGAGATGGTGATAACAGAGAATGCAATGGAAGATGAAATATCATTGGAAGGAGAAAGGATTAATGAGGTAGAATCATTTAAGTATTTATGACCTATGATTTTCAATACAGGGTCATTAGAATTAGAGTTTAGTGAAAGATTGAAAAAAGCAAATCAGACAATGGCTAGGTTAAGTCAAATTTGGAAACCAAATCGCCTGAAATTACATATAAATATCCGCCTACATATTAGTTTAGTGAGATCGGTGCTCCTCTATGGACTTGAGTCATGGTAAGACTATAAAACAATCTCCAAGAGATTTTGTAGATTTCAGAACAAAGCTCTCAGAAGGATATTGGGAGTTAAATGGCAAGACAGGGTTAGGAATGAAATTTAAAGAGACATTACTCAATTGCCATACGTGGATGAGATCAGGATGAAAGGTAGATGGAGATGGTTGGGCATGCTCTTTGCACTCCCCAAGAGAAATTAGTTCACCAAACGTTCAGCTGGGCTCCACAAGGCACTAAAAGAGTTGGAAGACCAAGGCCTACATGGCTGAGGACTATGAAGCATGAAGTAGGAGATGATGAATGGAGAAGTATTGAATTAAAAGCTCAGGATAGAGACAACTGGCAAAATCTAACTGAAGTCCTTTGCGTCAATAAGCGTAGGAGGAGATGATGATGATGATGATACATTTAGCCCTTTTCTCTTTATATGTATCCACAAAGGAGTCCCATTGTGTATCTATGTTCCCCATTTCGTTGTATTCTAAATACTTGTATTCTTTCAGTTTTATCCAGTTACTTTGTCTGTAGTCCAGCTTTTTTTATAATTTTCCTTTCTTTTAGATGAGGAATATTTACCTGACACCTAACTATTCTGTGGTCACTTTTACCAATATTTTTGCCTACTGAAACACTGGATACTAAATTTTCTTCTGTTGTTAGCACAATATCTAGCACGTTGTTTCCCATGGTTGGTTTGAACCAACCCACTGATGGAGGAATGTATTGTTGACCAATTCTAGTAGCCTATGTTCCTCTGTGTTTGATGTGGAATTCATGGTGTCCTAGTTTACTAATGCATTGAAGTCTCTCTTCATCCTGTTCTTGTTTTCATGTGGTGGTATGTATATTACTAGTATAGACATGTTGATATTTGCACCTGTCACTTCACATTCGGTTTCTAATTTAATTACTATGGAGTTTAAGTGATTTTCAATATAGAGCATTACCTCTCCACCTTTTTTTTTAGTAAGGTAATCCTTCTTGAAAAGCTTGAAACCTGGGATATCGTATTCTCCGATAAAATCCTTTACTTTTTTGTTGAACCCAGGTCTCAGTAATGACTATGACATTTAGTTCCTCACTAGCTAACATTGCCCTGAAGTTTTCCATTTTGTTTTTAACTGACTGAGTATTGAATTGTGGCACCTTGAGGAAATTTTCTATAATTTTTCTCATTATCTGTGGCTTTGCTAGTCTCCCTTATTTACTACTGTTTTATTTTTATTTTGTCAGCATTATCGAACGTTTCTGCCATAATTTGTTGTTGGAGGATTTTCTAAGAGTCTAGTTTATTCTTGGTCTACTGTGTTTAAGTAATTGAACAGGTTGAGATTAACTTGGTTTCCATATACTCTCTTGCCTTCTTCATTAAAGTGTATTCCGTCTTTGCTGTAAAAAGTATCTCAAAAAAGGGAAAGAGTTACACGAATCACAAGGATTTTGGATGTCTCAAAGACTTTTAGTCCATCCATGGCGACACTATTTGCTCTTTGGTAAAGCAATTTAGTTTAAGTATTCAGAGAGTTCTTATGATCTTGTTTAACTTATTCATGAACTCGTTTACCATGTTACTGTTTACTACATCATCTAGAAGTCTATTTCAAGTATGGTATTTGCTATTTTGTATGTAAGAAAATTGTCACATTGGGTGGTGTTGTATCTTTTCAATTCCAGTTTGTATCCGTTACTTCTGGACTGATTTATGCAAAGCATGAATAAATTGTTATAATCTACATTTATTATTCCTTTAAGAATTTTGAATGCCTCTTTTAAAAGCCCCCTTGGTCGTTAAACTTATAGATAAAATGAGTTCAAACGTTCCACCCTTCGTCTATATCCAAGTTGTCTTAGTGTTGGGACTAGTTTGGTGGCCCTAGCTTATACTGCTGACAGTCTATCTATAGCCTTTAGAATACTTGGGCCCCAGAGTTGGACTCCGTATTTGATATGGGGTCTTACAATTGATGTGTATTGTTGTAGTACAGTATCTTTGTTTCTGTATTTGAATTGTCTCTTTGTGTAACCTATTAGTATTTGCACTTTCTATTCAGCTTTTATGCTCTGATCAGTAAACTTCAAATCCTTGCTGATAATAACACAGAGATCTTCCTGCTGGTCCACACTTTCTAGTTCATTACCCAGCAGTGAGTATGGGTACTATGATTGCGGGTTACTATAAACTATGTGCATGACTATACATTTCCCAAACTTGAAATGCATTTACCATTTTCTGGACCATTCTTCTAGCTTCATTAGAACATCTCTTAAAGCTTCTACATCTTCTGAGTTTGCAACACTTATGCCTAGTTTAGTATCGTCGGCAAATTTGACTATTCTACTACTTAATCCTAAATCTACGTCGTTAATGTTGATCAGAAATAGCAATGGGCCAAGGACAGATCCTTGAGGTACTCTGCTTGTAACAGCTGCCCACTCTGAAGCTTCTACACTGATTACAACTCTGTCTTCTGCTTGTTAGCCAATCTTTGATCCATTCAGCTGGCTCGTTAATGACGCTTAGTGCCCTAATTATGACCATTAATTTTTTATGAGGAAGTCTGATGGATTTCTGAAAGACTGGGTATATGATGCTTATTGCCCTGCTTTTGTCATAAATGCTAACCATGATGTGGAAAAATCCCAAAAGATTTGTCACACATGATATCTTTTGTCTATAACTATGTGGGCTGTCTATCAAAAAAATTGTTTTACTCTATATTTTCTACTATTGAATGTACTATATCTGATTCAAAAATTTTGCAAGGCACTGAAGTTAAAAACACAGGTCTGTAGTTGCTAGGTTCTTTTGGTCCCTTCCTGTAGATTTGAGGAACATTGCCTACTTTCCATCCCTGTGGTGTCTTGTTTTCGGTGGCTGTCTTTCAGAACAATTTTTAAAAGTGTGGGCTTATCTCTTCTTCTAGTTCTATAAACTCTCTTGGAGGAATATCATCTGGACCTGGTGCTTTAGACTTACCGAGTCCTTTTATTTTCTTTTTGATATCATCCACTTTAACGGTAATTCTAATTCATGATTGTGGCCCTTCATGTTTGATAGCTGGTTTGGGGAGGGTCGTTGATTCTTCCCTAGTGAGTACAGTTGTGAAATATGCAGTTCTATAATCTCTCTTGGAGGAATATCATCTGGACCTGGTGCCTTAGACTAACCAAGTCCTTTCATTTTCTTTTCGACATCATCCATTGTAAAGGTAATTCTAATTAATGGTTGTGGCCTTTCATGTTTGATTCTTGGTTCGGGGAGGGTCGTCGATTCTTCCCTAGTGAATACAGTTGTGAAATATGCATTCACCACTTCGGATCTTTCCAAATCACCTGTTATAAGATTACCCTCCAAGTCTCCTAATGGGCTAATGTTGTTTTTTATTGGTTTTCTACTGTTTACATATGCAAAAAATTCTATTGGGTTTTCTTTACTAGCTGAAACCACTCGTTTTCTCTTCACTGATCTTAGCCTTTCGAAATAGTTTATCTACTTCTTGGCTTTACTTCTTGTGCTAGGTGTTGATATTCTCCCCTGTCATTTGATATTCCATTTCTAGTTTAATTTCTATGGGGTTTGAGTTAATTTTAACAGAGAGCATTACCCCTCCATCTTTTTTGATAAGGCGATTCTTTTTCAAAAGCTTGAAACCTGGGATTTCATATTTTCCGATAAAATCCTTTGTTTTTTCTTGAATCCAAGTCTCAGTAATGCCCATGACATCTAATTCCTCACTAGCTATCCTTGCCCGGAAGTATTCCATTTTGTTACTAACTGATTGAGCATTGAATTTTACCACTCTGAGGAAATTTTCAATATTTTTTTTCTCGTCGTCTGTAGCTTTGCTAGTTTCCTTGATTTACTAGTGTTCTAGTTTTACTTTTATCTGTATTATCTTAGATTTCGGCCAAATTTCCTCTATTGGTTTTTGGAGGATTTTCTAAGGGTCTAGTTTGTAATGAGAGAGAGAGAGAGAGAGAGAGAGAGAGAGAGAGAGAGAGAGAGAGAGAGAGAGAGAGAGAGAGAGAGAGAGAGAGAGAGAGAGAGAGTGTGTATGTGTGCAATAACTCGTAATAATAGCTTTAAACGAACTGAATGAAAATATGACAAAGCTATAACATATTGATACTGATGCAGTATCTATTATGCTTTCATATTCGCACATATTGTCAACAGCAGTGGCTTGAGATCAGCTGATTTCTAAGAAGAGTAAAAAAAATAAAAATAATTACGGTAATTGTTGATTCTTGAAATGCCCAGGAAATTTAAAACCAAAATACAAAAGTGCCTTAATGAAGACAATTAACTTCTAACTTTTTTAGTCTGTAATAACAATCAGCTGATGAAATCGATTGCTCTGTTTCAAGCCTTAGCCTACACTTGAAAATGGATTTATGCTCACTACAATTCACGATGTATTGATGTTAATTTCATTCTTAAACTCAGGGTTATTTAATATAATTATGCATAGTTAATACAGTTATCTATTTCAGGTAAAATAAAGTTCATTTAATTAAAACACCAAAAATATTGGAAACTTGTATTCTTTTGGGAAAAAACAGATTTTGCCATAGGGAAAATCGATTTATGGGTGAGATAGCCATGTCATCCTGATGGAAATTACTCCTTTCAGCTTCTACTTGGGATATTTCTGCGAGTGATATACCAGAAAAATTTTACCTTAGAGGTATCAACAGAGTTCTAACCTCTGGAGCAAATATCCCGAAAGATATCGTGTATAAATCAGGGACGTGTTAATAACAAGCCAGGGCTATCCTTCCCCGAATAGAGTTAACCTTTGTCTCAAAGGACAAGGTAGAGGGAAGGATGTAGGCAAGTGACCCGTTACAACTCCCGATCTCAATATGCTACAACTAACATGTTTCCTGTTGAACCATTCCAGCAGCAGCCATCGCATGACGCGAGGTCCCAAACTGAGAATTGGGAGGGGATGGAAAGTAACGGGTGGGCCACCAGGACAACATGGCTATCTCTTCCAAAAATAGATTTTTCCTATGTCAAAATACGTTTTTTGGGCTCGAGCCATGTTGTCCTGATGGAAATGTACCAGAGAATTATCATTCTTAGTTGTGGCCAGAAGAATTTAAACCTTTATAACCCTTAAGACATATCACACTTTCTGTAGCATTGGTAACTATGGTACCAACCTATGGAGCAAGTGATATGTTTGTAAAAAGTAGGAGCAAAGGAAATAAACGTCACAGTCCCACTCACTGTGGAGAAGATCTTTGTCTCCAGAAGATGAAAAGACCAAAGTCTCTAAAAGGAGGGTTAAAAATTGAGGTACATTACTTTTATTTTGTATAGTAGGTCCAAAGAAAGGAAATGCAAAGAACAGAACTCTTTTTTTTTTTTCCAAAAGATACATAAATGTAACAGTAATTAATTGTAACATTATATACGGTAGACATACACAGAAAACCGGAGTTTTCCAACCCCAAAATTATGTAACAGAGTAATAAAATAGTAGCACGCATTAAATACAAGGAAAAATATCCCCTTTGACTCTAAGTAATATTAAATAGTACATTGGAAAGAGGTACATGAGTCCCCTTCCACAATGTAAACTGAGAAGTCCCGACCATACAGTCTATAAGAGTCCATATGCAACACTTAAGAAGCTGGTTTAATCACACTACCAGAGGCCATCACGAAGTGTTTAATCTCTTCCAACTGACGTAGGTAATGTTTAAAGAACACTCTTGAAGATTTCCATCCTGTGTAAGCCTTTAAGCCTGCAAAGGACATACATTGGAAAAAAAATTTAAGGAAGAGGAAACATTTCTAGGGTCCTGACCCACTGGAATACTTTCCGGGTCAGCCCTTCTGATGAAGTGGGTGAATTTGGACCCTAGCTGTTTCAGAGATAGGTCAGACCCTGTCGACTCCCCTTTAAAAAGTTGACCGCCTTTAAAGGCCCAGCTCTTGGATAAGTAGGCTTTAAGGCTCACCACAGGACACAGAGAAGGGTCCTCTTGTAGTGGAACAATTTTCCAGACCCTCCAGCTTTTTGTGGCAAGTTCGTTTTTTGCCAAGAATGCAGGATTTGGATAAAGGTTTACCTCTCCCGAATCTGAGAATT
Organism: Palaemon carinicauda; assembly: GCF_036898095.1. NCBI lineage: Eukaryota > Metazoa > Arthropoda > Malacostraca > Decapoda > Palaemonidae > Palaemon > Palaemon carinicauda. The sequence goes on along the minus strand of NC_090735.1, from coordinate 79,989,468 downwards.
CAATGTGGCAATCATCCCTTGAAAGGGCCACAATCTCACTGACTCTAGCACCAGAGGCCATAGTAGGCAAAAAGATAGATTTTAGGGGTGAGATCCCTCAGAGAGGCAGAGGCGTTATCTATTGAAGAGGCAAAGTGCAAGACTCTATCCAACGACTATGAAATAGCCTTGGAAGGAGCATTAGGTTTTAGTTTAGCACAAGCCTTCGGGATCTTATTGAAAAGCCCGCTATTGAGTTTGATATCAAAAGCATACGCAATTGATCTAGTTAGTGCCGACTTACACGACTCACCTTGATCGTGTAGTGAAATAAAGAAATATAGAAGTCCATAGAAATAGAAGAGGGCTGATGACTTTTCAAATGCAACTCATTTTATCCAGGAAGACAAATATCGTTTTGTGGCGTTGGACTTATACTCTTCTATGAAGTCAATTATTTCCCTTGGCACTCCAAATTCTCTTTGAGCCGAGAGAGCGAGAAAATCATGACCTGAAGGGTTTTCGTTATCCAAGAGGAAGCAAAGACAGTTGTCTGTTGAACAACCTAGGACAGCATTGGAGATGTTAGAGGGATCTGGAGGGATTTGAGTTCCAGGACAAGAGGGTACTAATTGTTCTTGGGCCTCTTGGGAGCCACCAGAGCTGTTGTTCCCTTGAAAATCTGCAGTTTGTTCAGCACTTTCAGTAGGAGGTTGAATGGACGAAATAGGTAGATGTGAGATCACTGGTTCCAATCCAGAGACATCGCATCCATTCCTGTCGCTTCCAGGTCCAAGTTTGGTGAAGTTTTCTGTTGAAGCTTGTCACAAAAAGATCGATTTGCAGTTCGGAGACTTGCTCTAGAATGAAACAGAATGATTTTACGTCCAGCGACCATTCTGTATCCTGAGGCTTAGATCTCGACAGTGCGTCCACCGTCACATTGCGAACCCCTTTGAGGGGAACTGCTGAGAAATGCCATTTCCTCATTTTTGTTAGAGAGAGAGTGGCTAGGATTACAAGGTTGATCTGATAAGATTTGGAGCCCTGTCTGATGACACAGTGCACTACTGTGTTGTTGTCGATGACCAATTTGACGCGTGATTTTGTCTTTGGGCATAGTCTCTTCACAGTCAGAAACACTGCCATAGCCTCTAGAACATTGATGTGAAACTTCTGATGTGATCGACCACTGACCCTGCACTTTCTTGGAAGAGGAGTGTAATCCCCAACCTTGTTCCCAGGCGTCCGTGTGAATAGTCACGGAAGGAAGAGGGTACTAAAGAGGGACGTCGTTTGATACTCTTGGCAATGGACCATGGCTTGAGCTGCTTCCACAGTAAGGTCGGGGTTTTGTGGCGAAGATCTCTCCGAGCATTAGATGCCTTTCTTCTCCAGACTCATTTGGCATCTTTGAGCTTTGCTTTCAGGATTGGGTCGGTCACAGCAGCAAACTGTAACGACCCCAAGACCCTTTCTTGTTGCTGTCTGGTGAATACTTTTGAAAGAGGTAGGCACCTGACAGAGTTTATTTCCTTTCTCTTGCCTCGTGGTAGAGAGAGGGCATGTGACTGTAGGTTCCAGTGAAGTCCTGCCACTGGAATTTCCGAGCTGGAGATAGCCTGGACTTCTCGAGGTTGAGTTGCAAGCCCAGAGATTGGAGGAAGTTCATAACCTCTTGGGTTGTTTGAAGGCATTTCGTCTTCGTTGCAGCCCAGACTAACAAGTCGTTCAGGTACACCATCACCTGTTCCGAAGTTGTTAGACATTGACCTTGACTAGTTTCGGGAAAATCCTTGAAGCTATACTGAGCCCGAAGGGCATAGCTTTGAATACGTAGGCCTTTCTTGCCCGTCTGAAAGCAAGGTAGGGGGAGAAGCGCCAACCTATTGGAAGATGGCAATAGGTGTCTGTAAGACCTATGGAGACGGTGTAGGGCCCCTGAGGAAGTAGGGTCCATATTTGCGAGAAAGTCAGCATCTGGAACTTGTCGTTCAGGATGCATTTGTCGTTCATGGATTTTGTGCAACGGATGACTCCCTTCCGGAGAAGGTCCTGAACATAATCCTCCAAAATGGGGTTCTGGGTTGAAAGAACCTCTTGAACTGGGGTGATTTCAGTATCCATTTCCACCCTAGCCCTTTTGAGACTATTCTGTGAGCCCAGGGATCAAACTCTCATTTATCCCTGAACAGGTGAAGTCATCCCATCACCAGAAGCTCCTCATTATTGTTGCAAAAGACCTGCAACTTTAGACGTCTTGTCTCTACTTCCTCGACCTCTAGTTCGACCTCCTGTTCCAGACCTTCCCATGTTACCGGGGCCCTTCCTATGAGCTTTGGCAGGGTGAAACGTGGTAGTAGCTCTCTCGTACACTAGGTTGAAGGCTGGAGACTGTGAAACGTACTGCTGGGGGACTGTGTACACAGTCTAAGGGATGGTGGCAACTGAGGCTCTCACGACAGGTTAGGAATTCCTCCCCTACCCTTGGGTTGAGGTCCTTCATTGGGGGTAAATTTTTCTTTAGATCCTGGTTTCCCAATCCTGGGGTCGCGAAGTGCTTTTTCTGGGGTTGCCAAAATCTCAAAATATCAAAATAAAAATAAAAATTCAAAATATGGCAGAACTCGTAGTAAAGAAAAAATATATAAATGTATTTGTGGATTTTTATCTATCGACTTGTATATATCTATTCATATATAAATATGAAAAAACTAAATCTTAATGGTGGTATCCTTGGGTGCCGAACACATTTGATACGTGAACAGCATCACCGTCCACGTCCAACCAGGCAGTCACTCCAGCTGTACTTCCGCAACGGGAAACACTGTCTGCAATTTTGCCGTCGTATATCGGTAAGTTGATGTATTTATACCTGTGACCCGTGTAGACGGATAATGAGATGTCGGAATATGGGTTTTCTTCATTTATTACAAAAGGTTCGTTCGTAAGTACACTATACAAAACTACTCTCTCAGGTGAGGGACTTGTCAACTCCAGCGCCCAATGGCAGCTTAACTCTCTTCGCTAGCAAAAAGCAATCTTTGCTATAATATGCCAAGACATTGGTTTTTATGGAATACTCATGAATATTGAGTTCATTTACTTTGTCGTACAAGACATCTACATACATGAATTAGGACACCTGTATAGTGATTTCAAATATGCTGCATAGGTTGCACTAAGTCTTTGTTTCTTTAAAATTCTTAATTACTCACGAAAAAGTGGTATGCCGACAATAGAAACAGAGTACTTCCCTCGCTGACAAAGTATTGCACCACAGTCTGTCAGTGGATGATAGTCTATCACAGCGTTCATAATTGAGGCTTCTAAAACCACATGGTACCCCCCATCATATTTAAAGAGAGAGATGGGCAAGGGAAGAGGAAGAGAAGGAGAGGAGCCAGGGAAGGAGGATGGGCCACTTTTCATGCCCTCTCCTCCAACATTTTTCTCTTTCCCCTTGCCACGCTTCCCTTGCTCCTCTTCCCCCTTCCCCGTCTTTCCATGCCCCTTCTCTTCCTGCTTCTCTTTTACCCCTCCCCTCCTCTCCTCCTCCTTCTTGCCCCCCTCCCCTCCTCTTTGATATTTCCTTGCCACCTCCCCTTCCTCTCTTCTTTACTCCTCCCCTTCCTTTTTATTTACCTCTTGTGAGTTTGAGTTGTTTCTATTGTTATTTCATTTATTGTGTTATTAGATGTGTGATTTTATTTGCATGTTCTTGTGAAGTTGGCGTGTCTGCGGCGCTGGTCCCACGGTCGAAAATGTCATTGGTTTGGCCGTTATTTGGAGGATTTTATGTCTCTGGTTTTTGAGGTTGGTGTTTTGGCAGTTGTTTAGAGATTTGGAGTATTGTATATGGTTGGTTTTTTAGGTTGTTTTGGCGAGATTTGGAGAGCTGTATATCATGATTTTTTCGTTTTCTGCTTCGTCTTATTTACTGCGATTAGCAAATATATTACACTTCTTTTCCTTGTTACTCCTTCCTTGACCCCTCCCCTCCTCTCTACACCTCCTCCTCCGCATTCCTTGCCCCTTCACTTTCCTTACTACCTACCCTCTTTCTTTATTCCTCCTTGTCATCTTTCCTTGTCACCGTCCCCCTCTTTCCTATTCTCTCAACCACCCTTCTCTTTCCTTGGCCCCCTCCTCTTCTCTTTCATTGGCCTCCATCCCCTCTTCTATCCTTGACCCCTTCCCCTCCTCCTTCTTGGCAGACTGCCATCAAAACAAAAAAACAGAAATCGGGTGCAACCTAAACATGATTTGAGGGTTGCACTTTCTAAGACTGAACCACGAATAGAGAAACTTAGCTGCATGATCCAGGACCAAGGCTTCCATAAAAATCAGTTTACCATTTAACAGAAAACATTTATACTTTTATATTGTTTTAGTGGAATGTGACGAAATATTATTCCAAAAGTTGGGTTTTTATTCATTTTAAGCCTTAAAATTGAAAATGCAATAATAAAATCAAATGATGTTATTTTGTCTTTTCCAACCGTATAGTACTTCTCTTATAGAAGGATATCTACTGTCCCTTACTTTTACAGACAACAACTAGTAATATTTAATAATACATATACAACAAACTAGTGGGGTCGCAGACATGGCTTGAGGTACATGATTGGGGTCACCTGAAAAAAAGGTTGGGAATCCATGCTTTAGATGAAATACCCCACTTGTCAATAAGGCTCTCATTCTCCTGAGCCACTTTGTCCATGACTTCTTCAACCAGCTTCTCAGGGAAGACATCCTTCCCCGAGATATTGGAGTCGATCAGTATTCTAGGTTCATGCCTGATCATAACAGTGGCTAGGCCGTGTTCTCTACATACTCTTTAGGCTAGGATGAAAGCATGGAGATCCCTATGAAGCATGATTAGGTGAGTTTTAGCCAAGACAGGGAAAAGATCAGATTTGGAATAGTTTCCAATAAGTATCTCTAGATAAGATTGAAAGGATAAAGAGGCAAAAACTCTCTTTAGCTTCCAGTTCTCCCTTCAATAGGGATTCGGGAATCGTAGGCAATTTCTCATTAAACTGTTAGCCTCCGGCGTCTTTATCAAGTTTTCCAACAGTGAAGGTATGTTGGACGTCTTCCCAATTGTTCAAATTGTAAGGAAGGGGTAGAGGGAAAGATTTACATGCCTCTAGCACTGGAAAGGGCCTGTTCTCCCTTACTGCTTTCAATACGGCCTTTAAGCTTCTAGAGGCAAAGGGGAAGACAGTACCTTTGGGAGCCATAAAAGTGGCCTGTTTCCTGCCAAAGGCAGAAAGTTGGGTATTAGTGAATTCAGCCGTGTTAACTCTCTAACCAAAAGGGATTGAGCCTTGTCATGATCCAGAACGATCGTTTCCTTAGGGAATGTATCATCCCTAATGGACACTTCTGAGTTAGGCCTTACAAATAGTAAGGATAGCTATCGATCGATGGAAAGAATTCCAAGTCCAAAACTGGCTTGGAACCCAAACCATCCCCAATATGATGGAACCCTTTGGTTAAGGCCATATTCTCAGCATAGTGCCAAGGGTTTTTAACTTTGCATTCTGGTAGGCTCTAAGCTGTGGGAGCATTAGAAGAAGGTACCTGTTGCAAAGCTTCTCTCCTCGCTGTTAGATATGCATGAGAATGTTCATATTTGGCAATTAAGTTCTCCATGAAAGCTTTCATGGACGCCATTAGTTCTAAATTACTTTGTAGCGAAGGTTTGTCTAATATCGGAACCGGGGTGGAGGTGGAAGCTGAGGCTTGGGTGAAAAGGAAAGAGGCATTGCAAGCTGCACTCACCTGATGTACATCCAATGACTCTTCCGAGGCTTCTGTGGTCAGCAGGATTCTCTCCTTCCCTGATGAAACAGAAGAAGTAGACGACTTGTCGTCCGTGTCCAGGCGCTCATGACTTACATAGCGTCTCGGACTTCATCATCTGCATGATCTGCTGTTACCGGCGGGGGTTGGACCATCGGTAACTGATGACGAAAAAACCGAGGACACCTCAGCCTTGGAAAAGAGGAGATCTTCCAGTTCCAGAGAAGGAAAATAAGGGACACCTTGTTAAGAGCTCTTTTGGAAGCCTCTTACCCTGTGTTGGAGCTAAATTTTTCCTTACAGGAGGTTGCAATACTTGTTAACCCAATTAAAAATGTGTATGCTCGTATTGAATGTTACTTAAAATACAATTACTACTGTATCTAAGGGAAGTTTACACAAACTATTTCACAATTTAAATCCAAATTTCCTTTCCTTCCTTTTTCTTTTCATTGTTACTTATATTTTCCCTTTTAAGCAAGTCAGTCGGAACGCTAATACAGTAATGCCTCAATATACAAAATTAATTAGCTCCAGAGTAGCTTTTGCTTTGTGAAACTTTTGTATCATGGGGCACGTTTTACATGTAAATTGCCTAATTCATTCCAAATCTTACAAAAACACCACATCAAATTTTATAATAAAGCCATAATCACAATGAAATACATTTGTATCATTCAATATACTTAACCTAACTATTATTAAGTGTAAGTTCAGTAGTTATTAGAACATCGTGCAATAATAAATTGAACATAATACAATAGATACAGTAAAATACTGTACCTATATGAAATATAAAGTACCATATGTACAGTACTATTATTATCGTTACCCTTAATACAGATAGGTAATTATTTCATTCCATAAAGTAATAACCACAATGAAATACATTTGAATCGTTCAATATATCTAACCTCACTGTGGTTTCATTGTAGTGAATTACATGGCAATGTAACCTAGGAAAAAAACTACTGTTTTTAATAGAAAAAATTACGCTCTCTTCGAAAATGACACTCGTTCCCGTCGCAAATTAATAGTTTCAGAAATATATATACATCTATATCCTCCAATAATGGGGGACCCCCAGTGGGAACTCGGGGTTTTGGGTGGGGAAAACATACTGGGGAATCGATATATAAACGTAAAACAAGCCTTTTCTTCTCTATACATTACCTTCTTGAAATTATAATAACCGGAGGAAATTACAAAACAGTATATCTGGATAAACTTTGGAGGCGCCGTTACAAAGATTGTGTCATGAAAAAATACAGTAACCAGTGCTGCCAACGTCCGATGTAGATCAAATGTTATTTTGTGACCTGTCATACTACTAGGCTAGGTTAGGTGGGTTTGTTAGGTTCTGTGCCCTTTTTGTACTTTTTATATATTGAGTAAAACTTATATGGAGAAATTATTTTATATCTGGAAATATCTATCATTACTACCTTTAGTAATGTCAACGTGCCGTTGGTAGCTCTGTGTACCATACGTCAACGTTGGTAACACTGCGTATAATTGGTAACGTTGCTAATGTTATTGTTCGTTCGTAGGAGAAGTGACACCGTGCATCTCATAGTTATCCGAATTGGTTGATCTGTTTGTTTCCGATTGAAATGAACATCAAATTCGGTTAATTCACGTTATTTACTAAAGGAAAACAATTATATATCGTTTCCCCAGTATGTTTTCCCCACCCAAAACCCCGAGTTCCCACTGGGGGTCCCCCATTATCGTAGGATATAGATGTATATATATTTCTGAAACTATTCATTTGCGACGGAAACGATCGTCATTTTTGAAGAGATCGTAATTTTTTCTATAAGAAACAGTAGTTGTTTTCCTAGGTTACATTGCCATGTAATTCACTACAAAAATACCCAGTACAATACTGTACATACTGTATATGAAATATACAGTACTATTATTAAAGTTAACCCTACTATAGACAGATACGTTTTCTATTATGTAAAAACAACCTGACCTGTTTTCTACTACTGGCTCATGGGTAACTATTTTACTCTCGGCTTGGCTGGCGAATCTCTTTTTGTATCATGAAAACTTTTTCGTAATATAAAGTAAAACAATCTTTGCATCTCGTTTCACATCATGTGGTTTCATTGTAGTGAATTACATGGCAATGTAACCTAGGAAATAAACTACTTTTTCTTATAGAAAAAATTACGCTCTCTTCGAAAATAAGACTCGTTCCCGTCGCAAATGAATAGTTTCAAATATATATATATATATATATATATATATATATATATATATATATATATATATATATATATATATATATATATATATATATATATATATATACAGTAGGGTCCCGAATTAAGCGTGTTCGAATTACACGATTCCCCTTTTCCGCGATCGCTATTTTTCAAAAATAAATTTTCTGTATCTGCGAGGCTGTTCAAAGTTCGCGAGTCAATCACTACAAAATGTATCAAATCTATTGTCTTTTTAAGTATATTGGTAGCCCTAAATACGGTGATTTATAATAAATGTTACAAAACAATATCAACATTACATTTCATTAACATAATTTCATAATGAATAGCCTATTCAAGGATAAAATTCCACATCAACAATGAAATCAACTGTTAACTGTGCGAGTCCAGCTGACAAAATGTAAACAGAAATGTGGTTACGTTCTCGGCAATCTTTATCTTTCTCCAACCTTACGATAATTGTAATGGTAGTGTTAATGATGGTATATTTAAGCATTATTTTTGTTAAGTACAGTATATTTAAAAGCCTTATTTTTCCCTCTGGGCGTTCAAGGTTTTCACGAGTAGACTGGGTTCGTTTATCGGCAGTGAATAGCCTAAACATCGGTAACGAGTCGTCAATATTTTGTCATATTTTAAACAGTATACATTTGATTTGCAAACATTGGTTTTGTAGAGTAGACGGTAAAATAAAATCTAGAGAGAGAGAGAGAGAGAGAGAGAGAGAGAGAGAGAGAGAGAGAGAGGGGGGGGGGGATTTCTGCCATCAAATATCTCTAGAGAGAGAGAGAGAGAGAGAGAGAGAAAGAGAGAGAGAGAGAGAGAGAGATATTTGATGGCAGAAATCCCCCCCCCCCTCTCTCTCTCTCTCTCTCTCTCTCTCTCTCTCTCTCTCTCTCTCTCTCTCTCTCTCTCTCTCTCTCTCTCTCTCTCTATTTTATTTTACCGTCTACTCTACAAAACCAATGTTTGCAAATCAAATGTATACTGTTTAAAATATGACAAAATATTGACGACTCGTTACCGAAGTTTAGGCTATTCACTGCCGATAAACGATAACAAACCCTTTAATGCAAACTAACTGTATCCTTTGATATTCCTCTATATTTATCACGAATTCCTTCTATACCTCCTCAGACACTTTTATTTCAAATATCTAAATTATTCTTATCACAACTAACACCATCTAGTCATTTTCATTCCATTATATCTATTATTCCTCTGGATCTTATTCCCTTTCCTTATTCTGTTTATTCGATGGGATTCGTTTTTTCCCTTTACCGTCTTTCAGAATCTATTTTTAGCCACTGGCAACCAAATCCCCCCTTCCCCCGTCTCCTACCGTCTCCCCTGCGAGTCCACCCAGCCTATCTCATCACTCCCCCCACCTTCATCCTCCCCTGTTCTAGGTCTGTAACATTCTGCGTCATAATATCTCTCTCTCTCTCTCTCTCTCTCTCTCTCTCTCTCTCTCTCTCTCTCTCTCTCTCTCTCTCTCTCTCTCTCTCTCTCTCTCGTTATACAATACTTACAAATAGATGAAGAAACTAAAATCGGTTTTCTTGAAGTGTCAATTAAATACAAAAGGAAAAAATTATACCGTGTATACATCCATTTCAATCATAGCTTAAAATACGGTAACCGATTTCGTCCGCAAACCACTATTTTTTAGGAAACACCATTCTATTCCAGAAAATTTTTACTCTTTAAATGTCAATTGCGCTATAATAAAACATGTACTTATGTTGTTAAATTTCGGGTGTGTTTTAAAAATCGAGTATTGCTAACTTATTTTTGTTTTACTTTTGGCTGTGATCACATCAGCTGATGTCTAGCTTCCGCGAGAATACAATAACAAAGAATTGTTTACACCATTTCTTAACTTATTCAAACCATCTATACAGTTAATATTACATAAACACCAATGTGTTATAACCTATCATATTTATTGTTTAGTACTTTAAAACCATCCCTCTCTCTCTCTCTCTCTCTCTCTCTCTCTCTCTCTCTCTCTCTCTCTCTCTCTCTCTCTCTCTCTCTCTCTCACATCGAACGTTATAGCGGTAACCTAATTGTTCGGTGACTTTAAAAATAGGCCTAGTACTTTCTTCTTTTACCTTTTTTGCATATGGATCCATAATTGAGGTGGGTACAAGTTAACTTATAACTGAAGTTAGGAAAAGTATTTTGGATATGGAAAGGACAATTATCTTTCGTAACAGTTTAGAATTATCGTAAGTTATCACTCTGTCATTAGCGGCAGTTTGCTATTGTGGATTAAACGCATAAGGAAAAAAAATTTCCAGCTTTGCTACGAATTTAGGAATTTATATGGATACGGTAAGTAAAATATTTGTAATAACAATGTTTACTAAATGTTTGTAATATCATTAGTTATGACTTAGATCATGTGTGTTTAATACATTCGTTTGTTTATTATGATCGAAGATGGAGCGTAAACAAATGGAAGGTTTCCGTTTCAGGCGGCATCATAAAGAAAAACATTTCATAAATGGCATTCATTTCATTTATTTGAAAGTTCTAATAAAAAATAATTAGAACATTGGTAATAACAAATTCAACATATAATCTATACTTGGTAAAATTGCTGTCAATTCAAAAACACAGATGTATAAATGCGTCTGTTTCTTCGTTGTGATCAGAGATAAACGTAAAAAAAACATTGGTTGTCGTTTTCTATTGTGCTTTTTAGCGTGTTTAGGAAACGCATGATATAAAATCGCCTTTATTTTGATAATTCTGGATTTTCAATCATACAACAAGCTAGTCTATAGAGTGATGGTTTTGCTATTCACCAGTTGTATTATACAATAGATATGACAAACATTAAAATTTGTCTGTATTTTGGGTTGTGTTATAACGGGAAATATATGGTGTTTACACCTATCCTGGTTGTAATTTTAACCATTTTTCAAGTTATTAGAACTTTAAAGTATATTAAATGTTTTATTTATTTACAAAAACAATTTGATATTATAAAGAAATACAGTATAGTACAAAGAAAGTATTGGAAATGGGTAGTAAACACATTTGAATAGGCAAATTGCTGGTTGCCATGGCCGCAATGGAATTATTTCTGTTAGTTGTGTGTTTCGAAATTCGCGATTTTCCATTTACACGAGGTCATTAATCGACCAAATTCTCGCATAATTCGGGACCCTACTGTATATATATATATATATATATATATATATATATATATATATATATATATATATATATATATATATATATATATATATATATATATATATATATATATATATATATATATATCCTATGATAATGGGGGACCCCCAGTGGGAACTCAGGGTTTTGGGTGGGGAAAACATACTGGGAAAACGATATATAAACGTAAAACAAGCCTTTTCTTCTCTATACATTACCTTCTTGGATGTATAATAATCGGAGGAAAAGTCAAAACAGTATAACTGGATAAACTTCGGAGGTGCCGTTGCAAAGACTATGTCTCATGAAAATATATAGTAACCAGTGCTGCCAACGTCTGATGTAGATCAAATGTTAGCGTAACATGTTATCAGTAGCAGTGTTTTACAATTAATTTTTCTCATTCTACTTGCTGGTCGTAGACACTCCCGTTCGTGCGTTCGTACACAGCAGGTTTCGACCTTCTGCGCAAAAACCCCGCCTCCCTGCGCAGAGGCTTTACCTCCACCAATAGGATTTCTTCTTCTCTAATCGTGAAATGTAACTATTCGTATCTCTACCAGCTCTGTTCAAGTCTATTACTTGATTAGTTATGGAATACCCTCGTATACATATTACGTTTGACCCAAGAATTACTCGTTTTATTATCCGATACCTTATAAAATCACCTCATTTTATATTCCCATTAAATATTATTTATCATACATTCCCATTTAACTTCCTATATTGCTTTTATTTCTTTGGCTATTACCTTGTCACACCCCGATTTCACATAAATACTTGCTCTGGACAAGTTTACCATTCCAGTTTATTCGTGCTTACCCTCTAGACTCCGTTGTTTTCCCGTTAACCAATCACGAACCTATACGTATTCAGTTTGCACAAGGGGGTTGTAAGTTAATATTTCCCTACCCCCTTCCTTTATTTCTTTAAGTGGTCTATTCATATCCCTTCCACCAAATCCTTTTCCCTGGAAACTTTTGTCCTAGTAAGGTGTCCGTCATTTCAAGTGAGAATTATTTTTTCGCATTTTGCGATGGAGGAAGTTATAGAAATTTGTAACAGCTAAAAGCATTTGCTAAATTCCATTTTGATTTTTATGATTCGACATCCAATGGTGATAATTTCCTTAAAACACACAATGTAATACCTCAATGTTTATAGTGCCCCATGTGTCGTTCCTTCCTATCTTACAGGAAAGACATTCACATATTTTACTGTAATACCCAAACCAAGATATCTAAAACCAAAAAGAAACGTCGGTGTGGTTATACTGTTACTGCTTATAAAGGTATATTTTGGGGAGAAAGTTGCCCACCCCCAAGGAAGATCCGCAAGTTTCGCCGGCCGGGTCATAAAGGTAAGTCATTCAACAAAAGACATTATATTGGGTTTGCGACCTGTTAACTTCTAGGTTAGATTACATTGGTTTGTTAGGTTCTGTACCCTTTTTGTACCTATTTATATAGTGCAAAGGGTATATGGAACAATTCTTTGAAATACACATGTTAATATTACCGAATCATTGCTATCGTTAGCAATGTCTTTGTAACGTTGTTAACACTGTGTATCATTGGTATCGTTGCTAATTCTATCGTTCGTAGTACATAACGTGAGGTTTGTGACATGGGAACTCCTAGGTTAGGTTAGGTGGGTTTGTTAGGTTCTGTACCCTTTTTGTATTATCTATATATTATGTAAAGTGTATATGGAAAAATTATTTAAAGTACGTATGGTAATATCTAATACTGTATTACTATCGCTAGTAATGTCACCGTATCGTTGGTAACGCTGTGTATCATTCGTGACGTGGCTAATTTTATCGTTCTCAGTAAATACGTGAGGTTTGTGACCTGGAAACTACTAGGTTAGGTTAGGTGAGTTTAATAGGTTCTTTACCCTTTTCATACTTTTTAAATATTGTGTAAACGGTATATGGAAAAATTCTTTAAAATACACATGGTAACATTGGCAACGTTAGCAATCCCACCCAACGTTGGTAACACTGTATCATTGGTAACGCTTCTAATGTTATCGTTTTCAGTACATATGTGACTGAAGTGACACCGTTGAACAAGTCATTATATTTAAACATTTTAACACAACATACATAACAATAGTGATTAAATTTAAACATTTTAACAGAAAATATATGTTTTCCTGTGGAAAATAACGTGATTTAACCGGTTTTCACCTTCATTTCATCCGTAATAACAGCAACCAGTTCGGCAACCTAAAGTTAGTCGAATTGGTTGTTCTGTTTGTTTGCGGTTGAAATGAAGGTCAAACTCGGTCAAATCACGTTATTTACTACAGGAAAACATATATTTTCTGTTCGAAATCAGAACCTGTAATACAGTAAAACTTTACCGAAATGTTTCGGTAAAATTTCATAGTTACAGTGTAATTAGTTCAAGTATCTCAGCACACCAAAAATAGTGATCCATATAGAAAATGTAATATTTCTCCCGTTATCGTAAACTTTGATCAACCTTACATTTCAAATCAAACAAATATTGAACAATGGCATCTTTAGAGATGACATGAGTCACTAATCAGGATGTTATAACTTTACAGCCCTCAGTGCGAGCATAAATCTTACGAGGAGCAGACATACGTTTTTTACCTCATTTACATCCGTTTTTCGTTTTCGGCAGGAATTTTGTCATGACAAGGAGGAAAAAAACTAGCAAGACAGCTTATTTTCCTGATGAAAAAGAGAATTATCTCTAGTAAAAGTTCAGAAACGTCTATTCTCAGTGATATTAGCAGAGGAAGGGGAGAGAGAGTGTTGTTGAGAAAGAAGCGGCAGTCTCACCCAACGCAGTACCCCAGGCTACACTCTTACCTGACCTTGCACCCACTCCTAGTGCATCCACTGCTGCTACAACTACTCCCAAAACTCATATTGACATACGTACTTCATTGTTGGAGAGTAATGAAAGCAATACTATTAGTGAAGAGATAGAGGAAGATAATCAACTTATTCTCATAGGTAGAAAACAATTAAAGAAATTTGTGGAAAAATATTGTCTGGGTGTAAATGTAAAGAAAATTACAATATAACTACATTGGAAAATGATGCAATTGAAACAAGAGTGAAAAAAATCTTGAAGTAAATGTTGCCTGAGAGAGACATCTTTGCCTAATAAATGTCCTACACATAAAACATTGGCCCTTGTATTCAGAAGCAATGTTGCGTTGATTTACCATTTAATTTCCAAAGATTATAGATTTCTAGGAATCAAACAACTTCAAGCAGCAATGGGATTAAAACCAATGGGAAATTATAAGTTTGTAGGATACTTGAAGTAGTTGTATAAGGAAATGGAATAACACTATTATGCAAAGCAGGAAGATATATATGAAAAATAAGAAAATATTGGAGAAGAGTTGGATTTATATCCAGATGAAAATGGAATATTGAACATCATGTTTTATAGTGGATGCACAGAACGAGGAAGGAATGGAGTTCGAATCATACTAAATGGAAAGCTCAAGAGTTGTGTATTGGAGGTGAAAAGACTAGATGATAGAAGTATGCATAAGATAAAGAAATACTAAATGTTATCAGTGTGTATGCACCTCAGGCAGGTTGTGCAGAAGAGGTAAAAAATTATTTTTTAAGACAGCTGGATCAGGAAATGATAAACATACCAAATGAAGAACTGTTAATGATAGGAGGAGACCTAAATGGTCTTGTAGGGAGAAAGAGCCAGGGCCTGGAAAGAATACATGGAGGATGGGTTTTGGGAGATCGGAATCAAGATGGTGAAAGAGTTATGGGACTGTGCTGTAGCCTTTGATATGGCAATAATCAACAATTTCTTAGAAAAACAACCAAAGTATCTTACAACGTATAAAAGTGGTGGGCAAGAATCCCAATTTGATTTTGTATTAGGAAGAAGGGTACATTTATAAGAGATAAGAAACTGTAAAATATTCCCAGGAGAAGCTGTGATGGCTCTGGAATCTAGGCCTACGCTATTGGCTTTATAACTTTTCATCTTCTTCTGTGGTTGTGCAGCAGAGGGGTCTCTCACCTTCTTGGATGGCTTTTCGATTTTTCTCCTTCACTGTATCATTTAACCATATATGAACAGTTGTTTCATTGATGTTATGATGATTTGTATAGCTATTTTTCATGGAAAATCTGGTGAAATAAGCTTAACTAGAGTTACAGTTATCCAGTAGCTGTTGGGTAGCTCTAGCCATATTTGACAGATAATTTGCTTCAGAGTGCCACCGTGAGACTGCAAGTTTATGTCCGGTTAGACCCCACCCAAAACTACCTCCGGTTAGACCCCGCCCAAAACTACATCTCCAATTTGTTCTTATGTTAAATTCATAACTATGGTGGCTAGAATGTCAGAATCATTAAGTATTTTTTTTATTTCTATCAAAAAGATTATTGGGTTATTTTTTCCATAAAGATCAAGCTGATATTTTGATAAAAAAGATAGCATAAATTCTCTAAAATCATCCTTAATGAACTGTATCCTTTATTGAGCAAAGTTTCAAAATGCTTCGTTCCGGGAACCTAGTCTCATTAGAAATGTGAAGAATGTGAGAGCTGCCAGTTAGTGACTTTCAAATGAAAATCAATGAATTCAGGTATCACCAGTTTTGCTGTATACTGTACAAGAGAAAATCAAGATGAAGAGAAATGTAAAGAAAAGGTTTGATGAACCAAGCACTGAAGAAGATAAGGAGAGAAGTAGATTAGCCCAGAAAGAAGCAAAAGTGGCATTGGCACAGTCAAAACAACAAGCATTGGATAATGTATATGAAGATTTGGACATGAAGGAGGGTAAAAGGAAGATTTACAAGATTGCTAAAGGAAGAAATAAAGTGACCAAAGATATTACCCACATTAAGCAGATAAAGAATGAGAATGGAGTAGTAATGTGCAGCTCAAGTGATTTAAAGGGTAGGTGGAAGCAGTATTTTGAAAGATTGCTAAATGAAGAAAATCCAAGATCTATAATTGCAGATGGGAATCCAAATTTAGGAATGATAATATAGGTAGAGAATAAATTAAGGTTGCCCTCAGCAGAATGAAAATTGGGAAAGCTACAGCACCTGATGAGATCGCAGTGGAAGTCTAGAAGTGCTTGGGGAAATTTGGAGTGGATATGCTGTGGGCTCTGATGAGAAAGATACACTGGAGAGAAAAGATGCCCAGAATGTGGAGGAATAGCTTTTTAACACCCATATTCAAAAAAAAGGGGGATGTACAAAACTGTAATAATTATAGGGGAATCAAACTCCTTTGACATACAATGAAGGATTATAGAGCGTAGGATAAGAGAAGAGACAAAGATTGGAGAAGAGCAGTTTGGATTTATGCCATGCAGAAGCATGACGGATGCAATGTTTGCACTAAGACAGTTGATGGAAAAATATAGAGAAGGCCAAAAGGACTTACATATAGTATTTATTGACTTAAAGAAGGCTTAGGATAGAGTTCCGTGGTAGGAGATATGGAGATGTCTGAGAGAGAGGGGAACACCAGAGACACAAATAAGAACGAGTGTTGATCTGACTGAGACGTTTGAAGTATGGGTTTGGTTACACCAGGGGTCGTCATTAATCCTCTACTTGTTTAATATAGTAATGGTTGTAATTACTGAAAGAGTGAGGGAACAGTCACCATGGACTATGCTACTAGCAGATGATATAGTTCTGTGTGATGAAACCAGAGAAGGATTAGAGGGGAAGCTTAAGAAATGGAGAGAGGAATTGGAGAGCAGAGGGCTAAAGATCAGTAGAACAAAAACAGAGTACATGTGTTGGAACCCGCAGAACCAATTGAATGACATACATTTGCTGGGGGGAAACAGTACAGAGGACAGAAACATTCAAGTACCTAGGGTCATATGTGGAGGAAACAGCAGAGCTCCAAATGGAAGTGAACAGCAGAATTCAAGCTGGATGGAATAATTGGAAAAGTGTCAGGAGTGTTGTGTGATCGAAGGATAAACTTAAAGTTGAAGGGAAAAGTACATAAAACTGTAGTGAGACCTGCCATGACATACGGTGCAGAGACCTGGCCCATGAAAAAGATCTTTGAGAAGAAAATGGATGTTGCAGAGATGAGAATATTAAGGTGGATGGCTGGGATTGTGAGACTGGATAAGGTTAAGAATGACTTGGTAAGGGGAATAACTAAGGTTACAGAGGTCTCAAAGAAAATCCAAGAAAAGAGACCACCGGTTTGGGCACGTAATGAGGAGAGACCAGAAGTATTTGAGAGAAGATTGTTGGAGATGGATGTTCCAGGTAGGAAGAGAAGGGGGAGACCAAAGAGAAGGTGGATGGAGTGTGTAAAGCAGATATGGAGAAGAAAGATCTCACAGTGGAGGCCATCGGAGGCAGAAGAAATAGGAAAAAGCTTTCAAGAAATAGTGATCCTGCATAGCGGGAAAAGCTTTAGTCGAAGAGGAAGATGTGTCATAC
Source organism: Palaemon carinicauda (assembly GCF_036898095.1). Classification (NCBI taxonomy): domain Eukaryota; kingdom Metazoa; phylum Arthropoda; class Malacostraca; order Decapoda; family Palaemonidae; genus Palaemon; species Palaemon carinicauda. The sequence goes on along the minus strand of NC_090735.1, from coordinate 79,971,793 downwards.
GAATGAACATAGATGAAGAGAGGTCACATGTCAAATGTTAGAATGGGAGTAGTAACTGAAGTGTACACAGGTTATGTTGTAGACTTTGAAAAATAAGAAAATAAGAAAACAACTGAAGAAGACAACAATGTTTAGAGAACTTTACATGACCATGAATGTAAAATAAATTACAAAGGAACGTAAGCAGGAATAGAGGCTGAGGGAGCAGGAAGAATTTTTTTCAAGGTCTAAAAATATTAATTGTTCCATCACTATACACACCCTCACTACTTATAAGGGAGATTACTTTCGGCGTAGATGAAAGACAAGACAAATGACTTTATCGAGGGATAACCACCCCAACCGCTAGTTAGCGGGAGGAGTTGGGGTTAGCTGTCTACTCCACTCACTCACACACCTGAAATGAGCACCCACTTTGCTTTTGGCTCGGGGTGAGCGACGTCACTCTCTCAACTCCAACTTACCGGTCATTTGACTTGCTTTTTCTTATTCCCATGTGTTTTTTTTTTCTTTATATGTGTGAAGACATTCTTGTAATGTTTTTATAAACATTAAAAAGTTTCTTTTCAGCGAATGTTGCCATTTGTGTGACAGCATAGTGCGGCAGGTTCTCAAGGGCGGAGAATCTTCTCTTACGATCTTACCCCTTTGGTTGCCGGACAACCCGTAGGCTGGTGACCTTCCTACTGACTTGGCCTCCCTTGCAGGGGCGTCATCGTGTGGATACTCCTCCGTTCGGATGTTAACGTCGCTCTCCCTGCAAGTTCTTGGAGGAATTCCGCTTATAGCCTTCCCAGACCTTGACTTTAGTCTTGCTCTTCCTCGCTAACGAAGCCGTTCTCCCTTATTATGTGGGCGGCCAGCAGGTACTCTGCAGGGGAACACATTTCCCGTTATGCAGGTTAGGTTGCACTTCCAAATAGTTTTCTTCGGAAATTAAGTTGAAATAATAACTATTTGAAATTAAACCTTTTCAGTTCTTAATTCCATACTCCTTCATGATGGGCCAACGGCCATACTTAGCTGGCGGAAGGCATGCATAGTCTTTAGATTGTCTGCTTCCCCTCGGGGAACACCTCTCCCGCCAGAGGGTTGAGTGGTTTTCTCAAGTAGTTTGCTTCATCAGCGGAATAATCAATAGCAATTATTCTTTTGGTTCTTAAGCCATCGCTTTCCTTCTCATGACGATGACGGATGGCGAAGGGAGAGCATAGTCATTATTATGTTTCTGTTCTCTCGGGGAACACCTTTCCGTCCGCGGGTTAGGTGATACTCCCGAGGGAGTTTTTCTTTCATAAATTTTATATTTCCTCAGCTAGCAAAGCCGTTCATTCCTGTAAAATCTGCTGTACCTGCCCCGTCACAGTCCTGTGCCTGTGGCAGTTCCTGATGAGCACGCTGGCTTCGGCCTTTCTCTTACGAGGATAAAGTCAATGCCAAGAGTGGTACAGTTACTGAAACACTCTCTACTTCTACACCTTCCTTCCTCATGCTCAGGGATAGGAACCAGGGCAGTGGCATACCCGAGAACTAGTCTATCTACGTTTCACAGATAGCGCTCAATGCTGACCTTCAACTTGAACAAGGCTTGTTGACTGGAAGCAGAGCGCGCTGCCCGGAAGTCCGCCTCCAGGGGTTGGACAATTTTTCCCTTCCCAGGAAGAGTTAACCTCCCCAGGTGTTGGGCTGCACTCCCTTCCAAGGGAGAACTCCAATTCATCAGCTGTTTAGCAACCTTCCTGCTTCCAGGGAGAATTGCTGACAGCTTGACAGAGATCAGCAGCTGTTATCTCGTTGCCAAAGACTACACTCTCCCCTATGCTGAGCCGACTCTTCCGTTGGGAGTGGAGAAAGGTCTGAGGCAAGTCTCTCTTGTGGGTAGTTTTCTCTCTCGTCTGCGAGTGAGACACCCCATAGAGACTCAGACCCAAAGATCTTCTAGAGACCAATGTTTTTCTTGTCTGACTAAGTCAGAACAGGTTCCCTCTCCGGAGGAACCGAGCAGACATTCCCCACCAGGTGTTCATCATGCTTCGGAGTATTTTACTCATTGCCCCCCTGGACGTTCTTCTCTCCCTACAGTAATGAGACGTCTTTTCAGTCCTGTCAAAGACTGTTATGCAGAGTCTCCAGGCTCTCGTCACTCATGAGCTATTCGTGCCCGGTCAGACATGCGTGACTTACCAGCTGTTTGCTACGCGTGAGTTGTGCATGATTCGCCAGCTGTTCACTACTTGTCAGCTTTGCATGACTCGCCATCTGTTCACTATTTGTCAGCTATGCATGATTCGCCAGCTGTTCGTCACTCGTCAGCTGCGCTCAACTCTCCAGCAACTAGTCCCTCATCTTCAGGCGAATACTTGTAGCGGCTCGTGATCGTCAGCAAGAGACCCTCACCCTTCACGTGATTGCCAGCGTCAATCTCGTTCCCTTTAGGCTGATGCTTGTCACTTGCCGGCTGTTCGCCACTCACCTTCAAGTGAGCTTTTTACTCCAGCTGCAGGGACAGGAGTGTGTGGCGTGATCATCGCTCATCACCCAGTGATTTCCACCCACACCAGCGCGAGAATGTCTTTGACAGTTTCACGGTCAGCCCTGGCTCATAGTTTGCCAGGATACAGATGCTTAACAGCCTCTAGATGTTCGCTAGCTTCTTGGCGTTCCCCATCACCTCATCGCGTCAGCTCGCTATCGCCCATCAGCGCATGATCGCTCATCAGCTCTCTTCCAGGTTTCTGGTTTCCACCAACCTCAAGAGAGCTCTTCCCATCTGCGGGTAGAATCACTGACTGCACCAGAGAATCTCAGAAGCCTTGATCCTTGGGGTTTGTTTCTCCTCCTTCACTCAACGGAGATCTTCTCTGGTAAGGATCTCACATCTCTTCTGGCTGCGATCCTCACTACAAGCATGCGTTCTACTTCTCGCAAAACCCCCCTGCTCTCTTCGTTTTACACAGAGCGCTCTATCACTGTGGCTTCCTCGATCGCCTTAGAGTATCGGAGCGATTTTCCTCATCCAGCTGACACAGAACTTCAACAAGGGGCCAGTTAACCTTCCATGAGTGGCACTAATCCAATAGTACTAACCACAACACGCAGTTCAGGGAATTTAATACACTACCCTCCTGGAACCTAACCCAGCACTCACCTTCGAGGCGAATGATAAAGCACAAGAGTTGGCTCTTAATATGTGACTCGCCACTGAGAACACGTTTTCACACAAGCACAGTGATGTCGGTGTCCAGATGCATCCATCGGCATGCCATATCTCGTCAGCATTCATTAGACCGTTTGTCCAAGGGACTCGGTCACCTCCTTTGCTCCCTGTCTCTTCCTTTTTGTCACTTGTGGTACATGGTTACCTTACTAGTTGTCATCTTCATGGCACCTGTTCGCTACCAGGCCATCATTTAGCTTGACCTCAGTCTTGTCCTTCAATCCCCTGATGATGGCGCCCATCAACAGCTGGAATTCGCCGTTAACGGGCATACCACGTCGAAGCACCGTCACTTCCAATCAGGAAGACAAGCAATGTGGGGTTTGGTCAGTTCTTGGATGGCTGACCACCTGGGAACGCTATGATTGGTATTGTAGAAGTGCTACTTCTTTGGTTGCAGCTGCTCTAGTGCAGAGGTGGACTTCCTTGTCCCTTGCTTCACCAAGAAAATATACCTCTTAGTTGTAGCTGGGAAAGGGATGTTTAGGACATCATTGATGTTCTTTTCTAAGAGATAACTCCCTTTATTCTCGTCCTGGAGAAGATTACCCCGTGACAAGTCCGTCCCCTCCTACGAGTTTGGAGAAGGCTTCTCTTTCCAGCAAGGCCAGAGAATTGCAACTCAACCTGTGGAAGCATGAGGCCTATTCACTATTTACCTTTGTAATCCAAACATACAGTCAGAAGCCCTTCTCAAGTGTTATAGCCTTGGATAGAATGAAGGGTTTCATACAGTCAGTTCATCCTATAGATAGTCTCCAGTTTCATCTTCTCTTCCTGGAACAAGTTAACTGATCAAGGTCTGTTCAGCAAGGAGAAAGCACAGTCAAACAATTAGTCCACAGGACTTCCTGGGTACATTCGACCACAAGGACTCTTACTCCGAGATTCTGAAATGCCGTCATCAAGGAAGTATCTTCGACTATCTAGCAGGTTTTCATGAAAAAGTTTACTCTATTGTCAACCTGGTTCATCAGGATCAGCTTCATTCTCAGAAAACTTTGGTACGACGTACTGACCCTAACAGACTCAGTGGTTGACCTTCCTTGCCACCGAGACTTCTCTCCTCCCCGAACTTACTAAGTTCAGAGGATTGAAGTACAATCAGGCCTCCCTCCTTGTGATAGTTAGGTTAGAGACACAGGCGCAAAAAGGAAATTTTCACAAATAAATGCTGTACTAGGGTGAGCTAACTCCTAGTCTAAACAGTCATTGCCACTTGCCACGAGCGGATGCCCAAGCTGATGATTAACACATTAAATACTACCTAATATTGTTTTAATTTGTTTTTTTACAACATTTTATTATCATATGTACAATGTACAGTACATTTGCACACATGTACACTAGGTACTGGACATAGGTTACAGTACGGTACTGTGTTACTGTAAAGTTTTACAGAGTCGTCATCATCCCCTTACTGTTCTGCATAGCAAAAGTTGTTCTTATCTAGTAATACTGTACTGTAACCTAATACTCACTGATACTGTAGTGTATACAGTAATCCCTCACTTATCGCGGTTAATGGGGACCAGAACCGACCGTGATAAGTGAAAAACCGCGAAGTAGCGTCCCCTTATTTTTTAAATACGTACATATTTTTGCGTACATGTACATGTATATATAATAACAATAAGTATACATTAACCCTATTAATGCATGTTATCATTAGAACATTAAAGAATCATGTAAATAAATAATAATATAAATCATTTATATAAAATAAAGTATAAATACTGTAATATAAATATCTAATACAGTACGTACATGTACATTTACATTTATACATAAAACAATGCATAAATAATATATATATAGTGTAAGTGTACATGTACAGTACAGTCCCGAATTATGCGTATTCGAATTATAAGATTCCCCTTTTCTGCGATCGCTATTTTTCAAAAATACATTATCTGTATCTGCGAAGCTGTTCAACGTCTGAGAGTCAAGCACTACAAAATGTATCAAATCTATTGTCTTTTTAAGTATATTGTTAGCTCTAAATACGGTGATTTATAATAAATGTTACAAAACAATATTAACATTACATCTTATTAACATAATTTCATAATGAATAGCCTATTTAAGGATAAAATTCCACATCAACGATGTAATCAACTGTTAACTGTAAGAGTCCAGCTGACAAAATGTAAACAGAATTGTGGTTTCGTTCTCGGAAATCTTTATCTTTCTCCAACCTTGCGATAATTGTAAAGGTAGTGTTAATGATGGTATATTAAAGCATTATTTTTGTTTAGTACAGTATATATAAAAGCCTTGTTTTTCCCTTCGGGCGTTCAAGGTTTTCACGAGTAGACTGGGCTCGTTTATCGGCAGTGAATAGCCTAAACTTCGGTAACGAGTTGGCAATATTTTGTCATATCTTAAACAGTATACATTTGATTTTCAAAGATTGGTTTTGAAGAGTAGATGGTATAATAAAAGAATCTCTCTCTAGAGAGAGAGATTTGATGCCAGAAATCCCTCTCTCTCTCTCTCTCTCTCTCTCTCTCTCTCTCTCTCTCTCTCTCTCTGTAAGAAATAAAACCTTAGCTCACATATGATAACTTGAGTTTAAGAATGAAATTAACATGACTATTGTTAGTTGTGGCGATCAATTCCTCGCTTTAGGAGGTACACAAAACAAAAACACGGCATTCGATTACAACAGCGGATTCTCTCTCTCTCTCTCTCTCTCTCTCTCTCTCTCTCTCTCTCTCTCTCTCTCTCTCTTGTTATACAATACTTACAAATAGACGAAGAAACCAAAATCGGTTTTCATAAAGTGCCAATTAAATACGAAACGAAAAAATTATACCGTGTATACATCCATTTCAATCATAGCTTAAAATACGGTATCCAATTTCGTCAGCAAACACCAATTTTTTAGGAAACGTCATTTTACTCTAGAAAATTTCTACTCTTTAAATAGTTAATTGGGCTTTAAGAAAACATGTGCATTTGTTTCTAAATTTCGGGTGTGTTTTAAAAATCGAGTATTGCTGACTTCTTTTTGTTTAACTTTTGGCTGTGATCAGATCAGCTGATGTCTAGCTGCCGCTCTTAGGGCTCGGCCAGACCAAGCGCGCGGCTAGCGGCGAGGTTAGCGGCAAGAGGTTCTAGCTGATAATTGAAACCTTAGGTATCTTATGTAGGTGGCCAGATAGGAGTCGCGAGGCTTCCCGCGACTCCTATCTGGCCACCTACATAAGATACCTAAGGTTTCAATTATCAGCTGGAACCTCTTGCCGCCAACCTCGCCGCTAGCCGCGCTTGGTCTGGCCGGGCCCTCACGTATGAATACAGTAACAAAGTATTGTTTATACTATTTCTTAACATATTCAAATCATCTATACAGTTAGTTAATATTACATAAGCACCTTTGTTTTTTAACCTATCATATTTTTTTGTATAGTACTTTTAAAACTCACACTCTCTCTCTCTCTCAAGAGAGAGAGAGAGAGAGAGAGAGAGAGAGAGAGAGAGAGAGAGAGAGAGAGAGAGAGAGAGAGAGAGAGAGAGCGCTAGGCTACCTTTCACTACCTCTCATTTTTTTACCTCTATCTCTCTAACAATTGAAATCTTTGTGGCTTCACAAAGTATTAATTGTATTAAAAATCAAGCATGATTCAATTTTCCTTACTTTCTCCAAACTCGCACTTCTCTGTCATGTCGAACGTTATAGCGGTAACTTAATTGTTCGATGACTTTAAAACCCGGCCTATTACTTTCTTCTTCTTTTACTGTTTTTCTGACAGTTCCATATTTGAGGTGGGTACAAGTTGACTTATAACCGAAGTTAGGAAAAGTATTTTGGATATGAAGTGGACAATTATATTTCGTAACAGTTTACAGTTGAATTATCATAAATTATCATTCTGTCATTAGCGGCAGTTTGTTATTGTTGATTAACCGCAAAAAAAAAAAAAATAATGAATAAATAAAAAAAAATATTTGTAATAACATATTTACTAAAAGCTATTAATATCATTATTTATCACTTTGATCATGCGTTTTTAATGCCTTCGTTTGTTTATTATGATCGAAGATGGAGCGTACAGTAAACGAATGGAAGGTTTCCGTTTCAGGCGGCGTCAAAAAAGAAAACACTATATAAATGGCATTCATTTCATCCATTTGGAAGTTCTAAGAAAAATTAAGTAGAACATTGGTAATAGCAAAATCAACATATAATCAATACTTGGTAAGATTGCTGTCGATGCAAAAACTAACCTATACACAGATGTGTAAATGCGTCTGTTTCTTCGTTATGATCAGAGATAAACGTAAACAAAACATTGGTTGTCGTTTTTTATTGTGCTTTTTGGCGTGTTTAGGAAACGCATTATATAAAATCGCCTTTATTTTGATAATTCTGAATTTTCAATGATACAACAAAATCTAGTCTATGGAGTGATGGTTTTGCTATTTACCAGTTGTCTTATACAATAGATATGACAAACATTAAAATTTGTCTGTATTTTGGGTCGTGTTATAACGGGAAATATACTGTGTTTACACCCATCCTGGTTGTAATTTTAATATTTTTTCAAGTTATGATAACTTTAAAGTAAATTAAATGTTTGATTTATTTAAAAAACCAATTTCATATTATAAAATAAATACAGTATAGTACATAGAAAGTATTGGAAATGGGTAGTAAACACATTTGAATAGGCAAGCTGCTGGTTGCCATGGCCCCAATTGAATTATTTCTGTTAGTTGTGTGTTTCGAAATATACGATTTTCCATTTATACGAGGTCATTGATCGACCAAATTCTCGCATAATTCGGGACCCTACTGTACATACATATATAGATATACAGTACAGTACAGTAAATAGTGTACGTGTACATAAATATGTTTTTAGAACTTTTCTATTCTTTATAACAAGATCCGTAACTCACCTCTAACAATGACAATGATCTTGATGAATGACGATGATCTTGATAAATGACGATGATCTTCATAAATGAAGATGAAACACCTGTGCAGTATGATGAAGGTGAAGAAGATGAAAATGATTTACTGCACAGGTTAATGAGACCCATACTGCTTCTCAGGTGACGCTTCATCGTCAGTTACAGGCGGTGCATCGTCGATGGCTGCTTACAATAGAGCTGGAGAAACTGCAGGAGGTGGCGTAGTGGCTCGGTTGGAACCCAGAGAGGCAGCAGGAGTATCCGACACTTCTGCACGAGGTTTTCGGCGCACTAGGAACATCATGATGGGAAGTTGTTGATGTTTCTTTTATCTCAGCAAAGATGCTCTTGTGAAATGCCATTACACCGTCAATACGCTTACTGAATTCGATGGCTCAGACCATGTTAGCGTTGATTTCTTGTGCCCTTTGTTGCATAGCCCAAGCCATGTTGCAGAGCTCTTGCATGTTGTCCAAGGTAAGGCCACGTTCTTCAGCTTCATCGTCGTCGCTGTCGTCGGCTGCCTCTTCTTCTTCACTCGCCGATCTTGTCAATTGGACGAGGTCCTCGTCGGTTAGGGGCTACGAGTGGCACTCGATCAGTGACTTGACATCTTCCGTCATCATGTCAGAGAAACTTCCGTTGGCTACTAACTGCGCCAGCCTCACAGCCTTATATACGGCAGTGGTGAACACCGTCTGACGTAAATCCCTCATAGTAATGAACGACGTCTGGCCACAATTTTCTCCAACTTGCATTCAGTGTATGCTCTTTCATCTCTTTAAGAGAGTTCTGAATGTTGGCCAGGCACATCGCAATGTTGTATTTCCCTAATATCTCTTGAGGCTGAAGTCCTCGTCACCTCCGTCGATGGAGGAGATGAGGCCCTCCATCGTGGACCTCGTGTAGAGGGCCTTCGTGTAGAGGGCCTTGAAGGCCAGAATGAATCTCTGATCCATTGTTTGTATGAGAGAAGTAATGTTGGGGGGCAAAAACTCCACTAGGACCCCGTCGTAATGGAGGTCTGTAGCATGTCCTCTTGCACAGTCTATCAAAAGGAGGACCTTAAAGGGCAGCCCATTTTCCGTGAGGTAAAGCTTCACCTACGGGATAAAGCATTTCATAAACCAGTCGAGTGTGAGGGCTTTAGTTATTCATGCCTTTTTATTACTCATCCAGTAGACGGGCAGCAAGGCTTTGTTTTTGTTTTTAAAAGCCTGAGGATTCAAGGACTTGTAAATTAAGCCCAGCTTGAGCATTCCCTGCACATGAGGAGAGTGACTCGATCTTTGTGGACCTTGAACCCTGGCTTCTTCACTTCATCCTTGTAAAGGAACGTCCAGGACGGCATCCTCTGCCAGAAGAGATAGCCACCCTCTATAATTAATTTCGGGAACTCCTCCTCGACGTAACGAAGAGCTGCCTCTTGGTCTACCAAGGAGGACTCCCAATACAACGGAACACTGAGAAGGCCAAACCTCCTCTTGAATTTCTCGAACCAGCCCATGCTGGCAACAAAACCACGTTTTTCTCGAGGGGCAGGATCATCTTCTTCGTCTTCATCATCACCTTCGCTTCTTCGTTCGATTTTCCTTCAGGAACAAGGCTATAATACAGGGTTTTGGCTTTGGTTCGAATCATGTTGGTATCCAGACTAACCTACTTTTCCCTACAGTCCGATATCCATATTGAACGCATTCTCCATTTGCACAATCCTCTTATTACGAGGAGTCACAATGTGGTTAGTGTCCTTGGAGAACGATATTGAGGCAATTTTACGGATTTTTATTTCATCTTTTTTTATGTATCGAACCGTCAATTCATTCAGTCCGTAAATGCGGGCAATAGATGCATAGCTTCTGCTTGCCTTAAGCATGTCCAATATTTCACTTTCTCGTTCACTGTCATCATTTTACTCTTTTTCTTGGGTTCACAAAAGGATATAAAGGGTGGAGGACGTTTAGGAGCCATTTTCAAGAGCGTCAAAAGCACTATTTCGTACAAAAAAAAAAGCACAAGAGAACAGCTAAAAGTTTCACGTGGCAAGACTAAGCAACACGAGCGAGAGAGAACAATGAATGCGGTCTCCCTTCACTGGGTGCTCAGCAGGGAAATATGCTAGGTAAAGCGTCTCGGCGGCTCAGCTACTCAGTTTGCAAGATTCCGGAGCCAAGATGGCCAACGAATCACAGAGGTGGATTTTGAGTTGTGTGGAATCTACGTGTTGATACCCGATGTTCTAATGTACTCTCCCTACTTTCTGCTAGCACCTGTGTAACTTTCGCACTATTTTTTCTCAATTCTTGCTGAATATTTTTGAAAAATCCGCGATGCACTGAGGGCACGAAACTTGAGGAGTGAAGTAATATATAACGGATTTTGAGCAAAGCGAAAAATCTATTTTTGGGTGAGATAGCCATGTTGTCCTGATGGAAAGTTCCTTTAGGTAGCTTTCTAAGGGATATTTGCTACAGTGATACTCCCAGAGAATTAACCATATGTCCCCAGAATTCTTACTCCTGGCGCGAGTATCCTTAATATAGCTTTATGGATATCGAATAATATCAGGGGATGTATTTTTTTGGCACGACACATAGGAATCTTCACCCCGAATAGATTTAACTCTTTGAAGGTGAAGAGTGGCGAACGAAAGGGGAGCCGTTATCAAGGTATCCGGTGGACCTCCTCTCCGTACTACTACGGCTCATCATTCCGAACCTGCATTTAAGCTGGAATAGCCGCAGATAGAGTAGTTTCGGGTGGGGTCATTTAAGAAAGAAAGAATCAGGACGACATGGCTATCTCACAGAAAAATTTATTTTTTGCTTTGCTCAAAATCCATTGTTTGGGCTCGGCCATGTCGTCCTGGTGGAAGCTTACCAGAGAATTAATTTGAAAGTACTATATCTGTGGGGGGGTTTGTAGAATATTAATACTGAACAGTGTTTATAAGTGTTCCGATGATCCAAGGATTCATCAGGAAGTTGAGGGATTACTTCAACCTCAACTTGTTATGCGGTCCCAACAATAGACAGTGATAGGATACACAGAGTATGTTAGAAATACTTGTACTACTGTATTGTTGTATAATGTAGTTTTACCAACTACTGTATTGTATACTGTAGTTTTAACAACTACTGTATTGTTGTATACTGTAGTTTTACCAACTACTGCATTGTTGTATACTGTAGTTTTTCCGGTACACTACTGGGGTTAGGCTAGTACATGGCGGCACTAACTGATAGAGAGAGAGAAAGAATGGAAAGGAGGATCTCCTATTATATATTATGGTTTAGCACAATAATTGGAAGTGTAGGAAGGCTACTGCCACCTACTGTCTCCTTGTCAGAATGAGAGTTCTAATGGAAGGGGAGGAATCCATCTGATTCTAGCTTACATCCATCCACAACTTTTGCCGCTGGCTGTACTGCCGGTTGCAAGGTTTGTTGATGGCAGGCCAAGAGATGGCTGTGGTTAATTCTCAGGGAGTATCACTGTAGCAAATATACCTTAGAAAGCTACCTGAAGGAACCTTCCATCGGGATGACATGGCTGAGCCCAAAAATACAGTAATATTACTACAGTACAGCTTAACTATACTTAATGTAAGTGTTCAGTGTTTTCGTTTAGACGACTGGCAGCCTACAACCCTATCTCAAAGCATGAGGCAACTTCTTATGTGTTGTCTCTGCACAGTATGTTACTGTATAGGCCTATCTATACTTTCTTAAACAGAAATAAAGGGATTTTGAGGAAGGAAAAATCTATTTCTGGGGAAAGACCTGTGATGCCCGGTGAAAAGGGTCCTTCTTTACACTTTTCTGATATAAACCTTCCAAATATACCAGAGAAAGATAAAAGCATGGAATGCAGAGGTTACTACCCTCGCGCGAGCACCTTGTGGGTGTCGTGTATAAAGCAGGGGTGCGTGAAAACCACTATTCACAGGCTGTCTTCCATTTAGATAATTCCTTCATCAAAGGGAAGGGCCGTAACAAAGGCCCCAGATACCGCACCTGAGCCACTCCACCCACGCCCGACGCGAGCGCCCTCTGAGACATCCTTCTGTTTTGGACTTGCTAGCTTGGTCTTAGATTTTGGTGTTCTCAGTGTTTTCTCGTTTCGTGGATTAATTTCATCATGGCCGAAGCTCCAACTTCACCAATACCAATGTTAAGTACCATAGTTTGTTTTGGCAGCTTTTGCAGTACCGGGCAGTTGTACTCTTCCCATTATTGTGTTGTTTTTTATTTCAACCGGCTTGGCCTTCCCCGGTGTCGGCAGCCATTGTTGTTTTGATTTGCCTCGCTGGGAATTTCATGTTAGTCTTGCCCATTTGGTACACTGTCATTTAGGTTCTTGGTTAAGTCACTGGCCTTACGCCTTTTTGAACCATTATTATTATTATTATCATTATTATTATTATTATTATTTCCTATAGTACTTTTTGCTAGCAAGTCCAGTCTGGACGAACAAGAATAGCGTTCTGGCTTTATTATAGTTTAGTACCCGCCCTGAGAGGCGTTCGTCAGTGGACTATATCCTTTTAAATTTTGTTACGCAGACGTTATTCTTCGTTCGTAGTCTTGTATTTGACGTTACAATTTTATTGTTATACTTATATTATATTATAGTGTGCTTAATTAGGTTCTTTATAGTGTAACCACAAGAGCGAGAGTATGGAGTTCTCGTTTTCTGTCCTACAGTCACGAGTTACCCTTTCTCTCGTTTTCTTTCTTAGCCTCGAGTAGGAGAGGTGGATTTCCTGTTTTCTGTTTTATACGATCACGGGTTCTCCCTCCCCCCTCTCCCTCTACGGGTATATGATATTTTACGAATTATTTTATCATGTGGTTACTGTTAATATAGCTAGCGTTATTAATAGGTCCCGTTCGTGTGTGAGTCATTGTTTTGGGCCAGCTTTATGACGCCACCTGTTCCCCTCGTAGTTCCGTCCTCTCCCCGCTATGGCTTGGGATAGGATCTGAACATTCATCCACTCCGCCTTGAGTTCTACTCCGCCATGAGGGATACTCATTGAGATTGGAACCTATAGTTATATATCATTTGGAGTGCAACCCTCTGGCAGGGCCTCATCCCCCCGGTGGTCCCTTGCACCCAGACTCCAGCCACGGCCATATCCACACAAAATATTCATTATTAATCACAACTTATTTATTCCGGACCTTTCACCGGACCTCCGGCTTCACCGGAGATCACCAATACGCTTAGCAATGATGTTAGCCTTAGCTTTTAGCTACTGCTTGTATTTTATAATTTATTTGGTTACGGGCCTATCACTGAATCCTCGACCCTGTCGGAGGTTCCGCAGCTTACAATAATTTATTTTATTCTTATTTTAATAATATTTATAGCGATACGGACCCATTTTAAATTGCTCCGGCACACTCTGGTGCAGGAAAATTTTATATTTAAAATATTTTAATATGGAGCTCCGGCTCCCATTCATTGAACCATCCTATGCACACATATTTAATGCTATCTAGACTCTGTTAGTAGATCTTAATCCCTTACCAGAGTCTCAAGGAACATCCAGACTTATGTCTCCTTTCTTTTACAGAAGGTCCGCTGCGCTGCCAAGGGCTGCCCCGCCTCTTTCAACGATCCAGTTGGACATGACCTCTGCCGGTCGCATGCACATTGCGCTATCTCCTAATGCTTATTTAATAAACTAAAATCTTAAATAATAATAGTTTCTTTTTAAATAAACAAAAAACAGTGCATTTGATTGTTTTTCAACAGCTGATCTCTCTCTCTCTCTCTCTCTCTCTCTCTCTCTCTCTCTCTCTCTCTCTCTCTCTCTCTTGAAATATTCGATTTCGTTTCAGAAGCATTATTGCAATCTAGAAAATTACGATTACAGTGTTTAGATAGTTAATTGCGCTTGGATAAAACATTTATGTACTTTTGTTTTAAATTTCGGGTGTATTTTGTAAATCTAATTATTTTAGCTGCCCTAATCAGATCAGCTGATCTGATCAGGGTACCCAAAATACTTAAGACTGATAAAATACACCCGAAAATTTAAAACAAAAGTACATGAATGTTTATTTAAAGCACAATTAACTATTCAAATACTGTATATAATCGGAATTTTCTAGAATGCAATAATGCTTCAGAAACGAAATAGAATATTTTGAGAGAGAGAGAGAGAGAGAGAGAGAGAGAGAGAGTGTGTGTGTGTCGGTCATCTATAATAATCAATAACGAAGAGTATTACGCTAAAAAAAAATCTGCCATAATATATGTGGTTAACATAGTAGAGTATGGCCCCGAATTATGCGATTCCCCATTTATGCAGTCGCTAGTTTGGAGAAATAAATTTTCTGTATCTGCGAAGCTGTTTAAAGCCTGCGAGTCAAGCACCACAAAACATCAAATCTATTGTCTTTACAAGAATATTGGTAGGCCTAGGTACGGTGCCTGATAATAAATGTAACCAAACTATATTTACCTTGCATTTTATTAACATAATTTCATAATAAATAGCCTATATAAGGAAAAATTCCATATTAACAATGAAATAAACTTTTAAACTATGAGAGTCCAGCTGACAAAATGTAAACAAGAGTTGTGGTTACTTCTAGGCAACCATTATCTTTCTCTAACCTTTCGATAGTTTTAATGGTAGCGTTAATGATGGTATATTAAAGTATCATTTTTGTTTAGTACAGTAGCATATATATAAAAGCTTTATATTTTCCCATTGGGTGTTCAATGTTTTCACACATACTGTAGACTGCGTTCGTTTTTCGGGTGGAAGAGTGAATAGCCAAACTTTCGATAACGATTAGGCAATATTCTTTCATTCATAATTTAAACAGTAGCCTTAAGAATTCCTTTACAAAAATTTGTTTTTGTATAGTAAACTGTATATAAAAACCTCTCGCTCTCTCCCTACCACTCTCTCTCTCTCTCTCTCTCTCTCTCTCTCTCTCTCTCTCTCTCTCTCTCTCTCTCTCTCTCTCTCTCATACACACACAAATAAAATCTTAGTTCACATTCAGCAACCTGAAATTAACAAAGAAATTATCATGAATCTATTGTCTGTTGTGGTGAGCAATTCCTCGCTCCAGGTGGTTCAAAAAATTAACAAAAAAACACGGCATTTGATCACACCAGCTGATATCTCTCTCTCTCTCTCTCTCTCTCCTCTCTCTCTCTCTCTCTCTCTCGTACTATACAATTCTTACATATAGAAGAAGAAACCAAAATCTTTGTTTCATTAAAAGTGTCAATTAAATATGACAAAAAATTATACCGTGTATAAATCCATTTCCAATCATAGTTAAAACGCGCTATCCGATTTTGTCAGCATATCGCTATTTTTTAGGAAACGTCATTGCATTTTAGAATATTGCTATTGAGATATTTAATTTTCCTTTAATAAAACATTTATGTACTTTTGTTATGAATTTCGGGTGTATATTAACAATTGAGTATTGCTGTCTTCTTTTTGTCTTACTTTTTGGCTGTGATCAGATCAGCTCTCGAGAATATGCGTGTATTGTTTATAGTATTTCTTAACTTATTCAAAACATCTATACAGTTAATATTACAAAACCTATCATATTGTTCATTTAGTACATTTATAGCTATAATCATTACTACTCGGATCTCTCTCTCTCTCTCTCTCTCTCTCTCTCTCTCTCTCTCTCTCTCACTAACAAATGAAAGTTTTTTTTTCAAACAAAAGTTTTATTTCATTACTCATTAACGAACCCGGCAATATTTCAATTTCTAGATCAACCGGTGTGTGCTATAGCAGTAATTTAGGGCAGGATAAATATATTTGGACAACTTTTTAAATAAGCACGAGATTAACAAAACGTTACAGCAGATAGTTAAGTGTACTCATTTGCTATTAAAAACCACCAGGATTCAAATTATCCCCACTTTCTCCAATCTCGCACCATCTATGTAACACAATTGTTAGATGACTTCTCTCATTTGCAGCTGGTTCCATAAATAAGGTGGGTAAACGTCGATACGTTAAAAAACTGACTTATAACTGAAGTAAGGATAAGTATTTTGGATGGACAATTATCCTTGATAACAGATTAGAGTTATCGTAAATTATCATACTGTCATTAGCGGCAGTTTGCCATTGTTGATTGAACGCAAACAAAGCGGTTTTCCTGTTTTGCTACGTTTGTAGGAATTTATATGGATACAGTAAGTAAAACATTTGTAATAACATATTATTTACTAAAAGCTCTTAATATCATTAGTTATCACCTTGATCATTTGTTTTAATGCGTTCGTTTCTCCATTACGATCGACGATGCAGCGTACAGTAAACAAACGGAAGGTTTATGTTTCGGGCGACGTGTTGAGGGAAAACATATAAATCGTAATCATTTCATTTATTTCGAAGTTCTAAGGAAAAAAATAGGCAAAACTACAATAGTATTAACAAAATCATCATATAATGAATTCTGTTGCAACAAAAACTAACTTAAACACAGATGTGTAGGTCGTCTGTTCGTTTAACTTCCTTATGATCATCAACAATAGTTTACATTTTAGATGGTGTGCTTTTTGGCGTGTTTAGAAAACGCATGGTATAGAATCGCCTTTATTTCGTTAATTTTCGAGTTTCAATGATACAGCAACAGTTAGTCCATACAGTGATGGTTTTGCTATTCACCAGTCGTCTTATATAACAGATATGACTGAAGTTAATTCAAATTTGTCCTAATTTTAGGTCGTGTAATAAGGGGAAACTCATGGTATTTACTCATATCCTGGTTGTTATTAGAACCTTGTTCAAGTTATTAAAACTTTATAACATTTTAAGAGGACCGCCCGCAATGGTGTTTTAACATAACTTTCGGTAATTGAAAATAGTTTTATTGTTTCTATGTATGCATAAACATATCGTAAATACTCTCCAGAAATTTCAACCAATTATTTCTACAAATAATGAAGATATAGCAGTCTTTGAATGATGGCATCATCCTTACCGTGTCGTCTGCAGGACTAAGTTTGACAGAATCGTCTTTTTGTGAGAATTTTGGCATAAAGGGATTTTTTTTCACTTATGTTTCGAAATCTCGTACATCTGGCAGAAATGGAAGGCCTTGGTAAAGGGTAGGTGAACGTAAGCTATGGGCTACAAGAACAGCAGCCAATGGTTCCAAAGACCTATAGAAATTATAATGCCTGTTTTTTACTTGCAGTTCGTATGTACATTATGTTTTAACAACGTCCTCGGGAACTTTATAGCAAGGCCAATGTTACCTAAGGTCACAGAAAGAACAGTAAGTAAGCAGAGAGCAACAAAAATGAACCAAAAAGAGAGGGAAACATGAATAAGAGTACAAAGCTGGAACATGCTAACAAAACCTCTGGCAACAACGAGAGGCCGCTGGCAAATCATGACACCCTTACGCCAAGTGTATTAGTAAATTTAGGATTTAAATACCTCATTTATAGTGTGTTTACATAGGAATAAACAATAAAGGTACAAAATAATGTTATCTTCATTTTTTTAGAAAAGAAGCAAAAATTCATTGCAAATCTTTGGGAGCTCATAACTCAAAAACATACTTATTCACACTTAGGTACATTTTTCTCATTTATTGTTTGTATTTAGAGAGAAAGATATTGAAAAGAGGAATAACAATCCCAAAATCTTGTGTACTAGAATTTCGATTCTCCTTTTCTCATTCTTTATGAATATCTTGTCTGGACTAAGAAAATTGAGAAAAAAAATCATTGAAAAAAAAGAAAAAGCAAAATAAAAAAAAAATCTATCGCACAGAATTATTCGATTTATAGATGTTTCGATGGCATGATTTTCGAACTAATTGGTGTCATATTAGTGGAGAAAAATGTACCTAAAAAATTTCAAATCATGATTTTTAATATATCAAAGTTTTTTTATTAAAAGACTGAATTTTTTATATGATGAAGGGGTGATATATATATATATATATATATATATATATATATATATATATATATATATGATCAAAAAGTACGGTAATGTGTGAATATTTATTAAATTGCGAACATTAACATGTTTTGTCAATAATCTCCTCCAAAGTACTCTCCTTTGGTACATACACACTTATGCCACCGTGCCTGCCACTTTTGAAAACATTCCTGGAAGTCCTTTTTCCTCAATAACTTTATTTGCTTTGTCGTGTTCGATTTGATGTCTTCAATGGTGCCAAATCGTTTCCCTTTCATCGTCGATTTAATTTTCGGGAATAGCCAGAAGTCGCATGGTGCCAAGTCGGTTGTGGTTTGGCACTCAAAGTCCGTTATGAGGTTAGCGTCACCAAACCCTCTCCCGATTGGTTGTTATGAGACTTTCGGGTCAAACAACCAATCATAATCAGGCAGAGACATCGGTGTTTGGGCTTTTGTTAAAAAGGGACACACAGGAGAGGCAATCTTCCTCATAGCCCCGTAGAGTGTAAAGCTAAGAAAGGGTAGGTGCCAACATGTGTGCCGAGCCGAGTACCATTTTTCTGAGGGCTTTTCCTTAGTAACGTAACGTACTCATAATTAACGGCGTCCTTGTAAACTTAAGAGAATATAGTCTGTTTAAAACTATCAACTCGGCTATTATTTGTGCATGAAATCCCCCTCCATTCGTGTTTTCCTAAATTGATTGAACACCAATACGACCCAGATCGGGTCATATTAAATGGTGTCAGGTGTTGGGTCATCATTATGGATTAACGTCTGTGCTAAGTAATTTTAGCCGACGTGCGATTATTGACAAGGTGGAAACAAAAGATAATAGTGATAATGGTTAACACGAGAAGTTCGACGTCGAGTAGCGATGACGGAGAGAGGGGGGAAGTGAATCCTGTAGCCACACATGATAGCAGCTACACAACCATCGAGGCAGCCTGGCACCCAACCGGCATCGACAACCTTCCAAGAATGGGGTGTTTTTAGAAGAGGACGTCAATGACGCAGAGATCAGAGAGGTAGGAATGTGGCGGCTGGTGGTTGTTGGAACTGTGGGGAAGGGCACACCTATGGGCTCTATGACCCTACGACGACCAGCGGTAGTGTTATGGGTAAAGAAAGGTCCCTAAGGATGGCAAGAGTGTGTGTTTTTTTTTTTTTTTTTTTTTTTTTTTTTTTTTTTTTTTTTTTTTAGGTTTATCAATAAGTGCCATGTGTGTAACTCAATGAGTAACCACAAAAATGTGATACCAAGGGCCAGAACATGGTCAGTAGTACCTTTTAAGTTTAATGGGGTGCACATGGACGTCCTAGGTCCATTCCCCCAGGGGACAGGTAGTTAAGTGAGTAGGTACGCCCTTACCCCATGCTACCTGGGAGAGGATAGTGAGGAGGAGACACAAGCCAGTGTCAGTGTCGTCCTTCGTGCACGAGAGAGTGCGAGAGGACATGGGCCATGAAATAATGGTGTCTGCCAAAAGCCGATTGAGGTCATAAAATCAGGTTTATTTTGTGTACATTTACTCCAAGTGTTTTCTGAAAAGATGTATCAAATTTTGTTTGCATTTTTGTTTTTGTTCTAAGCATATCACGGGTATATCATTTATCATACCGAGACGTTTCTGTTGTATTCATGTTTATGTTGAAATCAATTCAAATTTCGTTACTCTATATTGATACTCATTTTGCTGTTACCAATGGTTTTAGGTATGTTTCCAATGTTGTTAAGCTGTATTAAAAAAATTCATTGTCTCTGTTGAGATGTCAATGCTGTTACAGGTAATTGCTAATCATCGGTTGAAAATTGAACATCATTACTTATGCTTTTATTTACAGGACAAATAATATTGCTCAGTCATTGATAAGTATTTTCTTTTTTATTATTATTCACTGTTTGAATTTGCTCCTTGTTGCAGTGTCATGGATGTGTTAGAAATGGTTTTCTTGTGATTTTAAATGTGTCCAAGAGTGTTGGGATTTTAAGTTATTCATTTTAATTTCTTTTTATTTCTTATAATTTTCTTTATGTTGTGTATGTAATGATTTGTCTGTTCATATAAAAAATTTTATTGCAATGAAGAAACTGTTGGTAAAACATGATTATTGTTCTGATTTTATGCTCCAAATTTCGGTGATGATGTATCTAAACCTGAATTTTTGTGTTTCTGTATGACCTATTGTGGGCGTGTCATTCATCTTTGTGTAACTTGCAATTGTAACACGCCAACCGGCCCGATGATTTTAATTTTAATTTTTTGTATGCACCCGAAGAGGATGGTACTCAGCGGCAATGTAAAGAGAAAAGAAAGTGGGAAAGAAAGTTTTTTTTATTGCAGTGAGAAAAAAAAATGGAAAAGTTAAAAAGAAAATAGAAAAAAAAATAAAATCTAAGGGGAGAGTGATGAACTGATTGTGGTAAGTGTCAACGGATTTTTCTCTCTTTGTTAGAGGAGTGACGGTTAGGTTGTGGTTTGGCACAAAAGTCAATTATGGGGTTAGCGTCACCAAATACTCTCCCGATTGGTTGTTATGAGACTTTCAGGTCAAACAACCAATCATGATCCGGCAGAGACATCGGTGTATGGGCTCTTGTTAAAAAGGGACACATAAGAGAGGCATTCTTCCTCGCAGGCCCGTAGAGTGCAAAGCTAAGGAAGGGCAGGTGCCAACATGTGTGCCGAGACGAGTACCATTTTTCTGAGGGCTTTTTCTTAGTAACATAATATAATCATAATTTAAGAGAATATAGTCTGTGTAAAACGATCAACTTGGCTATTATTTGTGCAGGAA
>NC_090735.1:79938383-79945883 GCF_036898095.1 Palaemon carinicauda | reverse complement strand
TGTCATAATTTAAAGGTCAACCTAGCAAAATGTCAGCTGTTCCAGCCAGAGGTTCAGTTTCTAGGTCACATGTTAGCTAACAAGGGTGTAAGCCCGATGGCGGATAAGATAGAAGCTATTCGAACATTTCCCCTGCCTCTAACCCCTGAGCAAGTTAGCTCGTTTTTTGGATTAGCGTCCCATTACAGACGTTTCATTAAAAACTTTGGAAAGATCTCGCGACCCTTAGATAAGCTTAGAAAAACAGAGAACTTTGAATGGACTAGAGAACATGAAGATGCATTTCAAAAACTGAAACAAGCTTTATATGAAGATAGTTTCTTAGTCTTCCCTAAATTTGATCGGGAGTTCTACGTGACATGTGATGCTAGGGGATGTTGCCATTGGCGGAGTTATAGAACAGATGGATGACGATGGAATTCTCCGTCCCGTAGCGTTCGCTTCACGAGCATTGAAGGGACCGGAAACCCGTTATTCAGTGTTAGATAAAAGAGGCATTGGCCATTAAGTGGGTCTTAGAAAGAAATCGTTATTTTCTACTGGGGCATAAAATCTGTATTAGGTCCAACATCAACCCCTATCGTACATTTTTAGGAAATCGGATCTATCAAGTCGCCAGGCTAGATGGTTGGAAGCATTATTAGAGTTTGACATCGTCGGGTTTGAATATACTGTATACCCGGACGAACTAATGTAGTAGCGGATGCCTTATCCCGTTCTGTGGCCGCTATAACGAGGTCGATGAGTACGTCACGGGCTGCGCGAGAATGCGAGCCGACGGTACCCGATAACCCCTCCCCGCTGGGAGAGAACTCAGCTGATAGGGCGGAGTGTGTAGGTGAGTTTGTCGGGCCCAGTGAAGGAATGAGTGAAGTAAATGGCCAGCGTATGAATGAACCTGCCCTTGAAGCTTATGATGTCCGTGATGATGATTGTGAATGGGACATAACACAGCTAATAAAGGCCCAGAATGAAGATCCTGTATGGGGAAGACTTAAGGCTTATGTTAGAGGAGAAACAGAAGAATTCCCCTCTAATATCTTGCTTCCATCTAATAGATTTGTAATAGAAGACGATGTTTTGTATGTCACTGATTTGAAATGAAATGAATTGATTTTTCGAATTGTGCTACCCACTCCTTTCATAAGGAATGCCATGGCGTTATCGCATTCGGCGCCAGTATCTGGTCACGTAGGCGTGGCGAATACCCTTGGAAGGGCCACTGATCATTTTCATTGGAAGGGCATGAAACAGACGATAAAGCGTTACGTAGACGCGTGTCATCTTTGTCACTTGTTCAGATCACATAGATTGTACCTCCTGCTCGAGTTTGGCCTTTAGTTAAAGAGAAATGGCAACATGTACACATTGATTTGATAGGCCCATTGCCTGTACAGTGAACCCTCGTTTATCGCGGTAGATAGGTTCCAGACCCGACCACGATAGGTGAAAATCCGCGAAGTATTGACACCATATTTACCTATTTATTTAACATGTATATTCAGACTTTTAAAACCTTCCCTTGTACGTAGTACTGTTAACAAACTACCCTTTAATGTACAGAACACTTAATGCATGTACTACAGTACCCTAAACTAAAACAGGCACAAATATTAAAGGCGATTTTATATCATGCGTTTTCTAAACATGCCAAAAAGCACGATAAAAAATGGCAACCAATGTTTTGTTTACGTTTCTCTGATCATAATGAAGAAACAAACGCATTTAGTGTACTGTACACATCTGTGTATAGATTAGTTTTTGCATCGATTCTATTGATTATACAGTATGTTGATTTTGTTATTACCAATGTTTTACTTAATTTTCCTTAGGACTTCCAAATGAAATGTTTTTCTTTATGACGCCGCCTGAAACGACGGCGTCATAAAGTACGCTCAGTAAACAACCACGCTCAGTAAACAAAGAAGGCATTTAACGCGCATGATGAAAGTGATAAATAATGATATTTACAGTAAAATCTTTTAGAAAATATGTTATTACAAATATTATTTACCGTATCTATATAAAATCATACAGTACATACTGTACGTAGCAAAGCAGGAAAACAATTTACAAGAGAGAGAGGAGAGAGAGAGAGAGAGAGAGAGAGAGAGAGAGAGAGAGAGAGAGAGAGAGAGAGAGAGAGAGAGAGAGAGAGATTGTTTTACGTACATAAATGTAAATTTTAAACAAAAAAATATGATAGGTTACAACATGTATACTCTTCAGACTTTTAAAACCTTCCTTTAACTTAATGCATACAGTACTAAACTAAAACAGGCACAAATATTAAAATGTTAGAATATTAAAGTAAAAAATAAAGATTGTTACTGTACTCACCACAAAAGAAGTTCAAGAAAAACTTGAATGATGATGGCGATGAATTTGCTGCACAGTAGAAATGATGATGATGAAGCTGAAGATATCTTCTACTGTGCAGCCAATGATAGTATTTTACGTCTCTTCAGACGGAGGCGTCTTTTCCTGGGACACCTCTTCAACTTCTTCCTGGGACACTTCTTCAATTTCTTCCGAGGGCATTGTGATCGGAAGTTGCTGCCGCTGCTTCTTTTTTCGCAAGAGCATCCTGTAGGAAGTCATGTGTTCATCGATCTTGTTGCAGAATTGCATAGAACGAACCATATCCTCGTCCCACTCTTGCAACATTTCTTTCATCTCCTTAGCAAGCTTGCAGAGCTTGGCAAGCCGTTCTAATGTTAAGCCCGTTTCTTCGACATTTTCTTGGATCTCTTCCTGTGTTTCACTATTTTCTTCACTGGCCGATTTCGTCAGGTCTTCGAGGTCTGCGGCCGCGTAACTTCTACCGTCTTTTAACATATCGAGAAGCGTCACCTTCTCAGCCATCGTCATCATCCTTCGGTGACGTTTAGGCTCACTACCAGCCTTAGTAGAAGCAGAACACTTGGGAGGCATTGTACAGTAGGGTTTAACAGAAAGTTCAACAAAAAGTTCAACTTAAAACAGTCACGCACAGCACAGATTAAAGTCCACAATAACTTAACAACATCTACACAGCGATACGGCGGGAGACAAAGTGACCGTGAAAACGTAGATGCTGGAAGTTGGAGATGCGGGCAAAACACCAATCACAGGCTAGATAACAAAACTTGAGTTCTGATTCGTCATCTATCAGCGCTTGAACCAATCACAACCTGTCTTATATGCTACGTAGGTTACCAATTCAAAGTACAAGATACCCTGCGTATACTGTACTGTACAGTAATAATAATAATAATAATAATGATAATAATAATAAATAATGATACTGTAATAATAATAATAATAATAATAATGATAATAATAACAATAATAATTTTAATAACAACAACAACAATAATAATAATAACAATAATAATAATACAGCTTTACGTACACTATTTTACGCTTTTGTTGTAGGATGTGTCTCTCTCTCTCTCTCTCTCTCTCTCTCTCTCTCTCTCTCCTCTCTCTCTCTCTCTCTCTCTCTCTCTCTCTCTCGTACACTTATTCGAAATGTGATTTTTTGCAACAAAGAATATTATTGGATGCAGTACTACGTACATATACATACAAAAGATTCATGGAAAAGAAGCACATCCATTACATTTGTAGTACAGTAGTAGCCATCAGCAGCCTTACACCATTCTAATATGGTATGACTGCATCTGATTTGCGTTTCATGTTCGATTTAATTTTACTACGTACTGTATACAGTACTGAATTATCGTATGATCACATTCTCTTTTCGTGTTTTATTTCTTTCTGTGCTGAATTATATGTCATATGTAATGCAATGAACAATCAGTAAGAGCAGATATTACTCATTAAAGTATTAATGGAATTACAGGTAACGAAATATCGTATTTGGGGTCTTCAGATATCGCGGTATTTTCGAAATTTCCGGAAAAACCGCGATATGTATACAGTATTATCAAGCCTTAATATTTCACAAGAAATTAGTATTTAATTGCAGTTTATCAATGCATGTTTGTATGCTATTTTTCAATATCGAGAGCATTTCAATATTCAACAATTACTTTGATTTTACTTTCGGTAGGCATCTGCTGATCTTAAGATCAACCTACCATACTGCGATTATACCTGTGGGGAGGGAAAATCTCTGGTTGGTATAGATAGAATAGGCAGTGCTCCTACTGTTGGGCATGGGAAGTATTTGTATCGGAACAAATAAATTTATATATATATATATATATATATATATATATATATATATATATATATATATTATATATATATATATATATATATATATATACATATATATATATATATATATATATATATATATATATATATATATATATATATATATACAGTGGTACTTCTACATACGAATTTAATTCGTTCCAGAAACTGCTACGTATGTCAAAACGATCGTATGTTGGAGCAAATATTCCCATAAGAATACATGGTAATTCCTTTAATTCGTTCCTCAGCCTAAAAACCCATAATAAATCCTTAATAAATGGCTACACATAATTATACATAACAATAACATAACTGCATAATAGGAAAGAAGCATGTAAAAAATATAATTATAAAGAAATAATAAATAAAAAATGTGTTTTATTGCCACTTTACCTTAGAGACAGGCCAACGCAGGTGTAGCATTTGCTACGCCAGGAGGAGACGGACGATCGGCGAGAAGGTAGACATGGTGTTAACATGTTCTTTGAATAAATACACACTCTCTCTCTCTCTCTCTCTCTCTCTCTCTCTTGTTCTTCTTCACTGTTAGTGTTAGAGACGTCTATTAATTTTTTCTGAGAGAGAGAGAGAGAGAGAGAGAGAGAGAGAGAGAGAGAGAGAGAGAGAGAGATTAAACAAAAATGTGTTGTGTACATATGATTTTTAACAGCGTCAACGAGTTGAAAGATAATTAAATGTAACTAAAAAAACAATATCAGCGAATCTGAATTCCTTTATTAACTAAAACAGATATTGATACAAACACACTCATGCGCATATGCGCAAACACACACACACGCAGGAGGAGACACGATCGGCGAGGAGGTAGAGATGGTGACTGCGATAACATACCGTAACTTATACTACGGACACTTTAATCTAACTTAGTTTATTTATTTTTTTTTATTTTTATATTTCATAATTTTTACATTTTTTTTCTTTTGATTTTTATTTTCATCACTTTCAGTGACGAGTTACAGTATGTTATCGCAGTCACTATCTCTACCTCCTCCCCGACCGTCTCTCTTACTGCGTAGCAATTCTTGCACCTGTGTGTGTTTGTGCATACGCACAACGAGTGTGTTTTGTATCAATATTTATTTTAGTTAATAAAGGAATTCAGATTAGCTGTTATTACTTTCTTAGTTACATTTAATTGTTTTTCAACTCGTTGACGCTGTTAAAAATCATATGTACTCTAAACACATTTTTGTTTAATCTCTCTCTCTCTCTATCTCTCGGAAAAAAAATAATAGACGTATCTAACAGTATAACAGCGAAGAAGAATGAGAGAGAGAGAGAGAGAGAGAGAGAGAGAGAGAGAGAGAGAGAGAGAGAGATTTTATTTAAAGAACATGTTAATGCTATGTTTAGAAAGAAACAGAAAAAGAGAGAAGTCTTATCTAAAAGAGCTTGTTAATGCTATCTTGGTTTTCTTTGCTTCACTTTTTTCTTTCTTTCTGTTCATCACGCTGGCCCTTCTCACAAATGATCGTTGCCAACAATCTCTTTGTCCTTTATCTCTATCAACAAAAGGCGTTCTATCTCTTCCAGGGTATTGCTACAATGTCTTGTAATAATGGTGATCCCCTTCGATGGTTTATCTGCTTTAATGGCTGCCTTCAGCTTGATGATCGTGGAGATCATAGGCCTATTCCGGCCATATTGTTTAGCCATACAGTATCACTCACATGCACACTGCTCTCGTGGTTTTCTATAATTTCTTGCTTCAATTCTAATGAAAGAATTGCCTTCTTCCTATACTGAAACTTAGCTTCTTAGGCACCATGATTATAGGTAAAATCAAAAAGGAAATGTGAGAAAAGGAAGAAAATAAGCATTGTTAATAACAGACCAAACAGAGGACAACCACACGATACACACAAGAACAGAGAACTGAGCACTCGACACTCAATGGCGTAATGTTTACTTCGTATGTTGGAGCAACACTTCGGATGTCGAGGCAGAAATTTGGTCGAATTTTACTTCGTATGTTGGAAAATTCGTGTGTTGGGACATTCGTATGTAGATGTACCACTGTGTATATATATATATATGTATATATATATATATATATATATATATATATATATATATATATATATATATATATATGTATATATATATATATATATATATATATATATATATATATATATATATATGTATGCATATATATGTATATGTATATATATGTATGCATATATATGTATATGTATATATATATATATATATATATATATATATATATATATATATATATATATATATATATATATATATGTATGCATATATATGTATATGTATATGTATATGTGTATATATATATATATATATATATATATATATATATATATATATATATATATATATATATATATATGCTATACACACACACACTATATATATATATATATATATATATATATATATATATATATATATATATATATATATGCTATACACAGACATATATATATATATATATATATATATATATATATATATATATATATATATATATATATATATATATATATATATATATATATATATATATATATATATATATATATATATATATATATATATATATATATATATATGTATATATAAATTTATATATATATATATATATATATATATTTATATATACTAATATATATATATATATACAGTATATATATATATATATATATATATATATATATATATATATATATATATATATATATATATATATATATACAATAGGGTCCCGAATTATGCGAGAATTTGGTCGATTAATGACCTCGTGTAAATGGAAAATCGCGAATTTCGAAACACACAACTAAGAGAAATAATTCCATTGCGGCCATGGCAACCAGCAATTTGCCTATTCAAATGTGTTTACTACCCATTTACAATACTTTCTTTGTACTATACTGTATTTCTTTATAATATCAAATTGTTTTTGTAAATAAATAAAACATTTAATATACTTTAAAGTTCTAATAACTTGAAAAATGGTTAAAATTACAACCAGGATAGGTGTAAACACCATATATTTCCCGTTATAACACAACCCAAAATACAGACAAATTTTAATGTTTGTCATATCTATTGTATAATACAACTGGTGAATAGAAAATCCAGAATTATCAAAATAAAGGCGATTTTATATCATGCGTTTCCTAAACACGCTTAAAAAGCACAATAGAAAACGACAACCAATGTTTTGTTTACGTTTATTTCTGATCACAACGAAGAAACAGACGCATTTATACATCTGTGTTTTTGAATTAACAGCAA
>NC_090735.1:79870883-79933383 GCF_036898095.1 Palaemon carinicauda | reverse complement strand
TCACCACTGTTACACTTGTCAGGCCTACATTCATCTATCACGAGAGTGCCCAGCAAAAAACTCCCAGGACGGCCGGGCTGTGGCACACGCGCACCTCCCCCGCCCAACGTCTGTGGAAAAGGAAACAGAGGAAGGGGGAGACGAGGGAGTTCGATGCCCCCCCACATGACATCACAAGCAGTAGCTGAGGAAGCAATGACAGATGTGACAACAGGCAATGGGACCTCCATTGGTACCCGTGACTTCACCCCCGCAGCACTAGGGAGATGACCAGGGGGCAGCGGCATGGCAGGTGAGGTCATTGGCCCATGCCCCATATCTCGTAATGGCCGTCTAGGAATGTTAGCAGTTAGGATCGACCTGCAAGATAAATTCATCCGAGCACTGATTGACACGGGAGCCAGTGTTTCATTGATTGAAAAAAAATTCTCCTCAAGTCCACTACAGCTAGCGACAGCCATTGTTCTTGACACGCCAGGAGGAAATAAAATACACATAAGCCATACAACAATCGTCAAATTCAAGGTGGGGTCTGTGAAGTTTACGCATGATTTTTTTTGTCTTGCCCACCTTGGGAATTCCAGGAATCGAGGCTATCTTAGGAATAGACTTTATCTCTAATAATCAAATTTGCATTTTTGGGGGAAAAGATACAATATCAGTAAAAGCAGGAGGGTACATTTTGCCAATAGAAAGTCATGAGACAGTAAGCGCGTGTGTTAGCTCGGAGAGACATTCAAGTAGGGTAACAGCTGTACCCAGGAGAGGAGAAGTGTTGTCCCCAAGACCCTTACGAGCATATCTGTGACCCCGTGTCGCCCTCTTGCTAAAGGAACCAAGGTAGTTGTTAAACACCATGACAATTGGGCCCACATGATATTAGAGGGCTTGACAGAAATTAAAGAGAACAGAGCTGATATAATGATAAATAATTTGTCAAATAAAAGAGTTGTTTTAGGAAAAGATTCTGTGTGTGAATTAGAGTTAGTATGTGAATATCACCCTGTAGTTAGTGATATTGTCAATAATTATTCCGATGTAATTGCAATTGGAGATGAGCCCCCCAGGAGGATTGATCAATTTCCCTTTAGCATTGAAACTGGGCAGGCGTAGCCGATCAGGTCAAGGCCTTATAAGGTACCCATTCATTTCCAGGGAGAGATAGAAAGGGAAATTAATAAATCAAGGGAACAAGGGATAATCGAAGAGAGCGAATCCCCCTAAGCTTCTCCAATTGTAGCTGTTAGGAAAAAGGAAGGCTCGGTATGATTGTGTGTTGATTATAGGAAATTGAATGCAGTCACTAAGGATAATGCTTTTCCACTGCCCTCGATCGAAGAATTACTTGCGAAAGTACGGGATAGCAAATATTTCACAACTGTTGATTTAAAATCTGGATACTATCAAATACCCATTTAGGAAGACAGTAAATGTAAAACGGCATTTATAGCTAACGATCAATTATTTCAGTTTAATTTTCTTCCTTTCAATGTTAAAAATGCTCCAAGTCATTTTTCTAGAGTAATGATGGCGGTTTTGTCGCCCTTAATTGGCCATAATGTTCTTGTTTATTTAGATGATATCATAATCATAGGGAAAACAGCCGAAGAACATAATAATAATATTCGTAAAGTTTTAGATGCATTGCGACGTAATGGTATGAAAATAAATTTGTCAAAGTGCAAATTTTTCTGTAAACAGGTCAAATTTTTAGGTCACATAATAACCCCAGAAGTTATCCAACCCTGCCCCAGTAAAGTAGCGGCTAATAGAGATTTCCCCAGGCAACATAACTCTAAGGAAGTAGCTGGATTCCTAAGGCTTGCTGGTTATTACCGTAAATTCCTAAGAGGTTTTGGAGAGATAGCGAGACCCTTAGATGCTTTAAAGAAACAAAAAGTAATAAATTGGGGAGTGGAAGAAGAAAGGGCCTTTAACCATTTGAAAGCAGCCTTAACTAGCAATGAATTACTCGCATATCCTAGATTTGATCGCCCGTTTTTAGTGACCAAAGATGCAAGTAGCGTAGCTATTGGTGGCGTAGATTCTCAACGAGATGATAAAAGCAGAGAGCGACCCATTTGCTTTGCTTCCCTGGCGTTAAAAGGGGCAGAAAAGAATTATAGTACATTCGATCGAGAGGCTTTGGCTATCCTTTGGGTTCTAGAGAAGCATCGGTTCTTTATAATTGGGTCAGTCGATTGAGTTCCTAAGTGATCATCGCCAACTTACGTGATTTGTATTATAAAAATGATTTGACCTCTCGACAAGCGAGATGGATTGAGAGATTGTTAGAGTTTAATATAAAGGGTTTTCACCACATAAAAGGTAAAGCTAACAAGGTAGCTGATGCCCTCTCTAGAGGTGCAGCAATAGGAGTAACAACTAGGGCACAAAAGAGGAACGAAGAAAGTAACCAAAATATTGAAGACCCCCATCAAAATGGAGAAAATTCTCCCAATGAGCATTCAGAAAATGGGGTGAGAGAGAGAGGAGAGAGAGAGAGAGAGTGGACTCAGGAGAGGGAGAGAGAGAGAGGGAGAGAGAGAGAGATACAAACGGCGAAGGGGAATATATGTGGGTGACTGAGGACATGACCAGGGGTGTCCAGAATGAATGCCCTGATGATGCAGGTTTGATTGACTTGGGAGGTTGGGACATAAAAGAAGTCCGAGAGGGACAGAAAAAAGAGGAATGGATGGAAAGAGTGCGAGCAGTGAGTAAAGGGGAATCGGAGAGTTATCCGTCATTTCTGAATGTGCCCCATGAGAAATTTTTTATTGAAAATGTCTTATATTGTGCTTATAAGAAGAGGGGAGGGGAATTTTGTGCATGTGTATTTCTTCCTCCTTCTTTGATTAAACGAGCCATCCACATTGTACATGCAAGTCCATATACAGGGCATTTAGGGATTGATAGAACATTAAGGAGAGCACGTGAATCCTTCTTTTGATTAGGAATGAAAAAATCTATAGAGAATTATATAAAAGGTTGTCATGCTTGTAACTGTTTCAAAGAACATAAAACCACTGTAATGTACCGGAAATCAGAAAGTGGCCTGTGATTCCTATTAAATTTTATAGAGTGCATATGGATGTAGTAGGACCATTTCCTACTGGGTTAGCACAACCTAAGTATATATGTGTATTTGTGGATGCATTTACTCGGTACACTCATACTTACGCAATGTTGGATAAATCTGCAAATTCATTAGCCCAGGGACTGTGCTCTTTCACTACCAGGTTTGGTTGCCCGAAAATTTTGATAAATGATAAAAGTCTTGAGTTTGTAAATAAGGTGGTGAAATCGGTTACGGACTTGATGCAAATTGAACACTTTTCAGTGACTGCATATAGGCCTTCATCAAATGGCTTTGTAGAATTGCATAATAGGGAAGTAGTGCGGATTTTATGTTACTTAGTGGCTGATGACCCCCTTCATTGGCACGCCATGCTTCCTACAGCTGAGCTAGCTTTGAACATTGCATATAATGCTTCGCTCAGGGACACGCCTTTCTTTTCAGTGTATGGACAGGATCCTGTGTTACCATATACGGTATTCATTAATTCGCAACAATTGCCAAATTATTCAACTGAGCAATACCGTATATATTTATAAAATCTATTTAGGAGAGTAATGAACACCACTGAAAGGTTTTTGAAAAGAGCTAATGAAAATCACAGCTCAAAGTATGATGGTCGGTTCAAAACCGCACCTGTAAACGGATTTTGAGTGAAGTGAAAAATCTATTTTTGGGTGAGATAGCCATGTCGTCCTGATGGAAGGTTCCTTTAAGTAGCTTCCTAGGGTATATTTGACTACAGTGATATTCCCAGAGAATTTAACTTAAGGTCTCCAGAATTCTAACTCCTGGCGCGAATATCCTTAAAGTTTCCTTCAAGGATATCACATAATATCAGGGGACGAATTCTTGACACGCCACATAGCAATCTGCACCCCGCATAGTATTTACACTTCGAGGGGGAAAAGTGGCAAAATAAAAGAGGAGCCGTTAATAAGGTTCCCTTCGTACGTTACTGTTTGAGTACTCAGATGGCGCCAACATCGCCGCCATCTTTATTACTTGTAGCGTTGAGCCGGTACTACAGATACAGTATTATTGGGAGGGATCCTGCCAGGGCCTTTCATAGAAAGGAGGGCGGGTCCATCAGGACGACATGGCTATCTCACCCAAAAATAGATTTTTCGCTTCGCTCAAAATCCGTTTTTTGGGCTCAGGCCATGTCGTCCTGATGGAAGTTTACCAGAGCATTATAGTATCTGTGGATTTTCCAATCGTGCCTTAACCTCAAGACAATATTTCCTTGGTCATTTAGACCTAGAGACCTATGACGTTACCGTTATACGTCATTACTTCTAATCCTGAACTATGTTAGTGCTTCCTGCCCCCTACAGGGAAGAGTCAGCCTAGACTCGGGAAAAAGTCTCGAAGTTTGCATATTTCATATGACCAACCTAGCAACCAAAGGGGCATACAGGTCTCATTGTATGCCTCTAGCCAAAGTTTGTATTTTAAAACGAACGAGGGTTCACATAAGCCGCCATAGCATCTAAGGTATGTCAACTCAGCTGTATACCACAACAGATAAGTTTATATCCATGTCAAAACAAGGTAATCATGGCAGAAAAGGCTTGTATAAGTTTAGGAACAAAGTTACTATAGTTGTTCAAAGTTATTATGCAGAATAATATGGAATAAAAAGTAATGCTCATACATAACTTTATTTCATATGTTTGGGGCGAAATAAGACACACATAACAATTAGACATATGTTGGCAATCAATAAATAAAAATTCAGCATACAATTCATAATAACATAAAAAATGCAAGCGAATAAAAAATTTTTATAAACAGAAAATACAGGCCAGATCAGAAATACTTGTTTTATCTGAAAACAAAAATTCATGGCACTCAATTGAAAATCTATGTTTCTTCACCTTTAGACACTGGAACAGTCCATAATGTCACCTTGATGACATTTGACTTACCATGTTGCACTGTAATGTGCCAACATGTACACCCTATAGAATTATAGTCCCAAATAATTCACTGTTCCTCGCAGCACTAAGGGACAGGTTTTAGTACACTACCTGCTGCCACCACTTATCTCTTTAATTCTTGCAATTGCTTCGCGTAGTGCTTGAAAAACACTCTGGATGACTTTCATCCAATATACGAGTGAAGGTGCTCGAAATCCATGAGCTGGAAAAAATTTGACGACGAAGCAATTTTCCTGGGATCATGATCTGCGGGTGTACTGTCAGGTTCCGCTTTGCGAATGAAGTAGGTGATCTTCGCCCTTAGTTGTTTCAGGGATAAGTTTGAGCTCGATGTTTCCCCTTTAAAGAGCTGTCCTCCCCTGAAGTCTGAAGTTCTACGAAGATAGACCTTTAGACACTCCACTGGACACAGCAAGACATCTTCCTTCAGAGGTCAGACTCTCCAGGGACCCCACCTCCTGGTGGATAGCTCATTCTTGGCGAGAAACGTTGGGTCAGGAAAAAGATTCAGTTCTCCCACTTCAGTATACTGGATATGGCCCTCTTCACGAGAAAGGGCCACTATCTCACTACCTCTAGCCCCTGAGGCTAGAGCAAACAAGAATATAACTTTTTGAGTCAATTCTCATTGTCCAACATTGAGGCAAAGTGTAGTACCTTATCCAAGGATGATGAAATGGCCTTTGGAGGTGTTGCAGGCCTAAACCTAGCACAGGCCTTAGGGATCTTGTTAAAGATTTCATTAGAAAAGTCTACATGGAAAGCGTAAAGCAAGGGTCTAGTCAAGGCAGATTTACACGTTGTTATCGTGTTGGCTGCTAAACCTTGTTCATGAAGATGAATAAAGAAGGATAAACAGAAATCTGTTGAGATTTCTTTTGGTTTTCTAGCCTTGACAAAAGTAACCCACTTCTTCCAAGACGACTCATATTGCCTTCTGGTAGATTTAGACTTATATTCCTCTAAGAAGTCTATACTTTCTTTCGAGATCCCAAACCTTTTCCTTACGGTTAAGGAGAGAAAATCATGATGAAGGTCTTGGGTTTTCTGTAATGAAGCGAAGACAGTCGACTTCTGTACCTGTTGAGACAGAACTGGGTCCGGCAGAGGAATCAGCCTCAGCTACAATTCCAATATTAGAGGGAACCAGTTGCTCCAAGGTCACTTGAGAGCCACTAGGGCTGCTGTTCCTTGAAAAGATCTCAGCTTGTTGAGGACCTTCATCAGCTTCCGCTAGAGGGTCCTCGTATGGGGCCACATATCGAGAAAGTTTCCTGTTGTCGCTCGTCGCGAAGAGGTCAGTCTGCAGTTCCGGGACTTGATGTAAGATGAAGGAGAATGATCTTGCGCCTAGGGACCATTCTGACTCTATCGGCATTAGCCTGGATAGAGCGTCCGCCATCACATTGAGGAACCCTTGAAGGTGAATTGCTGATAAGTGCCATCTCTTCTTTTTCACTAATCGGAAGATGGCCAACATTATCTGCTTGAGTTGAGGTGATCTCAAGCCTTGACGATTCAGACATCTCACTATTACCTCGCTGTCCAGAATCAGTCTCATGTGGACTGCAGGGCAAGGGGATAATTTCTTCAGTGTGAGGAAGACTGCCATGGCCTCCAAAATGTTGATGTGGAAGGTCTTGAATAGAGAGGACCAAGTTCTCTGAACTTTCCGTTGATGAGAGTGACCTCCCCATCCTTCCAATGATGCATCCGTGTGGATGATGACTGAGGGTGGAGGCGGTTGCAGAGGCACCGACCTCTTCAAGTTCTTGGCCTCCAACCATGGCTTGAGAAATGATCGTAGTCGGATCGGTATTGGTCTTCTTAGATCTCTTCGAGCGTTTCATGCGTATCTTCTCCAGACTCCTGATGCATCTTTTAGCTGCGCTCTTAGCACTGGGTCTGTCACTGATGCAAACTGAAGGGAGCCCCGCATTCTCTCCTGTTGGCGTCTTGATATCCTGTTGGATTTTAGTAGTCTCTTGACAGATCAAGCTATCTCTCTCCTCTTTTTTAATGGAATGGAGAGGCGATGTGACTGTAGGTTCCACTGTATACCTAGCCATTGGAACTTCTGAGCTAGAGATAGTCGAAACTTTTTGCTGTTGATCTTAAATTCCAGATGTTCCAGGAACTGGATCACGCTCTTGGATGCTTGCATGCATTTTGTCTCGGATGCTGCCCACACCAGCCAATCGTCCAGGTAGGTCATCACCTGGACACCTTCTAGGCGTAGTTGTTGAACGACTGCATGTGCAAGCTTCATGAAGATCCTTGGGGCTATGTTTAGTCCGAAGGGCATGGCTCTGAAAGCGTACTTTCTTTTTTGTAGCCTGAATCCTAGGTAGGAGGAGAGTTGGCGATTGATAGGAATGTGCCAAAAGGCATCTGCCATGTCTATGGAGACTGTGTATGCCCTTTTGGGAAATAGGGTCCTTATGTGTTGAAGGGTCAGCATCTTGAACTTGTCGTTTTCTATGAACTTGTTGAGTGGGGACAAATCCAGAATGACTCTGAGTTTGTCCGAGTCCTTCTTGGGAACACAAAACAGCCTTCCTTGGAATTTGATGGACTTTGCCCTCCTTATCACCCATTTGCTCGAGTTCTCGGGTATATTTTTCGAGAACGGGGGTGGAGTGTTGGAAGAATTGAGGAAATGATGGTGGAGCTGTCTTCCAGCTCCAACCTAGTCCATTCTTGATTAGGCTGTGGGCCCAGGGATCGAAGGTCCAACGATCCCGAAATAGTCGGAGTCTTCCTCCTCCCGCAAGCATCTCATTGCTTCTGGTTTCCGGAGGGCTTGCCTCCTTGACCGCGTCCTCCCCTACCCCCTCTTCCTCTTGAGAGGGACGTCTAGAGGAACCTCTGCCTGACCCTCTACCTTTAGGGCGAAAGGTAGTGGTCTGCCTCTCATAGGCGGCAGTGAAGGCTGGTGACTGAGTCACCACCTGCTGGGGTACCATCTGGTAGGTGGGTTGGGGCTAAGCCACCATCTGGGGCACCGCAGTCATGGGAAGTTGCTGTTGTTGTCTTGCGGGGCGAGAGGGCAATCTTGGCCTCTTTGTCTTCCGTTTCGGTTGGGGACCCTCATCCGGGGAAGACTTCCTTTTAGCCGACATACCCCACTTCTGGAGAAGATTCCTGTTCTCTGTGGCAGCCTTGTCGACTATCTCCTTGACCACTTCATTCGGGAAGAGGTCCTTCCCCCAGATATTGTTAGATATCAACTTCCTGGGTTTGTGTCTTACCACAGCAGAGGCAAACACGAACTCCCTGCAAGCCCTTCTAGCCCTAACAAAGCTATAAAAGTCTTTAATTAGGGTTGCCAAGTGCGTTTTGGCCACAACAATGAACATATCTGGGGACCTATGTTCACTGGCCATTGCCTCCAAGGTAACCTGGAGGGATAGAGAGGCAGCAAGCCTTTCCTTTGTATCCTGCTCCCTACGCAGGAGAAAATCAGACAACTTGGGAGGTTTTCGCTGAACTGACGTCCAGCGGGATCCGCCTCCAACTTCCCGACTGAGAAGGTAAGCTGAATATCCTTCCAGTCCTTATGATCTGTAGGCAGGGCTAGGGAAAGGGGCCTACACTCCTCCAGTGTAGGGCAAGGGTTCCCAGCTTCCACTGTCTTGATCACTGCCTTGAACCCTTTTTCCACAAAGGGGAAGGCCATTTTCGCTGGAGCAAGAAAGGAAGGGTGTTTCTTACTCAGGGCTGGCACCTTCGAATTAGTGAAGCCCCTGTCCTTCAGACTGCTAGCCAACAAAGCTTGAGCCTTCGTGTGGTCAGGCACTATGACCTCCTTCGGCTCTGTCTCCTCTTTGGATACAGGCTCCGCCTATAGACGAACGAAGCAGTCAGGATAGGACTCAAAGCTGGGCCAGAACTCGATGTCCTCGATAAGGACAGCTTCCTGCTTTTCTGAGATGAAGATCTTCCCATTCGTGATTGGCATGTACTCGGCATGCCTCCATGGGTTTACCCCAGAGCACGAGGGAATATCCTTAACATTGAGTCTCCTATGAGACCCACGGGAGGCTGCAAGCTGGTGAATCTCCTTCCTTAGTGCAGCTTTCCTTTCTTCACTCCTCTTCTGGAAGGTCTCCATCATGGCCATGATGGCAGACAGGGTCTTAACTGACTTATCAGGTGGAGGAGCGGAGGACGTAGAGGGCACTGGTTCTGGGGCTAGAATGGACGAAACGGACACCGTTTCGACTTCATCCTCTTTCGTTTCCGGAGCCACAGTTGACTCCTCTTCCTAACCTTCAGCAAGAAGGTTCTTTTCGGTGTCTTCTGACACCCCTGACATCCTCTCGTCGTCTAGATGGATGTCCTTCATCGCATCCGAGACATCCGTATCTACGGAAATCTGGACGCAAGTGATCTCAGGGTGAGGCTGTGGAATAACAGCATCCGCAGATGCTTTAGGGAACAGATAGGCCCTCATACTCTCGTTTGGGAGGTAAGGCCCCGTGGCATTTTTCTGGAAGCTTATTCCGAGCTGCATCCCTTGACTCCGCTGTCTTGGGGTCTTCAAATGCCTCACTAACCAAGGCTTTGCAGACGGTACATACCTGGGGGTCCCAATATTTAACAGGTCCCTTGGTGATGGAACAATGGGAGTGTGTCCTACACTCCAGGTGGCCGCAGAAGTCCTTGCTGCGGACGTTGCAGAAAACGTTGCCACACTTCACATGGTGCTCCTGTAAAGAGAGGAAAATAAAATGAGTATAAGGTAGTTCATATCACTAGATAAACTAATAAATATTATTGATAATATTTTCCCTTTTATTTTATTGCATATAGCTTAGGATAGATAGGCTAAAAATGAATCAGGAAAGACACATACTGTACGTGTGTTTCTTGCCCAGCCAATTCCTGTGACCTCCCTCAATATTAAAACCTAGGGTTATCCTCCTCAGGAGGCCCATTGGAAGAATCTAGTCTATAAGGATAGATGCGTGTAACTTACACAACCTCCCAAAAGGATTAATAATGAGGGTCATTGGTAACTGATTGATTTAAAGTTTTCAGGCATCCTGACATCTAAGGTCATTGACGCCGGTAACATTTAATTTATGTATACAAAAAAAAATAAAAAATAAACGAGTATTCAATTAAAATCATAAAAGTTGAATGTCATGAAAGTTAAATAGTTTTTAGAAGACCTGCTTCTGAAATAAATCTAAAAATGCCACTTGCATTGTAGTGGTTTGCGGACTGTGGCCAAAGGTAGCACCCAAACTGCCTAGTATCCGAATGCCGACCACAACCCGACGTTCACTACACAACAAACATACAACGGTGGAATACCCAAAAACCTAAGTAACAGTTCAAAGCACTGGGCACCACCCCTTGATTTATAATGGGCAAGGGGACCCAGCTAGATCCTGACTTAAACCTTTGCTTCTCCAGCTTGCTGATCATAAGTATAAGAACATTAGGTGAAAGGGATTATTATAAGTTATTTGAAAGATTAAAAAAACAGTGGCTGAGTAGGGGA
The DNA here is from genome assembly GCF_036898095.1 of Palaemon carinicauda. NCBI lineage: Eukaryota > Metazoa > Arthropoda > Malacostraca > Decapoda > Palaemonidae > Palaemon > Palaemon carinicauda. The sequence goes on along the minus strand of NC_090735.1, from coordinate 79,922,849 downwards.
ACTCAGTGGTTTAAGGAACTGGAATGAGATGCTATATTATAAAAAACAAGAAAAAAAATATTTATTTAACCAAAACTGTTAGGATTACAATTACATTGACCCATCAATCCAAATAGAAAATTAAAGACAAAATTAGCATTCCTTTACGTCAAACTTCAGTAACAGGGTAACAATGATAAACAAACAGGAAATTACACAATCAAGATTTCCACTGGGGGGACACTCATAAGTGTTCCTATTCAGTACAAGAGTAAAACAGAAACACTCCTAACCGTGTATCTATTTGGGCAAGTACCAGTATGCCATTTCAATAGTTACAGTTTACTATTAATGTTTATGACACTTAAAACTTTGTGGTCTTCCGCAAAAAGACGGTTTTAGGCCCCTTTACGTTCACTTGGTTCTGGGGCAAATATTTAAAAAAAACTGTCCATCACTAAGTTCCAGCATGGAATCACCTTTTGTGATCTGGTGATGTGGAGTAACAATATCTTGATCCTTGTTGATGAAATCTTGGATTCGCAAGGTTTTCAACTGTCGAAGCTCTTTTCCAACTGAACTGAATATACTGAAGAAGGGCCGTGCCTAATGTCAAAACTTGTCTAATGACAACATCTTCTAGCTGAGCATTGAAAATTGAGTTCCTATCTTCACCTTCTCCCGTTTCACCCATTTTGAGCAATGCATCATTTATTTCTATCAAACGAGATAATCCCATTTTGCGATACTGTACCTTCAATTCCAGGGATGGATTTACTCACTTTTCTATACACTGTTCATTCAGTAGGGTAAAGGAAGTTTATACTGAGCTGATTAACCCTATTCAGTTGTAGGAATCATTCAGTACCCTTCAAATCATATTTCTTGTGCCACGTCTTCTCTTAACTTCTAGTTGCCTCTCTAAAGAAAAAAACCCTACAGAGAGTAGGGTGTGCTGCAAAAACAAATGTGATTAGACAACTGGTAGGACCAAAAAATATTACAATACCCCTTAAAACTATAAATAATGCTTCTATTCATGACTTTCTGTTATAAAAATAAATGAATTTGTTGCTGGCAAAATATGTAAACCTATTTAAGAAAAATTGAATCTTTAGAGTGAATATAAGGGAAATCATTATAGTACAGTACTGGGGCAGAATATCAGACATTATGACAAAAGGGAATTGATAATGAGAGTTACTTTAAAACATTTATAACCCAAGCTCATTATATGTGGAAATGGTTTGTATTTTCCCCAACTATTATTAATTTTTTTCACAGCATAGTAGGTCACATCATTTCCAAGAATCTTGGCAAGGATGAACCTGCCACCCTCACCTCGAGCCTCAAACAAATATCTATTCCTTAAGTTGTTATAATTGGGGCATTCGGTCAACAAATGCCTCACTGTTAGAGGTACTAAACAGTCGTCACAATACGGTTGGTGTTGGCCCTTCAGCAGAAACTCGTGTGTCAACCGAGTGTGACCAATACGGAGACGACAAAGAGACGTCTCCCATTTTCGGGGCATCATATTATACCTCCAAGGAGATATGACATTTGTTACCTCTCGCATTTTATTCCCATCTAGGCTATCCCATTGCTGTTGCCATTTATTGCAAACCAATTTCTTGATGTCAGGTAAGAAATCATTACAGGCAATGGGATACCTTCTTGGCAGCAACTCGGATGCAGCCTTCTTAGCCAGTGAATCTGCCTTCTCATTCCCAGACACACCTACAGTAGGGTCCCGAATTATGCGAGAATTTGGTCGATTAATGACCTCGTGGAAATGGAAAATCGCGAATTTCGAAACACAACTAACAGAAATAATTCCATTGCGGCCATGGCAACCAGCAATTTGCCTATTCAAATGTGTTTACTACCCATTTCCAATACTTTCTTTGTACTATACTGTATTTCTTTATAATATCAAATTGTTCTTGTAAATAAATAAAACATTTAATATACTTTAAAGTTCTAATAACTTGAAAAATGGTTAAAATTACAACCAGGATAGGTGTAAACACCATATATTTCCCGTTATAACACAACCCAAAATACAGACAAATTTTAATGTTTGTCATATCTATTGTATAATACAACTGGTGAATAGCAAAACCATCACTCTATAGACTAGCTTGTTGTATGATTGAAAATCCAGAATTATCAAAATAAAGGCGATTTTATATCATGCGTTTCCTAAACACGCTAAAAAGCACAATAGAAAACGACAACCAATGTTTTGTTTACGTGTATCTCTGATCACAACGAAGAAACAGACGCATTTATACATCTGTGTTTTTGAATTGACAGCAATTTTACCAAGTATAGATTATATGTTGAATTTGTTATTACCAATGTTCTAATTATTTTTTATTAGAACTTTCAAATAAATGAAATGAATGCCATTTATGAAATGTTTTTCTTTATGATGCCGCCTGAAACGGAAACCTTCCATTTGTTTACGCTCCATCTTCGATCATAATAAACAAACGAATGCATTAAACACACATGATCTAAGTCATAACTAATGATATTACAAACATTTAGTAAACATTATGTTATTACAAATATTTTACTTACCGTATCCATATAAATTCCTAAATTCGTAGCAAAGCTGGAAATTTTTTTTTCCTTATGCGTTTAATCCACAATAGCAAACTGCCGCTAATGACAGAGTGATAACTTACGATAATTCTAAACTGTTACGAAAGATAATTGTCCTTTCCATATCCAAAATACTTTTCCTAACTTCAGTTATAAGTCAACTTGTACCCACCTCAATTATGGATCCATATGCAAAAAAGGTAAAAGAAGAAAGTACTAGGCCTATTTTTAAAGTCACCGAACAATTAGGTTACCGCTATAACGTTCGATGTGAGAGAGAGAGAGAGAGAGAGAGAGAGAGAGAGAGAGAGAGAGAGAGAGAGAGAGAGAGGGGGATGGTTTTAAAGTACTAAACAATAAATATGATAGGTTATAACACATTGCTGTTTATGTAATATTAACTGTATAGATGGTTTGAATAAGTTAAGAAATGGTGTAAACAATTCTTTGTTATTGTATTCGCGCAGAAGCTAGACATCAGCTGATGTGATCACAGCCAAAAGTAAAACAAAAATAAGTTAGCAATACTCGATTTTTAAAACACACCCGAAATTTAACAAAAGTACATGTTTTATTACAGCGCAATTGACATTTAAAGAGTAAACATTTTCTGGAATAGAATGGTGTTTCCTAAAAAATAGTGGTTTGCGGACGAAATCGGTTACCGTATTTTAAGCTATGATTGAAATGGATGTATACACGGTATAATTTTTTCGTTTTGTATTTAATTGACACTTCAAGAAAACCGATTTTGGTTTCTTCATCTATCTGTAAGTATTGTATAACGAGAGAGAGAGAGAGAGAGAGAGAGAGAGAGAGAGAGAGATTTCTACCATCAAATCTCTCTCTCTCTCTCTCTCTCTCTCTCTCTCTCTCTCTCTCTCTCTCTCTCTAGATTTTATTTTACCGTCTACTCTACAAAACCAATGTTTGCAAATCAAATGTATACTGTTTAAAATATGACAAAACATTGACGACTCGTTACCGAAGTTTAGGCTATTCACTGCCGATAAACGAACCCAGTCTACTCGTAAAAACCTTGAACGCCCAGAGGGAAAAATAAGGCTTTTAAATATACTGTTCTAAACAAAAATAATGCTTTAATATACCATCATTAACACTACCATTACAATTATCGTAAGGTTGGAGAAAGATAAAGATTGCCGAGAACGTAACCACATTTCTGTTTACATTTTGTCAGCTGGACTCGCACAGTTAACAGTTGATTTCATTGTTGATGTGAAATTTTATCCTTAAATAGGCTATTCATTATGAAATTATGTTAATGAAATGTAATGTTGATATTGTTTTGTAACATTTATTATAAATCACCGTATTTAGGGCTACCAATATACTTAAAAAGACAATAGATTTGATACATTTTGTAGTGCTTGACTCGCGAACTTTGAACAGCCTCGTAGATACAGAAAATTTATTTTTGAAAAATAGCGATCGCGGAAAAGGGGAATCGTGTAATTCGAACACGCTTAATTCGGGACCCTACTGTACATGTGCTGGAACCCAACAAAATTGAACTGTTATACCTCTCCGTCCAATAATAAAAAGCCATTCTAAAATCTTTAAAACTAGAGGGTTATTAGAATTAAAAACTTCTATAGCTTGAAGGACACTCCTTGCATCACTAAAAATTGTAAAATTACCCTCCTTCTCCAACGCTATTTTCTCAATAGCGGTTAATATGCCATACAGTTCGGCAGTAAATATGGAAGCGGTCAGAGGAAGTGCACCTCTACAATTAAAACCATTACTATGTACACCAAATCCAACGCCAGCATCAGATTTGGAGCCATCAGTATAGATAAAAGTTGATCCTCTATGTTCTTTAACATGTTCATTAAAAAGAGACCTGGCTTCTAGGTCTGACATATTCTTCTTATCTCCTATAAAATATTTACAAAAAGATATCTCTGGTAATTTCCATGGAGGCATTGATGATACCTTGAATGGAAGTACCTTACATCTAAATATGTCCTGATTGTTTAATAATTGTTTCACCCGAAAGCAATAAGGTTGAGGAGATTTTGGGTGCATCTCAAAGTATGTTGGGTGCCTTACAAGGCTTGCAGTCTGGAAGGCTAAAGAATTAGGGAGTCTTTGCAATCTAAACCAATACCGAAGAATATTAGACATCCGGTAAAAGTCTAGCGGTAACTCTCCAGCATCAACAAGGAGACTTGGGATAGGTGATGTTCTAAATGCTCCCGTGGACAATCTAATACCTGCATGATGTATTGAATCTAATATTTTCAACCGGCTTGGGGTGGCTGAAGAGTATATTTCACAACCATAACTAATTTTGGAAAAAATCAAGGCCTTGTATAATTTTAAAATAGTATTGCGGTCTGCCCCCCATGATGTATGGGACAATACTTTTAGAATATTCAGAGCTTCAACACATTTAGCTTTTAGCGCTTTTAGGTGAGAAACCCATGTAAGTCTACAATCAAATATCAAACCTAAAAATTTGGTTTCCGATACACATGGGATCCGTTGACCTTTAATGTATATATCCGGGTCTGGATGTGCTCCCCGGATACGACAGAAATGTACAATAGTAGTTTTACTTGTCGAGAACTTAAATCCATTCATATCGGCCCACTGGATAATTTTGTCAATTGAGAGCTGTAGTTTTCTCTCAACCGTTGCCATTCTGGCTCCAGCAAATGATATTGAGAGATCATCCACAAATAATGTTGGGAGAACATCCTGGGGAATGGCTGAGGATATCCCATTAATTGCTAGTGCAAAAAGGGTTACACTCAGCACACTTCCCTGAGGAACTCCTTCTTCCTGGCACTTACTCTCTGATAGAGCTTCCCCAACTCTCACTTGAAAAACTCTATGTGAAAGAAATGCCTGAATAAATAGTGGCAGCTCTCCTCTCAATCCGATTTCATGAATGGTTTTAAGTATACCATATCTCCATGTGGTATCATATGCCTTTTCAAGGTCAAAAAATACTGTAACATGGTGCTGTTTGGAAGCAAAGGCTTCACAAATAGAAGACTCAAGTCGTATCAACACATCAGTCGTTGAGTGCATTTTTCGGAATCCACATTGAATCGGTGATAAAATACCTTTCTTTTCAAGGTACCATATCAGCCTTGCATTGACCATCTTCTCCATAATTTTACATAAACAAGATGTCAATGCAATAGGACGATAGTTTGCTGCTAAAAACTTGTCTTTACCGGGTTTTAAAAAGGCTAAAATAATGGCTAGTTCCCAAACACTTGGGTAACTATGATCATGCCATATTCTATTAATAATGCTTAAAATAAATAGCTTTGTATTAAAATGTACATGTTTAATCATTGCATATGGAATTCCATCGGGTCCAGGGGCTGTATCGTTGCAATGAGCAAGTGCGGAATCAAATTCTCTTTCAGTGAAAGGAGAATTATAACTCTTTTCTCTTCTTGTTCCAAAATCTAAAATTTTCTTTTCTTCAACGCTCCTATACTGGTGACAAGGGGCTCCTACACACTTGCTGGATACATTTGAAAAATGACTAGCCAGGGCATTGCTAACATCATTTGCTTCAGTTACATACTGACCATTCACCTTCAACACTGGTGGTGGGTTGGGGGTGAATTTGCCAGCTATCTTTTTTACTTTCCTCCACACAGAAGATGGTGGTGTTCTACTGTTAATGGAGGAAACAAAAGACATCCATGACTGGCGCCTTGCTTCTTTCATGGCACGACGGAACTGTGCTCTACATTTCTTGTACATAATTAAATTCTCATCGGTTCGGAGTCTACGCAATCGTGTTAGAGATCTTCTTGTGGCTCTGTGGAGGGCAGTTAGTTCTGAAGACCACCACGGGACTGGTCGTCGTTTGAATAACCCTGTTGTTTTGGGAATTGAATTGACTCCTGCTGTATGGAGAGTTCCATTCAGTAAGTCTATGGCATCATCGATATTTTCAACCTGTTCAGCATCCCCCTCAATTTCGCTTAGCTCACGAAACTTTTCCCAGTCCGCCTTGTCAAGATTCCATCGTGGCGATCTCTGTAAAGGTGGACCATTGTTGGTGTTTATAATGATTGGTGCATGATCACTAGTATGCCAATCATCTAATGTCCTCCAATCAAAATCAAGAAGACAGTTAGAGCTTGCAATTGAAAGGTCAATGCATGACAAGGTACCTGTCTGAACATGGAAGTGTGTGGGCTCTCCTGTATTAAGGAGCCCCACATCCTCATTCTCCACAATTGATGAGATAATATTGCCCCTTGTGTTTGCTAGGATATCACCCCATAAAGGATGTCTACCATTCATATCTCCCAGTAAGAGAAATGGTTGAGGGAGTTGTTGAATGACCTCTGCTAAGTCATCATATAAAATAATATCATTTGGAGGTAAGTACAGAGAGCAAATTGTATATTTTCTCCCTATATCAATTTGTACAACAACTGCCTGCAGGGTTGTACGTATAGACATAGGTATTTGGGGAACATCTCGACGAATGTATACAAGACTTCCGCCATGGCTCCCTGATTGTTGATTATATGGTGTTCTATAGCTAACATACTCTCGAGGACTAGGAGTGTTAGAATCAAGCATACTTTCCTGTAGACATACAATTATGGGGGAATGCTCATGAATTAGGAGCTTAAGTTCTTCATATTTGGCCCTCAAACCCTGACAGTTCCATTGCAAAATGGAGGAGAAAACTATGGATTATTTCTGGAAGACATCTTGGATGAGGTCTTCCCATTAGCAGTTTTTAATCTAACATTATTACCTGTAGGTTTCTTCAGAGGTGGTCTTGTTATAATGGGTTTTATGTTTGTGTTTTTCTTTGCATCCTTTTGATCTATTTGTTGAGGTGGATGGTGGACCTCAACTTGAATTTCTGATTTATTCAGTTTATCTTCTGGTCCATTAGAAACATCAACAGACAAAACATCAAATTTATTTCATGTCATAACCTTGACGTTTCTAATGGAGGGTGGAGAGAGAGAAGGAGGTCTCTCTCTTTTCCTATTTATCAGTGGTGAGGATTTACCAGGTTTTTGCACCTTCCCTACCACAGGTGCACCTGGTAACTTTGTTTCGGGTGGAACTTCCATCAAATCAGGCAAGGACATGGCCTGAGAGAGGTTAGCACTATTGTTGGTAATGGGGGATGAAGTTTGTATAGAAGTGGGCAGTGTTGCAGTTTTAATACACAGTGGTAAAGCCTTGGAAGGCAATATGCTTACCTTGTCATGTAAAACTCTACTATCATTAAATGATGTATTTCCTTTTTGGGAATTACTGGCAGCACTATGTGGGTTCGATGTCTCCTGTGGTATATTTTCTCTTGATTTCAGTGCATTTGCATAGCTGTTTGGTTTTTTCAGTAGTCTTTTGGCGTGTCCTACACTTATGTGTTCTACACTGGATTTGTTGAGGGCTGCTTCTTCAAACTTATAAATCTCGCAGCTCCTGTCAGTGGATTTATGGTTTGAATTGCAATTCAAACAGCTGGGCTCAAGTGTACACTCTCCATGATAGGGACTGGCACAGATGCTACACATTTTTTCATTTTTACAAACTTTAGAAGGATGTCCAAATTTGAAACATTTGAAGCATTGTAAGGGCTTTTGTTTAAAAGGTCGAACTTTTATTCTTTCATTTTCAATATCGATGTAGAAAGGCACATCAGCATCCTGGAAAGTAAGGATAATCATTGACGTCCCAGGAATCTTATGGACTTTCCACACTGTTAATGGGCACATGGCTAGTATTTCCTCTTCTGTAAATTCGTAAAGATCTTTATTGAAGACTACTCCCCTTCCATAACTAAAGTTTAGGTGGGGTTTGACATCTAACATATCCTCATCACTGTTTGTCGTAAGGTTAGACAGTATTACTGATTGCGTGAATGATTTAGCATGGATTAGGAAGCTATTTTTCCCAAAGCGAGATATATCACCAGGTGCAATGGTTCCTACCTTTTTCTGAATTAGTTTGCTAATTTTAAAATAATTCCCATTACTCCCTTTAGGCTCGGCAACAAGCCACATTGGTGGTTTCGGCTTTCTTTGGGGGAGCATAGTTAAATCTATATCTTTCTCAAACCAGTCAGCAGGTCTATATACATCCAAACTGTTTGGTATCTTATCACATAGGGCACCCATGACATTTTGGTTATTAATTTTGATATCATTGATGTTACATATTGCATTGAATGCTTCTTCATGATTATTATAAGTTATCCATGAATGCCATTTTTCATTTTCAAGTTTCATTCTAATTTCTTTTATCATTCCATAGCATCTAAATGCTTTATATATCATATCATAATCAGTATTTATTGGAATTTGGGTAACATGAAGAATTCTTAGTTTCCCTTTGTTACCCGACTTAATTGGTTTTGAAACATTAGTAGAGGGGTCCTTTTTTGTTCCTAAGTCATCAACAGAATTTTCCTTAATTGAATTAGCAGAAGTCGTCAACAGTGCCGGGGGGGAGTCAGCAAATCCAGGGGATGGGGAGTCAGCATTTGAAGGGTCCATATTTAAGGGTGGGATTTTCAGGTTTTTTGTTGTTGTTTGGTTGGGGTACCTGCTTGAGAATTATAAGAAAGTATCATACGTTGGAAAGGAAATTTGTATTCTCCACTATCGGCACAATGAGAGTATACTTCCCAGATGGTCCACTCCATACCCTACCCGAAGGATAGCATCAAAACAGATATAGAGGCACAGGTGTAAGCTAAACCCGCCTGTTAGGACTGAGACCAAAGTAATATGGAATCATCCTCCCCATATCTGTAATGATGGGCTTCCGGCCAAAAGCCAAGAGTCCCACCTCAAGGATTGGATCCCCCTGGATTCCGATGATCCAACCCTTGAGAGTAGTTCCGCCAAAAAGGTCCAAACCATCTTTGGGATGGCTGAGATCATCCAATACTCTCATATATAGCTTTGAATGCGAATACCTCCCAACCGTGATCCCTTCTCCCATTCATCTAAGCAGGCAGTAATAACGAATGTGGAAATATCCACGCCATTTAAATAAAATAGAAAAAAAAAAAAAAAAAATAAATAAATAAATGAGCAAATAGAATAAATAAATATATATATATGCATACATCTACATATATATATATATAAGTAAGAAAGATAATAATCATAGAGATAGGACAGCAAGATGAAAGAAGGTTGATGAAATTAGGAGAAGGTCGAAGTAATATTAAGCAGAAGAAAAAGATGAAAGAGAGAAATTTAGATTCGAACTGGGGGAGCAATTTCCCGAAGTTCGAGAGCCCTCTTGCCCGTCACCAAGATTCAGCACGGGAATGAAATGCCGTGCTGAAGCTCAATGACTTCGTCAAGGCATTCTCTCATTAAGAGGGCTCTGTAAAGGTGGACCATTGTTGGTGTTTATAATGATTGGTGCATGATCACTAGTACGCCAATCATCTAATGTCCTCCAATCAAAATCAAGAAGGCAGTTAGAGCTTGCAATTGAAAGGTCAATGCATGACAAGGTACCTGTCTGAACATGGAAGTGTGTGGGCTCTCCTGTATTAAGGAGTCCCACATCCTCATTCTCCACAATTGATGAGATAATATTGCCCCTTGTGTTTGCTAAGATATCACCCCATAAAGGATGTCTACCATTCATATCTCCCAGTAAGAGAAATGGTTGAGGGAGTTGATGAATGACCTCTGCTAAATCATCATATAAAATATTATCATTTGGAGGCAAGTAGAGAGAGCATATTGTATATTTTCTTCCTATATCAATTTGTACAACTACTGCCTGCAGTGTTGTACATATAGATATAGGTATTTGGGGAACATCTCGACGAATGTACATGAGACTTCCACCATGGCTCCCTGCTTGATGATTATATGGTGTTCTATAGCTAACATACTCTCGAGGACTAGGAGTGTTAGCATCAAGCATACTTTCCTGTAGACATACAATTATGGGGGAATGTTCATGAATTAGGAGCTTAAGTTCTTCAAATTTCGCCCTTAAACCCTGACAGTTCCATTGCAAAATTGAGGAGAAAACTATGGATTATTTCGGGAAGACATCTTGGATGAGGTCTTCCCATTAGCAGTTTTTAATCTAACATTATTACCTGTAGGTTTCTTCAGAGATGGTCTTGTTATGTTGGGTTTTACGTTGGTGTTTTTCTTTGTATCTTTTTTATCTATTTGTTGAGGGGGATGGTGGACCTCAACTTGAATTTCTGATTTATTTAAATTATCTTCTGGTTGATCGGCAACATCAACAGACAAAACATCATATTTATTTGATGTCATAATTCTAGTATTTCTTATGGAAAATAAGATTAATAGGTTGTGAGTTACCAGGTTTTTGTACCTTCCCCACTACAGGTACACCTGATAACTTGGTGTCAGGTGGAATCTCCATTAAATCAGGCAAGGAAATGGCCTGGGAGAGGTTAGTACTATCCTTTGTAATGGGGGACAAAGGTTTGATAGTGGTGGGCAATGTCTTTTGGTTGATACTCAATGATAAATCTTTAGGAGGAGATGTTCTTGTCTTATGCAGCACTTTCTCAATAGATGGTGAATTCCTTTTTTGAGAACTACCTACAGTAGTAGGTGGGTGAGATGATTCCCGAGGAACTTTTTCTCCTGTTTTTAATGTCTTTGCATAAGTATTAGATTTATTTAATAATCTCTTGGCATGCCCCACGCTTACATGTTCAATAATTGATTTATTGAGGGCAGCCTCTTCTAACTTATAAAACTGGCAGCTCCTATTATTAGATTTATGATTAGAGTTGCAGTTTAAGCACCTTGCCTCAAATGTACATTCCCCATGGTAAATATTGGAGCAAGTATTACAAATTCTTCCACTATTGCAAACTTTGGAAGGATGTCCAAATTTAAAGCAATTATAACATTGCAGTGGCTTCTGCTTAAAAGGTTGAACTCTGATCCTTTCGTTTTCTTTGTCTATGTGGAAAGGTACATCGGCATCCTGGAAAGTAAGAACAATCATTGATGTGCCAGGTACTTTATGTACTTTCCACACTGATAGAGGACACATAGCCAATATCTCCTCTTCAGTAAATTCATACAGATCCCTATTAAAAACCACTCCCCTTCCATAGCTAAAGTTTAGATGGGGTTTGATGTCCAATTTTATATAATCATTTACTGTCTTCAAATTGGACAGTATAACAGACTGTGTGTATGACTTGGCCTTTATCAAGTAACTTTTCTTACCGAATCGAGATATATCTCCAGGTGCGATCGTACCTACCTTCCTCTGAAGAAATTTGCAGATCTTGAAATAATTTTCTGTACCTCCTACAGATTGAGCAAGAAGCCACATTGGTGGTTTTGGCTTTCTTTGGGATGGCATATCTTCCTCTATATCTTTATCAGCCCAGTCTGCTGGTCTGTAGACATCCAGATCTTTAGGTGCCCCATCACACAGAGAACCCTTCACACTTATATTACTTACTTTAATATCAACAATATTACGGCTTGCATTAAATGCTTCCTCATGACAATTAAATGATAACCAAGATTCCCAATTATCATCTTGAAGTTTCATTCTAATTTCTTTTATTGGGTCATTGGTAACTGATCATCTATCAGTATCTGGAAAGAGAATTCCTTTCCTTATTTTATATGGTCTCAACAATAGACTGCAACTGGACACACAGAGTATGTTGGAAATTTACTACTGTATACTTTATACCATAGTTTTCTGTTTGCAGTATGACCTATACTGCAAATATACTTGCTACTGTATAGACATATACAGTAGTTGTGGACGGCATGTTGCCAGCAAGGCTAGCACCTAGGACACAGTTCAACTGGCACAACATCAACTGAAATGGTGGCCGGCGGCCCGCCTGATTTTTGGCGGGTCACCGGCTGTCGGCGCTCTAGCCCAATCAGCATTCTATATGACAGGGTGGTGGCCGTTAGTCAGAACTCGGCCGGCTTTTTCCGGCTAAGTCGGTTGTGTCAGCAAATCATTGGCTGTCAGCACACAAATCTAGCCAGCATCTTGCCGGCTAGGGTAGTGGTCGGCAGCCGCCAGTTAGGTTAGTACCTGACGGCACTAGCCGACAGAGAGAAAACAAGGAGTGAAGGAGGTTGTAAGAACAGTGTCTCCTTTCCTTCTTCCGGAATGAGGGTTCAAATGGAAGGGGAGAATATAAGATATTCAGGCTTCCACCCATCCACTTTCATTGTCGGCCACTGCCAGACACAAGTTGTGAATGGCAGTCCAAGAGAGGACTGAAGAACTCTATAGCAAAGGGATCTTCTACCGGCAGCTGGTCCCGCTGACCCAGATATCCCAGAGCTTGTGTCTGAAAGGGAAAGCTGAGCGACTAGGCCATACAAGCAGAAGCCCGAGCCGGCCCTACAACCTGCCGGCAAGCGGTGAGATTGCAGGACGACGGCCAAAGGGTTGTGTACTAAAGGACGGAGGGGGGAGGGAAAAGGGTCCTGTATAGGGTGTGAGAGGAGCCGGCAGTTTGCCGATCCTACCACACCCTAAGGAAGCTCTGTTTCAGTATCGGCACCATCCTAGGCAGTGGAAAACTATTCTCCAGCCTAGGGTCTGCCAATACAGAGAAGGAGCTGGCAATCATTTAGCCACCAGCTTTAATAAGAGAGAAACAGAGTTCCAGTGCCGGCGCCATCCTAGGCATCTTCAGCCTAGGGTCTGCAAGCACAGGACTAGTCTACTAGACTGCAGGGAGAAGGGGGGTAAATCATCTGACCCATTCAAGTGCAATCTAGGGAGGCATAGCCTCCTATGCTGACAACATAAATCAACAGGGGAAACTCATTCACCCTACCGATCAGCTGCCGGCACAAGACTAAGTACTCTGAGGTTCTGACCCAAACCCAAAGCTTACCATCTGCAGCTAAGGGATGGGGCAGAAAAACCCTAACCTAGTCTTGCCTGAATGACAAATCGAGGCATACCAGCTAGGGTTGTAGCCGAAGGCTATACTCAGAGGGAAGGAGCGATTACCCTATACATGAGGGTAACTGGGGAGTATGTATGAAAGTATACTAAGGCCACTAGGCTATTAGCCTAATGACAGTGAGATCGACTACCTAACTCATCGAAGCTCTCTCGTATACTAACTCAGAAGAGGAAATATTATATGCAATCGATATATCATGTGTATAAATTGCCTAATATCTTCATTTGAATTTAATAACACCAGGAAAGCTTATTATATCATGCATGAAAGTACACTAGAACACCTAAGCTAGGAAGCCTAGCGTAAACAAGATCGGCTACCTCAATCGCCGAAGCTAATGCGAATACAATTGGCATAATATAATTAATTCCTAACAATGAAGACTAAATAGCTAATTTCATTTATGCTATTATACCGGGAAGGTTGTTCTGACTAACCTAAATAACACATGCATTACAAACGACAGCGCCGAAGACGCCTCCGGTTCAGGCAATAGCTCTGCCAAAATTTAACTTAATTTTGACTTTAATTTTTTACTTTACGGCAAGAGCTAAATTTATACGATATAAGGATCAATACTCAACTTTCCAGAGGCAGAAGAAGCTGGAGATTGCATGATAAATCCAAAAAACTACCGGGAAAATCACCGAGCGAGTTCGCTACAGAAAAAGGAATAAAGATGGCGGCGATGGTGGTGCCATCTAAGTACTCAAATAGTAACGGAGGAAGGGAACCTTATTAACGGCTTCTCTTTTATTTTGCCACTTTTCCTCCTCAAGGCATAAACGCTATGCGGGGTGCAGATTGCTATGTGGCGTGTCAAGAATACGTCCCCTGATATTATGCGATATCCTTAAAGGAAACTTTAAGGATATTCGTGCCAGGAGTTAGAATTCTGGAGACCTTAAGTTAAATTCTCTGGGAATATAACTGTAGTCAAATAAACCCTAGGAAGCTACTTAAAGGAACCTTCCATCAGGACGACATGGCCTGAGCCCAAAAAAGGGATTTGTGGGCGATCGTGTGTATTTGAAGGTTATTCGCGCCAGGAGTTAGAATTCTGGAGACCTTAAGTTAAATTCTCTAGGAATATCACTGTAGTCAAATATACCCTAGGAAGCTACTTAAAGGAACCTTCCATCAGGACGACATGGCCTGAGCCCAAAAAAAGTATTTGTGGGCGATCGTGTGTATTTGAAACGATTAGAACCTAGGAAACACAAACTGGAGCCAGCGTATTTAGGTCCGTACCGAGTAAAGATGGTTAAGTCTAACACAGTTGTGATACAAGGCATTGTTAATGGCGCAGTGTCTGAACATCATCAGGCACACATACATGTGGTACCTCAAGAGGTAGTTTTCAAAATTGTTCCTCCTTACCTCTACATACGTAACATCCCTCCAGTTGATGAGTAGAAATGTTTTTTCCTTTGCTGTTATTGTTATTTGAACAGACCTCATTTCTTCTTTTGACATGTTTTAAATAAACTTGATGATAACAATGTGTTTTTTTATGCTAAGGCTAAATTTATACGTAAAATGTTGTGTTAATTTTGCTGAGTGTGGAAATACATATAACCTTGCTGAGTGAACCTATAAACAATCAGAGGTTAAATAGGTCAAGTGAGATCTGTCAGGTGGATGCTGTATTATTCATGTATTTATATGATTCCTGGTTGCTGGGGTCGGGGCAGTTCCCGAATGGCAAGTGGCTGCGGGATTAAAGTTTAGCCTTGAGGATAGGCAGTGTTAGAGAATGTGTAGATGTGAATACCTTATACTTATGTTATAAGAGAAGGGCGGGAAGATAAATGATTTTCTCGGGAAAACGGCTAGTGGCCACCGGTTGAAAGTTGCAAGTGTGAGTGTTGTAGTGATTTAAATAAATGGTGAAACGTTGGTGGTGAGTTGTGTGCGAAATTGTGCCGTAAACCCGGACAAGTAAAATCGAGGGATGAAGGAATATATATTCCTACCCCTGTCCCGCCCAAGAAGCCCGTATTGCCCACAACCAGAGGGAGGTTATTGATGAGGTTATGTAGACCTGATGTTATGATTTTTTTTTTCCCTTTGGGTATTCTGTGTTTTGGTTGCAGAGGTCTTAATAAGAAATGAGTGGAATTGTTTATATTGTGTTGTGTACATTTTTACATGCAATATTTCATTTTTTTATTTTTTTGTGGAAGATGTGTTATTTTTTGGGTGATTTCTATATATATATATATATATATATATATATATATATATATATATATATATATATATATATATATATATATATATATATATATATATATATATATATATATATGTTATGTTGCATTTTTGTTTAGTACATGCCATGCCTATTCTGGGTTGGAGTGTCCTCTATATACCATAGACTATTGAGGGCGAGTGCGCACCTCCTCCCGGAGTGAGGAACTTGGGGGGGGGAGTAATGTCCTAATTTATGTATATATTTATGTTATTCGTCAAGGTAAATGACTTCTTTTCTTAAATTAACTGTAAGTACAGTACTACTATTCTCATAACTACTGATACAGACTACTGTACTAATACACTTGATATCGTTACTCTGTGTTTCGATGATGGTAATATTGTAATAAGATTACTCAGTAAAACGAAGAAAGGGAATCATTCAGTTTGCCAGCAAGCTTTCGCCCGATACATGACGTAAATTCTCCAAAGAATGCCTTGCAAAATATGTAAATCCCTTTTCTTTTTTCTTGCAAGAAATGAAAGAAAATGCTAAACTACTAAGCAAAAGTATTTCCTTTTCATAATGTAAAAGGAAATATATTATTTTCAAAGAAAATATATGTCCTATTAGTGTACTTTCTTCAGGAAAATATCGATCTGTTATCAGAAATCAAATAAAACTAGCGTAGAGTGAAATTTATGCTACGTAGTACTCATAACCGATAGAGTCCCACAAAATACTTTGTATTGTTACTTGATATTTGGATAATGGGAATACTAGTACTCATCATTAGCCTATTGGAAGGAAATCCCTGTATTGCCCGGTCACTTTCCGCCGGTAATATGACGTCACCAGACATATGATATGAACTTGACAGATATTAAAACTTTTCTTAATGTGCTTTTTACTGAAAATGGATACTGTATATTATCAGTAAAAGAAAATACAAATTCACCAAGATAAATCAGTTTATTTTTATACAAGAAAATAGATTATTTCTAAGGAAATATTTGTCCTATTAGCGTACTATTTTCCAGACTTGTGACGTCCTCACCCTGTAAAAATGGTCATACAGTTGAACAGCTGTAAGTCAACGACTACCTGTATTAATGAAATTATGATGGCCATCGTCATCCATCGCTGGAAACTCAGCAGGTTCCTAACACAAAGGACCTGGTTTCTTGCGGCGAGAACGATATCTCTCCCAATGGATGGACGACCACTCCCTACAGTACAGTGATGCCTCAGGATACGAAAGTAATCCGTTCAGGATACGGTTTCATATCCTGATTTTTTCGTATCCTGAGTCACGTTTTACATGTAAATAGCGAAATCCGTTCAAAGCCTTACAAAAAGTCACCTTTTCTTTCATAAACACGCTAAAGTGTAGTAATAAACATGCAATGCAGCCATTTCTGTCATTCAATAATCAACCCAACCGTTAAAAACAGCCTAATCATTCCAGAAACCACCATGAGATTATTCAATAATGTAGTTATAGCCTAGTTATCCCCTCCAAGCCCTAAGAAAACGGTCCATTTTCTTTACTACTGTATAAAAGTTACGGTACTCTATGTAAAGCAATTTCCTTTTGATTGGCTGGTCGTAGAGAAAACAAGACTAGGAGTAACCCATATAAATGACTCATAAGTTTGTATCTGCGTAAGAATAACTAATTTTTGTACAATTTATTTAAAAAAAAAAAAAAAAAACTATCATCAAAAAGTTCTTTAGGTTAAGTACCGTGTAGTTAACAACTCTGATACATCTTTAGCATTAAAATCCCTACAGTTAGATGTGCCTATTTGAGTAGAGATGTACAATATTTTTTTTTTATTTTGGTATATCGTTTCAATTATTTTTCATGATTAGAGGACGGATTATAATAGTTTAGTTTAAAATAATTGAGAAGACTTAGTCAAATTTAAGACTATGGAGTTCTAGAATTTGAATACCACACAACTCGCATGTCAGTACATAACCAAACTGTAAGTACTGTAAGTCACTATATGTTTAAAAGTCTTAATTTACCTTCAAAGTAGGAGTGGCAGGACTAAGGGGACTGCCAGAGCTACTAGGACTAATGCAAGCTAATAGCTGTTGCTCCTCTGTAAGAAAACCAGGAGAGTCTTGCTTCGGTGACCACGGCTCACCAACTTGTGGAAGTACACAAAGGTCATCATTACGTAAAAGCGGAACATAATAATGATCCCCCAACAGATTGCAAATTTCTTGAATGGCGGCCTTTGACAGATTCTTTGCCCTGGAGCCAACACTCTGTAAATTTTCAGAAACTTATAAAACATATTATTTTCCTTTCAATATTCAATGCTAAAATTCATTACAGTCCTAACAAACATTTCATCAATCATTTCTATGCACAAATGTGAGGTCTTTGATCGATGGCAATGACCCTTGTAGATGTGATGTCCAATAACTTACTTTCACTGCTTTCACGGTACGGTAATTCAATATCGCTCTCTGGTTACAGTTCAATTTTTCTTTGCCTAAACATACACTGAATACCCTACTATTTCCTCATACACCTGACAATGCTATGATAACCAAAAAATTCTTCTTCACTCAAAAGGACTAACTACTGCACTGTAATTGTTATGCGGCTACTTTCCTCTTAGTAAGGGTTGCAGGCCCTTCAGCTAAGATAAGGAGCTTTTCTGGTCTTCTACTTCCTTGGGTTCTCTTACTTGAGGATGTACTCAGACACACTATTCTGTTTACTTATTTCCTTTCTCACTGGGCTATTTTTCTGTTGGAGCCCTTGGTTTATAGCATCCTGCTATTCCAACTAGGGTTGTAGCTTAGCTTGAGATAATAATAACAATAATAACAATAATAATAATAATAATAATAATAATAATAATAATATAAGTGGTCAGTGTGGCCTAATGGTCAGAGTACTAGCTTTGTGGATCCCAGGATCCTTAGGGACATAGGTTTGAATCCTCCCCATGCCACTGTTCCCTTGGGTATGGGTAAGGTTCTTTATCATGATTATCTTAGTCCACTCAGCTGAAATCGAGTACTTATCCTTAATTGAGAGGGCCCAGCTATGGTTTAAATAGTAAAATCGATAATGATGGATACAAATAAAGAAATCAACCCCCAACAATATAAATGGAACTTCTAGATATAGAAAGGTTTTGTCTGGCAGTCAGGTATACAACTCAACAACAGTAAAGAAAAGTAAGATACCGGACGGTCGTCATCAAGAAACTTACCTAATTAGAAATCATGAACTAATCTCATAGGGATCTACAGTGGCAGTACAATAAAAAAGAAAATGAACAAGGAAAGAAAATAAAGAGGCATGGAGATGCTTTATTATTCAGAGTGGTCCAACACAAAGAGAATTCCAAAAATTAATGCATAATATCAGGCAACTAAGGAACAATTCCCCATGGAAAGAACAGACACTGGCCAATCAAATACAAAATATTATTTAGAAAAACTGGCTATCAAAAAAAAGAGAAGAAATAGAGATATAACAAACACTAGTGAAGGATCACATGAACCACACGAGCTAATAGAAGTGATGATTGCAGAAGGAGACAACCCATCATACAATAGCTAGCAAGAAACTGATATAGAAGTGACTGATGAGATGGCTGAACATCTGAGCAAAATAAGACATTGGATGAAAGATGATAGAGAAAGAATAAAGATACCGGTTCTCTGATAGCACAAACAAGGCTGTATGAAACCAGCTGAAGAAAACTCCATACTGGAAAGCACCTGGCCCTGATGAAGTATATGGTTACTGGCTCTAAAACTTCAGAGACTCACATACAAGAATGGCAAAACAACCCTAGCATTGTATTTGACACCACCAAGCACCTGAATGGATGACCACAGGTAGGAATTATCTGATTCAAAAAGACAAAAAACAAAGGTAATATACAAAGAAACTATAGATCAATTACCTGCCTACCTATGATATGGAAGCTGCTAACAGGCATTATCAGCAAAAAGCTGTACATCTACCTAGATGAAACAAACCATTTCCAGCCAGCAACAAGGATGGCGAAGGAAATGCAGAGGCACAAAAGACCAGCTACTGATAGACAAAATTGTAATGAAGAATAGTAAAAGAGGAAAAGGCAAACCCGAGTATGGCATGGATAAACTACAAGAAAATCTTCGACATGATACCACACTCATAGCTCAGAGAATGCTAAAAGATATATAGCGCGGAGACCACACTATCAACATCCTCAAAATACTATGCAAAACCCCACTACTCTTCGTGTTAGCTATGATTCCCAGGACAAGAACGCTGGAAAAGACCGAAGTTGGGTACCAACTGAGGAAAGGAGGCAGCAGAATAAACCAACTGATGTCAATGGATGATATCAAGCTGTTCGGGAAAGATGCTAAGGAAATAGACATGCTAATCCTGATGGTAAAAATTGTATCACGAGACATCGATTGAGTTTGGAATAGAAAAATGTGCTCTAGTTACCATAGAGAAGGGTAAAGTAACAAGGTTGTAAGGGATAAAGCTGCCAGATGGAAATGTCATCAAGGATACAGACAAAGCAAACTATAAATACCTGGGCATAATAGAAGTAGAAGCAATAAAACACCAAGAGATGAAGAGAGAGTTTAGAAGAGAATATATATAAAGAATCAAAGCATATGATGGTAAAAATTGTATCACGAGACATCAAGATGGAATTTGGAATAGAAAAATGTGCTCCAGTTACCATACAGAAAGGTAAAGTAACAAGGTTGTAAGGGATAAAGCTGCCAGATAGAAATGTCATCAAGGATATAGACAAAGCAAACTATAAATACCTGGGCATAATAGAAGTAGAAGCAATAAAACACCAAGAGATGAAGAGAGAGTTTAGAAGAGATTACATACAAAGAATCAAAGCTATGATGAGGTCAAAGCTTAACTGGAAATATGGTAAACACTATAAATACCTAGGCAATGCCAGTAATCAGGTAGAGTGCTAGAATAGTGGCGTGGAAGAAGTTAGAGCTATCCAACATGGATAGAAAAACTAGAAAGGTAATGAACATGTACCAAGAACTGCCCCAAAAAGCAAATACTGACAGGCTCTATATACCATGCAGTGAAGGAGGAAAAGGACTCATCAATATTTTGTCAACATCAAAACTAGAGCACTGGGACAGTACCATAACCCTTTTACCCCCGGGGTATTTGGAAATTTCCCACCCTTAACCCCCAGGGGGTTATTTTTTTCCCAGCAAATTTGCAGTATATTTTTTTTAAATTGCTCAAACAGCCTTAATTTTTGTCAGAGAGAGGTCAGGTTGGTCTCATTCTCTTGGAAAATGCCTGAATTTTCTCAAAAAATTATAAAAAAAATATGAAAAACTAATTTTTATAGCATTTTTTTGCAAGGACGTACCGGTACGTCCATGGGGGTAAAGGGATGGCTTTTGTGAAACGTACCAGTACGTCCTTTGGGGGTAAAAGGGTTAAATGGCTAAAGAGTGCATGGGAAGAAAACTTAATAAAGGAGGAAGAAATTCCATAAGTGTATAAGGAAATAACAGGAAAGACGACTACAAAAACTGAAAAGAAAACCAATGCATGGGAAATTCCTGAGACAAACTGAAGAATTAGCCAGTAAGGAAATATGGCAGTGCCTACAGAGAGGAGATCTTAACAAGGAATCTGAAGGGATTATAATGGCAGCACAATATATGTAATAGTCAGATATTACATGTTTAAAACACATGACGTAATACGTCATTGTGGAAGAAGAAGCTAGCGTGAGATTTGTTGTAGTCAGACAAGATCATAACAGGATGCGTTTTGCAGGTCTCAGCAATGTAACATTTTTATGAAGCATAAACACAAATACATACCTTGTGAAAGAGTTGTGTCGCCACCGGATGCAAGTGTCTTCCTTGACTAATGTAGAGTTTACGTTATGTGTTTAAATGCTAAGATAACTAAATATACGTTATCTGTGATATCGATATTTTAGGCAGTTCTTATCAATACTTCACCTGGAATGGTCATCCGACCAAACCAGCTATACTCCTGTGATGGAGATGTTAACACTGTTGTTTTTAAAGAATAAACCATTTGAGTTAACTAGATTGACTTTACTTCAAGACTCAACATCCCCACAAAACATACTCAATGTGTGTTAATAACAGTAGCACACTAATAAATGGTGGCAGCGATAAAACTCTAAGAATCAGAGAAAGATCTTCAAGAAATCAACAATAAGACTATAAGAATTAGAGAAAGATCTTCAAGAAATCAACAATAAGACTCTAAGAATTAGAGAAAGATCTTCAAGAAATCAACAATAAAACTCTAAAAACCAGAGAAAGATCTTCAAGAAATCAACTGTAATGAATCTACAATTTTGACTAAGTATCATAGTCCATCGAAGAATAAAACATTTAATGAATGTTATACATACAAACTGATGAACTGGATCTTCAATCAACATCCTAGGAAACCCAAGGACTGACGTTCAACGCTTACAAAATATATCCAGGAAGCACTACATTCAACGGAAATCGGACCGAAAACATTCACCCAAACATCAAGAGAGAGAGAGGAAATCGGACCGAAAACAACCACCCAAACATGAAGAGAGAGAGAGGAAATCGGACCGAAAACAACCACCCAAACATCAAGAGAGAGAGAGGATATGATGACATCACACAAAACCATATAAAGCTAAGTACAATTTTCTTATTCATTTCAGTATTGAGCAGTGAAGTGTAGTTATCACGAGTCGTTAGTCGATTATTACTGGGGTAAGTGGTTTGCTAATCTTCTATTTTCCTTTCGTTAAAGGAAACTGTGTTCAACTCCGAATTCTCATCTAAAATTTTTTCTCTCTTTGTGCTAATTCCGTTTTCTTTCAGAAATTCACGGGAAATGTCTTGGGATTAGTAGCATTGTTTTGGGGGAATTTTGTTATAATCTTTATCATTGAGTGCTTATGCGTTTACGCAGTGGACGTCTGTATTCATATAGATATTTTGATAGAATTGCAAGGGGTCGAAGAGATAGGAAAAGAAATACAGTAGTCATGACGCCCCCGGTGAGCCCCATCCCTGGACCTAGTGGCGTAGGACAGATTAATCCTCTCCCGATTGTGACGCTTGTAAATGCCAGGTCTGCAATCCTTCCTTTTCAGGGTCGGGTTAATGGGTTCTTGCCTCAAAATGTGGAGTCATGGATTTCATCTGTCGATGCTCATTTAAATGCCAAACAAATTGTAGACCCTTTTGTACAATTACAAGAAGCTAAAAGTTTTATAGATTTTTCCAAGGGGGATGCGAGTGCGTATTTAAGAGGTGTTTCATTTCAAGAAGCAGTTACCTGGGATGATTTCAAAGTTAGGTTACGCGCAGTCTATGGGGGTGAAGAAGCCTTGGATGTAGTATTAACGTTAAGAAATACACTTAATCAAGCCACTATGACTCGGCTTAATGTTATTGAGAAAGCAGCTCTCATAACTGATACGCTTAATGAATATCAAGATATTTTAGGTAATTCCACTTGGGTTATTAGAGATAACATCTCCGTGAAAGATTTTTTTACGATTAATGTATTTAACTTGCATGACACTTATGTTGCCTGAAGCTTTAGTGCGGTGTTTTGATAAAAAGTTAACGCCTGCAAGTACGGAATTGGATGTATATAAACAGATAAAAAAACACATGTCTAAGTGTCCTGACCTTGATCCCATGTTAACTCAAGTTTTTGCAAAAAATGAAACAAAGCCACAACAAGTAAATGTAGTTAATAATAGTCAAGTTGCAGGAATGACGTGTTATAATTGCAAACGTCAAGGTCACTTGATCGCGGACTGCAGAACGAAATTCTGTTCGATACATAATAGTTCGACTCATTCATGTAGTCAGTGCTACTCGCATAAGACACAACAGAATCCAAGAAATACACAGTCAATTCCACAGTCAGTTCCATATGGAAATAAAAAGAAAAATCCTCATTTTAATAATAAGAAGAAACAGCCAAATGTCAATGTAGTTCAGAATCCGAAACAAACAAACTCTTCTTCGAATAACGCTGAGCCTGGGTCGTCAAACCAGACCTCGCAAGGTCAGTCTAATTTTCAGAATGTGCAGAGCAAAGCAAATACCACATAATTAACTCCAGTGGGGAAGAGAGTGATGTTGGGTCAAGGTCATTCATGTCAACATCAGTAGTATTGAATAATCAATTTAATGTTTTATCAGATCATTGTGAGGCAATAGATCTTCCAATGAAACACATGTCCGAATCAAGTAAAACAGTGCATGCCCCCGTAGATTTGCAACGAATTCATACAATAATAAGCCAAAATTAGTTACGACCAACATTATATGCTGTAAATTTAGAACACAAATCTTTTAAGTTATTTTTTGACTCTGGTAGTCCACGTAATATCATGGATTTGAGGACACATCATTTGTTGTTTTCGAACTTTCCGATAGAAAAATCCGGAGTGAGACTCTCGGGTATAGGAAATAAATAATTAAATGTAATAGGCATAACTCATGTTCAGTTCAAGGTCGGTAAGCGCACGTTTGCCGATACATTTGTTGTTGTACAAAACATTGATATGTATCCAGCTGTAATTATAGGATACCCATCTATGGGAAATCAAAACATTATCTTAGCCCCTGCCAAGCACGGCGTGTATATCAAAGGAAAATTCTATAAGTCTTCTAATACCTTAAAATCAGTTTTGGATAAAAAGGAGACGACAAATGTAACCGTAACGTACGTTGAAGAACCAATAACTTGTCTCACTAATAAAGAAATAATATACGCGACCCAGCAGAATTCTCGTTCACCCGTAATATCATCTTGCACGCAATCTATCGAGCCAAACGTACCTTCGAATTTAATAGTGCAAATAAAGAAAACATTACCGGGATCTGAAAAATTAATCCTTTCCGACACTTTGAAAACTAACGGATTGTCTGTCACACAAGCTATTTATACAGTAGGCTCACGTCAACAATGTAATATTGAAGTCTGTAATCATTTAAATAACACTTTAGTAATTCACAAAAATCAACATATCTTGGATGTAGAAGTTTATAAACATCGTATTCTTACCGTTGCTGAAATCAATCACGCTCAATCAGTTGCGGATGAATCCCTTTTGCAATCTATTAAAAATAAAATCAATAAAGACATTCAAGACGAAGAAATTCAGAAGAAAGTTTTTGGACTTTTAACTAAATATCATGATGTTTTTTCCACTACGGATGGATCCTTAGGAAAAACAGATGTGATCGAGCATCAAATAAGGTTAAAGGACAAGCAGAAAATTATCTATGTACCCTCGTACAGACTCCCTATGAAATTCCAGAATGAAATAAATGATTAAGTAGGTAAAATGCTAGAAGAAGGAGTCATTAGGAAATCAGACAGCCCTTATAATTTTCCATTAATAGTTGTACCGAAAAAAGATCGAACATGGCATATCTGCGTAGACTTCCGTCGTCTAAACGAGGAGACGATCCCTGATCGATTCCCAGTGCCATGTACTGACGATATTTTGTCTTTGTTAGGTCAGAATAAATATTTTACCAGTTTGGACTTACTTAAAGGCTTTCACCAGATATCATCAGAAGAAGATAGTATCCCATACAAAGCCTTCAGCACAGCCAGGGGACATTATGAATTTTTACGGATGCCTTTTGGTTTACGTTGTGCTCCCATAACATTTACAAGAATGATTAACATAGTGTTTGGAGACTTGTTTGGGGATATATTGCATGCCTATATGGACGAACTTGTAATCTTTTCCAACACCTTAGAAGAACATCTACGTAAATTAGAACTAGCACTACAGAGACAAAGACAACATAACTTAAGGGTAAAGATTAGTAAGTGTGAATTTTTCAAAACAGAATTAATATATTTGGGTTTCATGGTGTCAAGCCAAGGTCTTAAAGTAGTCCATGATAAGGTATCGGCTATCCGTAATTTTCCCATACCTACTAATGTCAAGGGAATACAGCAATTTCTGGGGTGTAGTGGATATTACAGGCGTTTTATATGCAACTATTCAATAATACCCGCTCCTTTAACTGATCTTACGAAGAAGGGCGTAGATTTCATATGGTCTGAGCAGCATCAACAGGCGTTTAATACCTTGAAAGATGAACTGTGTAGTTCTCCTATCCTAAAATTTCCTGACTTCGGTAAGGAATTCTTCATTGCAACAGATGCCTCAGACTTAGGAGTAGGAGGGGTATTGCTTCAGCAATATGATAAACAATTTTTCCCGATAGCTTTTTATTCTCGAAAACTGAGAACTTTCGAAAGTAAGTATGCAGTAATAGACAAGGAAGGGCTAGCTATTGTTAATTCACTAGTGCATTTTAAGTTCATAATATACGGTTATCCCGTTAAGGTTCTTACTGACCATAAACCACTAACCGAGTTCTTTAAACGCTTCAACCACAGCCCCAAACGAACTCGGTGGCATTTGATCATTCAAGACTTTGGCGCGAGAATCAGGTATTTACCTTGGGAAGCAAATATCATTGCGGATGCGTTATCACGCAACTCCGTGTCATCTTGTACGGAGCCTTTAGCCGAATTAATAGATATATCAACACCCATGCCTATTGTTAAAACGATATCTGAACAAGAAGATTTAGGCTGGAGCGCTGAATTATTACAGACTGAGCAAAGAAAAGATCAGAAATTAGAAACAATTATAAATGCTTTGAAAGGCAATCATAAGGAAAAGGGATATATAAAGTATAAGCAGCAGAATTATATAATCAAAGATAATATTCTGTGTAGGACCGTGACAAGGAAAACCCGCAATACACCACATGTAACTAACAACCAGGTA
The DNA here is from genome assembly GCF_036898095.1 of Palaemon carinicauda. Classification (NCBI taxonomy): domain Eukaryota; kingdom Metazoa; phylum Arthropoda; class Malacostraca; order Decapoda; family Palaemonidae; genus Palaemon; species Palaemon carinicauda. The sequence continues at coordinate 79,896,244 of NC_090735.1, read as the reverse complement.
GAAGTACCAATCTCACTTATTTCCACTGTCCTGAATTGGTTGCATGCAAATCCATTACATGGACACCCGTGGTTCTCATTAATGTCACAGAAAGCCAAATCATTGTTTTATTGGCACACAATGCTTACAGATATAAAAAAACACAGCTAATTGTCGCACATGTCAGGAAATCAAAGGGCATACGAAAACACCTGTCAGCCTAGGGGCTTATCCCGTGCCCAATCAACCCTTTGAAAGAATACATTTAGATTTGTTAACATGATTTTACGAGTCAGACAGAGGAAATAAGCACCTCTTAGTAATTGTAGATGCTTTAACTCGATATACAGAACTAATAGCGCTTAAAACTAAAACTGCGATTGAATGCACTAGGAAGTTTTACGAGTGTTACATTTGTAAACATGGAATTCCACACATGATAATCTCAGACTCGGGTGGAGAATTTAATAATCACTTTCTTACCTCATTGTGTGAATTCCTTAGCATAAAGAAAATAAATACCATGATATATCACCCAGAGTCGAATGGGCTAGTGGAAAGAGCAAATAGGAAGGTTTTAAATATATTAAGAGTAACACTAAGGGGATCAGACCCCAACTGGGATATTGCAATACCTGCGGTACTGAGTACTCTGAATCATTTATATCATATATCAATTAAAATGTCACCGCATGAAGCATTGCATGGTACCCCAGTTAGAACGCCTTTCCGTGTATTAATGCCTACAACTAATCTATCAAATCCTTTAAAAGAATGTATAAATGCAAGCAAAAGTCGTTATGATATCCTTCGAAAGAATTTAGAAGAATCACAAATCATAATGAAAAGGAATCATGATAAAATAGCGAAGCCAACTAAAACATATACCGTGGGTGATAGTGTACAGGTATACATACAGGTAAATGTACGTAAAGGACTCAATTATAAACTAACACCTAAGTTTGAAGGCCCATTTAACATTTTGGCAACATTAACGGCCAATAGGTTTAGAGTTCAAAACGTATCCCAACCCACTGATGAGAGAATCGTACCATTGGCTCACATAAGAAATTAAAAAAAAAAAAAAAAAAAAAAAAGAGAGAGAGGGAAAGAAGTGAGGGAAAGATTCTTATTTGTATGTTAAAAGTTTTCTTCTTAATACAGGAGTAATTACAGATATTTTTTCTCGTTACAGGTTTCCAAGATGAATTTTTTGTTGTTGGGAGTGATATTGTTCGCTCAGACATTTTTCTCGTGTGGGATGAGCTCTAAAACTAAAAGTATAGATTTTAAATATGGCACTATAGTTGAAAGACAAGAAGACGTTTTTATTACATCAAGTAACGTAGTTGTAGAAGTGCATATGCAAGCAATTTTTCTTCCAGGCTTTGCTGTCTCATTAGATGAGTTGCATAGAAGACATTTTCATTTGCCTACAGAGAGTTCACTTGGATCAACACTAAAAGTTGCAGAGATGCTATCTGATGACTTGCAAAATAAGACTTACGAGACAGAATCTTTGGCTCGTGACCTTTTGATGTGGACTGTAGGACACGAACATAAAGAGAGACGTAACCCGTTTATCTTTGCTGCACTAAACATCTTTGGGTCTATTGCAAGTTTAGGTTTAGGAATTTCCAATCGTCTTAAGATTAGTAATCAAAATAAGAAAATTGAGTTCTTGACTCATGAAGATGAATTTATTATGTCAGAACTAAGGAATCAGTTAGCTTCAATCAATCAAATTATGGATTTAGTAAATGAACATTCAAGTAATATCAGTCAGATTATGGAAGTACAGGATTTGTTGGCAACGTTAACGTATTATGATTCAAAAATAGATCATATACATAACAGAATTGCACATTTCATTGAGAAATCAAAAGATTATGTAGAAGCTATCACGTTAGCAACTAAAGGTGTACAGTCACCCCATTTGTTGCCTATAAAATACTTAAAGTTAGTTCTGGAGAACGGACGGGAGAAACTAGGCTATGTTCCTTTGTTAGACGTACGTAGGTTAGAATTTTATTACAGCCTAATTACAGTAAGCGTTGAAAATAACAAGATTATGATTACAATTCCCTTTGATTCTTCTGATGCCTGGCAATCTTACAGGATATCACCATTTCCGATTTTCATGACGAATCACTCAAATCCAGTAATATCCAGTTTGACAGGACACGTATTGATTTCCCCAGACAAGGAAACATATACGGTCATTAAAGACTTAAATCAATTAACTCACTGTTCAGACTCAATGGATAGAAAAATATGTACAGCTGACTCATTTGAATTCCATAAAAACTTATGGATTCATGCGAGTTAGGTATAGTGCTAGACGGTGCTCTCTCCCATACAAGTGAAAATTGTCTGGATAAGCTTTATCCCTTTGACAATAATGAGTTCAATTGCAGACTGAACAACAGCTCGTGGATAAGATACGACAAGGACGGCTTCAATGTATCATGCCTGGAGGGATCCACGTCCTATTCTCAAATCTCCGTTGCAGCAGATGGTTGTATCGGGACATCCCCTAATTCCATGGTGAGAGGGATCAGGACCATCATCAGAGAGCGAGCCTACTTCGCGAACTTCACGTGGTCGACTACTATGCCATCATTACCTCTCCCATACAACAAATAGGTAGCCAAGCGGTTGATGAAATTGACCGAGATGGACCACCCGTCACCGACTTATAAAGAATTTCTTCACCCCATACTACTAGCAGGAACAGTTGTGACGGTGATGATATTTATCGCCGTTAACATCCTTGTTTGGCGTAGCTTAAGGAACAGTTTGCAGCTCAAACAGAACGTTTTGCCATGTCCAGACAAAACTCCTTATTTAATTCAATTTAAAGCCGTTTGAAAGTGGCCCCTTCATACGCTAAAAGGAGTAAAATTGTCTTGGATTAGCGTAGTGTACGAAAAGCAGTTAGTACGCTAGTAATATGTAATTGAAGAGACTAAGGAACATTTGCATTTTTAAAAATACATTTAAAAAATAAATAATTTTTCGGCATCTAATAAAATATATAAGCCGGAATGTTAAAAGAAAAAAAAACAGAATCTATGGGCATCTAATAAAATATATAAGCCCTATATATATATATATATATATATATATATATATATATATATATATATATATATATATATATATATATATATATATATATATATATATATATATATATATATATATATATATATATATATATATATATATATATATATAGATATAGATATAGATATAGATATAGATATATATATAGATATATATATATATATATATATATATATATATATATATATATATATATATATATATATATATATATATATATATATATATATATATATATGTACGAAACTGTGGTACGTGTACGTACCAGGAATTCGTGTTTGTGCACTAAAATTGAATCTTTACCAAGGTAACAAATGTTTTTATTGATTACCGTATTGTAATAATCTATATTTCTGACAAAGGTCACAATTATTCTTTAACAAAGTTACCGAATCATATGTATATCAGTATTTTTTTTTGGTACCATATAATCATTTGCTAGCAATGTACCATATATGTGATCTGTATTTATCATGCATTTTTTTCTTTGCTTTGGTAATATCTTTTCATATGCATTATTGTTATTATTTTTTTTAATATGCCTATTTGAACATTCGTCCTCATTTGTTTATGGCTAAAGTTAAACAAAGAATAATACATATATCCAGTCACACTCCTAGTAAACATATTTTGACGTGTTAATTTTTTTTTTTTTTCTAAATTGAGATAGCTGGCCGAGCTGATGTAATAGTCAGATATTACATGTTTAAAACATATGACGTAATACAGGTACGTCATTGTGGAAGAAGAAGCTAGCGTGAGATTTGCTGTAGTCAGACAAGATCATAACAGGATGCGTTTTGCAGGTCTCAGCAATGTAACATTTTTATGAAGCATAAACACAAATACATACCGTGTGAAAGAGTTGTGTCGCCACCGGATGCAGGTGTCTTCCTAGACTAATGTAGAGTTTACATTATGTGTTTAAATGCTGAGATAACTAAATATACGTTATCTGTGATATCGATATTTTAGGCAGTTCTTATCAATACTTCACCTGGAATGGTCATCCGACCAAACCAGCTATACTCCTGTGATGGAGATGTTAACACTGTTGTTTTTAAAGAATAAACCATTTTAAAGTTAACTAGATTGACTTTACTTCAAGACTCAACATCCCCACAACACATACTCAATGTGTGTTAATAACAGTAGCACACTAATATATATACTCAACAAGCAATAGAAGGAAGTAATATCTCATCAAAGTGAAAGAAATGTATGGCAAAAGAAGAAACCATCAATCACATTACCAGTGAATCTTCAGCGCATGCTCAGAATCAATACAGTATAATAAATGACATGATACAGTGTTTAAAGCTTTCTATTGGAGTCTCTGTAGAAAATATGAAATACAATACAGCAGCAAATGGTACGAACATCAACCACAAGCTGTGGTAGAAAATGATCAGGCTGAACTACTCTGAGACTACAGTATAAGGACAGACAGGGTGATACAAGAACATCAACCTTACGTCACTCTGGTCAACAAGACAACAAAAAAGTACACATGTATGTCACAGTACTGTGGGACTCAAGAGTGGAAGATAAGGGGAGAGAAAAAATAGAAAAGGACCAGGATTTATAAATTGAATTGACAAGGCTATGGAATATGCAGGTAAGAGAGGTACCAATAATCATAGGAACCCTAGGGACCATACTTAAGTCATTACAAAGGAATCTTGAGAAGGTAGGAGCCAATTTAGGGGCAGGACTTGTGCAGAAGAGAGTGCTACTTGAAAAGGCTCATAGAGTGAGGAAACTGATGGATTCCTAAGGAAGCTAGATGTAACCTGGAATCCCACACTATAAACCACAATTACTGTAGAGTGATTATAAAAATAATAATAATGGTTCATATTTTCTCACAGTCAGAGTAAAGAATGATAGTTGTCTCAAGGTTCATGCACACCTTCAATATGCACGTACCCTTAAATATCCTTACCTACTTTTTGTAGTTTAGAAATAAGGATGCCAGAAGAGTGAAGCCAAGAAGAGGGAAATCACATAAAAATTAATGGGTTTGTATAAAAAAAAAGAAAAATGTGGAAGAAATTTGCATTTTTCCTAACTATACAAACTTGATATTTTATCTAGGACACAGAAATAAGGCGCAAGCTTGCATATAGCTATGAAACTTTTAACGAGGTTTCAACAACCGTTTCAGATGTTTTCAGTGGTAGCAAGGAGAAGCACCATACCTTCCTCACTCTGATCGCAGTCAGGACTTTCTCTGGGTTAGGTGATGGTGGGTAAAGTGTGCGTAAAGAACTCAGGTTTGTATACTGTAGTTAGAAAAAAAAATACATTACTTCTAAATTTGTCATTTATTTTGACACAAATACAAACCCTCTTTTCTTACCTAGGAGATTCACTCTAAGTGGGTGGAAATACTTTCAACTAGCTGAAACCTTTTGACTTGTGATTACTGCATTTGAGCATGATAATACAAGGGATGAGCATCCTGATACCTCATAAACCAATGGGCTGTCAATACCAGTGGGTTAATGAACAGTGCGAAAGTGATTATGCGTGTAAGAATGTAAATGTGACTGTCATGGGCTATGCATAATCAACAGGTTTGTGAACATACACAATGGGGTCCAGATATCCCAACTTCCCCTCGTAAGGAAATTAGGAATGTAACAAGGAATACTGTATAGTATATAAAAATATATTTTTGGGCTCGAGCCATGCTGTCCTGATGGAAGTTCCTCAATGGCAGCTTTCTATTTCGGATATTTCTGCGAGTGATATTCCAGAGAATTTTACCTTAGAGGTATCACAGAGTTCTAATCTCTGGAACGAGTATCCCGAAAGATATCGTGCATAAATCAGGGACGTGTCAATAACAAGCCATAGTTATCCTTACCCGAATAGAGTTAACCTTGTCTCGAAGGATAAGGGATAGGGTACGATGTGGGGGAGAGAGCCATTACAACTCCCGATCTCAATGTGCTATAATTAATATGTTTCCTGTTGAACCAATCCTTTTTGCAGACGCCATCTTTGATGGTTGCTAGGGGTTTTTCTGTCTGCTTTCTTAGCTTTTTGAGTGATTTTGCAATTATGGAGGCTTCAGCTTCTTCCTCATCAACTACGTTGAGTATCCTTTTCTCGTGTGTTGGAGAATTTCACGTCTCCACCACGTTTTTCTATTTGACTTGCATGCCGTTTATTGTCTTTGGCCAGCATGCGGACGGCGCTGTTCCATCATGTTTCCAAATCACTCAGAAATACTTAGTTATTTATTTATATTATTGTAGGAATATGTTTTACATTATTCTTTTACAGTGTGGTATGTTTATGGATAACCCACCCGTTTTTTATGGGGGTACTTGTGTGTTTTCTATCAGCAATAACTTAGGCTAACTCTACCATGGCCAGCAGCCATGCCTAGTGAATTTACACCTGTGATCTGTCCCCCTCTTCCTCCTATCCTTACTGGTTTCGTGAGGCTGTCTATCCTCCCATGCCATCGACTCGTCACAGCGGGAAGTTGCGGTCCTGAAGGTCCCTCTGGGAGTTGAATGGTGTTTTACAGTTGTCTTAGGGTGACTATACTCACTTTCAACTTAGCCTATACGTTTGTCGAGGCAGCACAGGTCTTGGGAACTTGTTCCCTATGTCTATATCTTGTTTAGCCATTGGAATGCATTACCCCCTATTCTAATGGTGACAGGTAGACCACCTTGTGCCGCCTTACCCATTCTTAGGCTTCCTTCTTAGGTTTTGGTAGACTATGGCTGGTTGTGACGACTTGTCCTCTGTGTCCTATCACTGCAGACCCCTTAGAACACTATTCCTATTCTAATGTGGCAGTTAGGCCTTCCTGTCCTGCCACCCTACCAATTTCTGAGTCTCCCATCACCAGCCTTTTTCCCTTCCCCTTGTGCCTGCTATTGTGATTACCTGCTGTGGAATTTTGTTCCCATCCCTGTCAAGCCACATGCGACTGAAGTACTCTTCGTTGCCAGCCTTCGACAGGATAGGTTGTAGGTTATGTATCCTGGTTTTTTCCTTGTCTGGACTAAATCTCTCTGCTGCCTTAGAAACCACCCTTGGGTGATTTCTCTGCCCCTTCCCCTTCTTGGTTAGGCCATAACCTGACAGTACTGCGTACTAAAGTTCCCCTTGTATAGTCATGTTACCCTACCAATTGAGGGGGCTAGGCTTGCCTGCACAGAGTTGGTACCCCTTGGGGGTCTCTTCTGCTGCCTTGGCAGTTGCCTGTTCTGTGACTGCAGCTTCTGATCCTGTGCTATGTACGTCTTGGTGTGGAGTCTTGACTACTTTGCCAGGTTAGTCTATCTTGGTGGAAGTGTCGCCTTCTGTCTCCCTCTTCCGGTCTTGTCGGCTCGAGTTCTTCTAGCACTGGAAGTGTGTTGGCTATGGGACATTCCCTTTGTCCCCTTAGCTGCAGCCTTAGACAGGTCATCTGCTCCTTCCTATCCTCGTCCATATCTGAGAAACATTGTCCTTTGAAGTTGGTTGATTGGATCCTGCCTGGTTGTCAGGACATTCTTTGAATTTCCAATTCTTAGAGTCCTGGCCTTCTTGTATGACTCTCATTATCTTACGGGCTAAATCCCTTCATCATAACTTAATGATAATGACCAGGTTTTTGCAAGTTCCCTTATTTGCTGCCTTTCATTCCTGTACCTCTCCCCCTGATTGTGGACCCTTCCCTATGGGATTATCCACTCTCTTCCTGTAGACGTGACAATGCCTCTGCCGCGTTGCTGACATGCTTGGGGTGTTGAAAGGCCAATTTTTATCTTGGCTGCTAGAAATAACTGCCGCCTTAACCCAGTCACTGCCGCTTCAGGGGAAGTTGTTGCTGGCTTAGGCAGTATAAGTGAATTTGTCAGCTTAGATTGTCCAATAGACTCACTTTGGAGGTACTGGTGTTCCTTTGATGTGAATCTTCCCAACATATTCCTACCACTGTGTTGTCATTGATAGTTTTTTATAAATTGCCAATGATTTCTGAGCTGGTTGGCATGAGTCTGCATTATGTTGTAGTCTTAAGCCATATTTTAGCTGATAGGATTATTCAGGCTAGAATTTGCCTTAAGCAGTATTTTAAGTATGAAAATTTTATATGTATGCTTAATCTTAAGAAAAACTTTCTGATGATTTATGCTCATTAAAATTTTTTCTTCCTTACAGGTTGATGATGATATGGAGTGTTCCACAGCCACCTGAACCAGGCAAGTCAAGTTGCCCTGTGGCCACAAGACTTGCTGGAACCAAGCAGACTGTCATGTTTCCAAGGGGTCTCTTGCAATCTGGGAACATACCAACTTTCAGGTTTTCAGGGAACTCCTTTACCCGGCATCCACGCCACTGACGTCTCCTTGGACGTGCAAAGACAGAGTCGGAAGACGATCCGTCGCTGGGTTAGAAGCTTCCAGAAGAGCTTTCAACAAGGTGCCCTTATCTTCCTTCTATGAAACTGAAGGAGCTCCTCTTTCCCAAGGCCAAGGTGACCGCTGTTTTTGGTCACCAATTACCGACGGTTCAACTCTCGCCGGTACCAGTAGATCATGCGGATGATGAAGTTCGGGACGCTCTGCAAGTCATTAGCCTAGACGTTGACAACATAACGACAGTTTCTTCTGAATCGGCAGAGAGGGAGAGAATCCTGCTGAACACGGAAGCCTCTGAGGAGTTATTGGATGTACCTCGGGTGAGTACAGTTCCTAATATTTCTTTAGCTTGTTCCCCCATCCCTCCTGTTTAGGCCCCAGCTTCTAGCTCGACCCCTGCTCTTATGCCAGAAAAACCTTTGTTTCCAGGGCAAATGGAATTCATGGTGTCCATGAGAGCCTTTATGAAAAACCTAAACGCCAAACGTGAACATTTTCAACCGGACCTAATGGCGAGAATAGAAGCTCTAAAAAAGCTACCCGCTTTTAATGCTTGAACCTACCTGAATGCACAGTTAAGATATCTTGGCGTTATGCTGAGCATATGGCCTTAAAGCATGGGTACCTCCATATCGGAGAGGGTTTGAGTTCCTAGTCAGACTCGGATTGATAGTTATCCTTACTGCTACGTAAGGCTTAACTCGGAAGTGTCTATTAGGGATGATACGATCCCTGAGGAAACAATCATCCTAGACTACAGCAAGGTTCACTCTCATTTGGTTGAGCTAAAGACGGCGAAATTCACTAATACCCAACTTCCTGCTTTCGGCAGGAAGATATCCACCTTTGTAGCTCCTAAGGATACTGTCTTTCCTTTTGCCTTTAAAAGCTTAGAGGTTGTAAAGAAAGCAGTAGGGGAGAGTAGACCATTGCCAGTGCTAGAGGAGTGCAAACCTGTCTCTTTAGTTCATCCTTATGATTTGGAGAGTTGGGAGGATGTCCAACATACTTTTACTGTTGGAAAACTAGATAAAGACATCGGAGATAAGCAGTTTAATGAGAAACTGACTAGAATTCCCAAATACCTATTAAGGGAAGAATTGGAAGCTAAAGAGAGAATATCTGCCTCTTTATCCTTCTAATCTTATCTAGAAATGCTAATTGGAAGCTATTCTAAATAAGATCTCTTGCCAGTCTTGGCAAAGACTCACCTAGTTATGATCAATAAAGATATCCATGCTTTCTTCCTAGCCAGAAGAGCATGTAGAGAACATGTCCTAGCCGCTGCTACGATCCGGCATGAACCTGGAAAGATGCTCGACTCCAATATCTGGGGAAAAGACCTCTTCCCCAAGAAATTGGTTAAGGAAGTCATGGACAATGTGGCTCATGAGAATACAAGGTTTATATAAAAGTGGGCTATGTCTTTCTAGAAGGAAATTTACCCCTGGAGAAGGACGTCAACCCAAGGGCAAGAAGCCAAGAAGACACTTTAAGGAAAAGAAGTCCTTTCCTGTCATGACAGCCTCAGTTGCCGCCAGCCCTTAGACTGTGTACACGGTTCCCCGGCAGTTTGTGTCACAGTCTCCAGCCTTCAACCCGGTGTATGAGAGAGCCACCACTACATTTCACCCTGTCAGAGCTCAAAAGAAGAGCACCAGTGGCAGGGGAAGGCCTGAAAACAGCGGTCAGTCTAGAGGCCGAGAAAGTAGAGGAAAGGCAGTTAAATAAGCAGGCCCTTCACAAAAACAATGAGGAGCTACCGGTAGGGGGACAACTTTACCTGTTAAGTGATCAATGGGAACTCAATCTCTGGGCTCACAGCATAGTCTCAAAAGGACTAGGCTGGAAATGGAGATAGAAACCCCCAGTTCAAGAGCTTCTTCCAACCCACAACCCCATTCTTCAAGGATTAAATACAGGATCTTCTCTGGAAGGGAATCATACGTTGCACAAAATTCATGAAATTTCAAGGGTGGCTATTCTGCGTGCTCGAAAAAGATTTGACAGCTCTACGAACTATTCTGGACTTGTCCCTACTAAACAAATTCATTCTGAACGACAAGTTCCACATGCTGACTATCTCGCAAATACGAACTCTACTACCCCAGCGGGCCTACACCATCTCCATAAATTTTACAGATGCCTATTGGCATCTTCCGATAGGTCGGCACGTCTCCCCCTACCTTGGTTTTAGACTGGCAAGAGAGGCCTATGAATTTAGAGCTATGCCCTTTGGGCTCAATATAGCTTCAAGGATTTTCCCGAACCTAGTCGAGGCCAACGTCCAACAATTACGGAATAGAGGCCTCCAAGTGATGGTATACCTGGACGACTGGCTGGTCTAGGCTGCAATGAAGTTGGAGTGTCTTCGCACAGCTCAAGAAATAATGAAATTCCTAAAGTTTCTGGGCTTTCAGATCAACTTTGAAAAGTCCAGGCTGTCTCCAGTTCAAGAATTCCAGTGACTAGGACTTCACTGGAATCTGAAGTCACACACCCTCTCTCTACCTCAAGGCAAGAGAAAGGAAATCGCAAACTCTGTCCAGTGCCTACTCACTTCAAGAGTACTCACCAGGCAGCAACAGGAAAGTGTCTTGGGTTCACTGCAGTTCGCTGCGGTGACAGACCCAATCTTAAAAGCAAGACTCAAAGATGCCAACAGAGTCTGGAGAAGAAAGGCATCAAATGCTGGGAGAGATCTTCGCCTCAAAACCCCAGTCTTCCTGCGAAAGCAGCTGAAGCCGTGGTCCACTGCTAAGAATTTATCGACATACGTCCCTCTACAGTATCCTCCTCCCTCCGTAAACAATTCACACGTACACCTTGGAACAAGGTTGGAGGTACACTCCCCCTCTAAGAAAGTACAGGGTCAGTGGTCAATCATATCTCGGAAATTTTGCATCAATATTCTGGAAGCTATGGCAGTGTTTCTGACTCTGAAGAGACTAAACACAAAAGACAAAATCCCACGTCAAATTAGTCATTGACAACAGGATAATAGTCCACTGTGTCATATGACAGCTCCAGGTCTCCTCAGATCAACCTTGTGATTCTAGTCATCCTCACTTTAGCAAAGCAGAGGAATTGGCATCTCTCAGCAGTTCACCTCAAAGGGGTTCGCAAAGTGACAGCGGACACCCTGTCGAGATCCAAGCCTCTGGAATCAGAATGGTATCTGGATGCAAAATTATTCTGTTTCATTCTAGAGCAAGTCCCAAAACTGCAAATTGATCTCTTTGCAACGAACTTCAACATAAAGCTTTCCCAGTATGTAGCACCAAACTCAGATCCGGAAGCAACAGGAATGGATGCAATGTTTCTGGATTGGAACCAGTGGTCTCACATTTACCTATCTCCACCATTCAACCTCCTAATGAAAGTCCTGAACAAACTGCGGACTTTCAAGGGAACAGCAACTCTAGTGGCTCCCAAGTGGCCCAGGAGCAATTGTTATCCTCTTGTTCTGGAACTCAAACCTCTCTAGGTCTCTCTACCATCTCAAGTGCTGTCCCAGGATGTTCAATAGAAGACTATCTTTGCTTCCTCTTGGATAACGGAAACCCTTCAGCTCCCGATTTTCTCGCCCTCCCGGCTTAAAGAAAGTTTGAAGTTGCAAAGGAACGAATTGTCTTCATAGAAGAGTACAAGTCCAACACCACGAAAGGACAATTTTTGTCTTCCTGGAAAAAAAATGGGTTGCATTCGTGAAAAGTCATCAGCCTTCTTCTATTTCTATGGACTTCTGTATTTCTTTCTTTATCTCATTGCATGATCAAGGTCTGACCTCTACAACTATTCCTTCATGTAAGTCGGCACTAACTAGACCAATTTCTTATGCTTTTGATATAGAGCATAAGAGTGAGCAGTTCAATAGGATCCCGAAGGCTTGTGCTAAACTGAAACTTAATGCTCCTCCCAAGGCTATTTCATGGTCGTTGGATAAAGTCCTGCACTTTGCCTCTTCGATTGATAATGCCTCTACCTCTCTAAGGGATCTTACTCAAAAGCATACTTTTTTGTTTGCTTTGGCTTCTGGAGCTAGAGTCAGTGATATTGTGGCCCTTTCAAAGGATGATGGCCACATTAAATTCATGGAATAGGGGGAAGTAAATATTTACAGAAATCCTGCATTCTTGGCAAAAAACAAACTTCCCACGAAACGCTGGGGGTCCTGAAAGATTGTTCCACTACAGAAGGACCCTTCTCTATGTCCCGTGGAGTGCTCTAAGACCTACCTGTGGATAGGTGGGACGGGTCATATACGACCCGACAAGGTTAAAAAAAAAACATGTTTTATTTGCCATAATTTTCCGTACGTATTGGTTGCGCGTGATATCGACCTGTGAGACCTCAGTTAGTGCGCGCAGCAGTCGGGTCAGGACGCATTTAACCGCAGCTTTATTCCTTGTGCCATTTCTGAGATACCGTCGGGTCGAGTTCAACCCATCAATATGTAATAAAGGAAAGTTGTGAAATTGAAATATCAGTTATTATATATTTATCGAATGTGCATTAGTGTTTAAGCATGTATAAAAAAGGACTGTTGTAAAGTGTTTGTGAATGTCTTGTACCCCATATGCGTGACCTCGGCGTGGGCTGAGTTGCCATAAGTTGTCATGTAGCATATTTTTCTGTAAATACTAATTTAAAAAAAAAATTTTTTTCTTAATTTTTCAGTTTTCATCGATATAATGCCAAAACGTCAACAAACTCTTGGCTTCGATCAGGTCAACTCTCTTCTCCTTGTGCTAGAGAGTAATGTTGACGATAATTTGGAAGTCGCTGACATCTCAGACATCGAAGAATACGACATAGCTGAGATAGAGGGAAGTGTGGTGGGGAACGATGACTCGAGTGTTGACGAAGAGATAGTTTCCTTTGTCAACACGGAGGATGAGGGGGATGTTAAGGGGGCCAGTGCATCGGTGTATGGTGAGGGGCGTAGTGTGTCAGTATTTACACCAACATGCCCCCTTTGGCGTTGACCTCGCGTGCCCCCCCCCCCCCCCCCAGGCGGAGCGGCTTACCCCGGTGGAAGAGAGGAGTAGGAAGAGGATGAGGGGTGAACTCCACCCAGCCAGGGGAGGGCCAATACATCGCTTAGTGGAAGCCGAACCCACCTCTTACTCGCACTGTCAACCCCTGCATTAAGCAAGGAGATGTGACGTCCTCTGTCTCGAGTTCTAGGCGCATGGTTGACATTTTCTCTTTGTTCCTGGACGACGAAATCCTTGAGGAAATAGTCGTGCATTCCAATGTTTGCCTTGCTCTTCTCAGAAGTAAATATCATCAGAAGGGTAATGTTCCCCTGAAGGATATTGACTTGAGGGAGCTAAAGGGGTTCATTGGAATTTTGGTAATGTCGGCACTGAAAATGACAACCACACTACCACGAAAGACATGTGGAGCGTTGTGGAAGGGAATCTTTTGTACCACTGTGCTATGAGCGAGCGTCGATTTACCTTGCTGATTCGTGTGCTCCGGTTTGACAACATGACCACTAGAGCTGAGAGGGTGGGAGAAGATCACCTCGCCCCGATCAGGACTGTGAGGGAACATGTTGTCGCTGCTTGTATAGCCCCGGGCCACATCTAACTGTAGATGAGCAACTCGTGGCTTTCAGAAGACGGTGCCCTTTCAAAATGGATAAGTGAGGAGCCGTTACATATCCTATCACCTTTCGGTGCTCCCATACGTCTCTGGCGCTTCATTCCACATCGCAGCAGAACTACTGTGAAAAAGAAGCATCCTACGAGGAATTGGGGAGGGAAAAATACAGTAATGGGTGGGACATCACGACGACATGGCTATCTCTCCCAAAAATAGATTTTTCCTAATTCAAAATCCCTTTTTTGGGCTCAAGCCATGTCGTCCTGATGGAAGTGTACCAGAGAATTATCTATTACTAGGTAAGAGGCCTCGAATAAAGGTCCCCATACCATAAAATGCTAACCGGATTACTCCGACAAAGCATAGTTATGAATCTCCACCTTTATTCCTGAACCATAATTACACTATTTGAAAAGTATGACGGCCTGTTAAGGACATAGATCCGGTTCAGACCATCACCTTCCACCATGGGGAAGACATCCAATATTAATGGTGAGATGTCAAACATCTAAAACTGTAGTAAGCTCAGTGAGTAAAATGTATGGAACAAAATACCAAATATAAATCAAATTTTAGCATGTTCAGGAAGGAAAAAAATAAAAATGGCACACTTAATTTTATTGCCACTAAAATGAAATTAGGGCTAGAAATAAAAGGCATGCATCAATTTACAGTCTTTTATTAAAAAAATTAGAGCAAAGAATTATTATAAATAATATGATAAGCATAAAGATCATGTTTTGTACCCAACCTTACATCCCCAATATATTTGTACACAAGGTGTCAGGAGGGAAAAAATTATTTAACCTGTCATAAAACACTGGAAGGAGCTTATGACAAAAATAAAACAAGACAAATGATAAATACTGTATATAGTCTTATAAATAAACACATAATTTGAACTAGTCTAACCAATACTAAAATAGGTATACCATAGAAAAACAGGTACATATGTCATTCAGAGATACAATAATGAATCCTGAAAATCAAAAAATTTTGTTAATGATCATGAAACAAAAACCTACAGTTTACTCATTAAAAGAAATAAGCTGGAAGAATGCCCAGGGACGCACTTGAGGGCTACGTCGCTGCAGCGTGTTTGATAACACTACCGGCGGCCACCACAAAATGACGTATTTCTTCCAATTGTTTCATATAATGCTTGAAGAACATCCTGGTGGACTTCTAACCAGCATAAGCCCATAAACCCTCAAAGGACATATACTGAAAAAAGTTCAACAAGGAAGCCACTTTCCTAGGGTAATGACCCAATGGCATACTAACCACGTCTGCTCTTCTTATAAAATATGCCATCTTCGCTCTCACTTGTTTCAGAGACAAATCTGATCTAACTGTTTCACCTTTAAAATGGTCTGTTCTCACAAGATAAGACTTTAAACACTACACTGGACACAGGATGAGATCACTTACGAGGGGAACTATTTTCCACAGTCCCCACCGTTTAGAGGGCAGCTCATTTTTAGCCAGAAAAGTAGGATCAGGATATAAGTTAACTTCACCATTATCCGCAAATTCAATGTGACCCTCGTCTCTTGAGAGAGCCACAATCTCACTAACACGAGCACCAGAAGCTATGGCAATTAGAAAAATCACATTTTGAGTCAGATCACGCATAGAAGCAGTTTGATTGTCAATTTCCAAAGCAAATTGTAACACTTTATCCAAAGACCCGGAGATCGGCTTCGGCGGAGCCGACGGTCTTAACCTTGCACAAGCTTTCGGAATCTTATTGAAGAGGTCCGAGTTGAAATCAATATCAAAAGCATATAAAATGGGTCTAGCAAGGGATGACTTGTACGACGATATCATGACTTGCGCGTGTAAGTCAATAAAAACTTCATGATAATAATTTCTGGATTCTTGTCCTTAACGTACTTAACCCATTTCTTCCACAATGTTTCATACTGAGTCAAAGTAGTGGAAGTTTTATTATTTTCTGCAAACGTTAACTTGTCACGTTGAATTTTGAACCTCTTTTCCAGAGCTAAAGCGAAAAAATCATGATGAAGATTGTTCATTTTCCATGATAAAGCGTCAACAATCTTCCTCTGTACTTCCTGGGAGAGACTCGGGTTGGGCAACGTATCAACATGGGGTTCATTTCCGTCACCATGGGGTACCAGTTGCTCTTCGGCCATAGAGGAGCAACCAGGCCTGCTATCCCGTTGAACGATCGAAGTTTGTCCAAAACCTTCATGGGAAGATTGAAGGGTGGAAACAGGTAGATCCTCTCCCACTGATTCCAATCCAGGTTCATCGCATCCATGCTCACTGCTGCTGGATCCATATTTGGTGCTACATAGCAGGGAAGTTTCTTGTTGAGACTTGTTGCAAACAGATCCACTTGAAGACAAGGGACTTGATCCTGCACGAAAGAGAATGATTTTCTATCTAGGGACCATTCCATCTCTAAAGGGTGTGTTCGAGATAGGGAGTCCGCCATTACATTCCGTACTCCGTGAAGGTGGGATGCTGACAGATGCCAACTTTTCCTCTGAGCCAAGGTAAAGATGGTGAACATTACATGATTTATTTGGGGAAACCTTGACCCTTGCCTGTTGATGCAATGGATTATTACTTTACTGTCGAGGACTAAACGAATGTGAATGTTCTTCTTTTAGTGTAACTTTTTGAGGGACAAGAAGACTGCCATGGCCTCCAGAATATTTATGTGGAATTGTTGAAATTTTTGAGACCAACTGCCTTGCACTTTCTTGAGTGGGGTATGAACTATATATATATATGTTCATTTATTTATGTATTTATTCATTTGTATACGCGTGCCCCTTTCAGAGTATGGAGTGAACACCCCCCCCCCAACCGTCCAATAAGGCGTCCGTATGAAGAATCCCTACCGGAGGAGGAAAGCGCAACGGTATTGTCTGTGAAAGACTTTTGGCAGTAGGCCACGGTCGAAGTTGCCTTCGGAGTAACACCGGGGTCTTCTTTTGATGGTTGCGTAGAGCTGTGGAGGCTCTCCATTTCCTAACTCTGCTTGCATCCTTGAGTCGTACTTTGAGGACAGGCTTCGTTACTGAGGCGTATTGCAAAGAGCCCAGAACCCTTTCCTGGTGTCGCCTGGTTGTCGTTCCCGACTTGATCAGAGACCGGACTGACTTTGCTATTTCTTTCCTCTTGGAAGGAGGTATGGACAGGGAATAAGACTGTAGGTTCCAATGAATCCCCAGCCACTGGAAAACCTGAGCTGGGGCCAGTCTTGACTTCTTTAAGTTGATCTGAAATCATAGGGACTGCAGAAACTTGATAACTTGAGAGGTTGTTTCTGTACACTCCCATGCTGAGGGAGCCCACACTAGCCAGTCGTCCAGGTACGCCGCTACTTGAAGGCCTTTTTCCCGAAGTTGTTGAACGACTGCGTCGATAACCTTCATGAAAATTCTCGGAGCTATGTTGAGCCCGAATGGCATAGCTCTGAATACATAAGCCCTTCGCTCCAAGCAGAAACAAAGGTAGGGGGAGAAGCGTCGACCAATCGGAATATGCTAATAAGCGTCGGTAAGATCTATAGAAACGGTGTAAGCCTCCCGGGGTAGTAAGGTCTGTATCTGCGAAATAGTCAGCATCCGGAACTTGTCGCACTGAACCAACAGGTTTAGACGGGACAAGTCGAGAATAGTTAGAGGTATGATTGAATCTTTCTTTGGCACGCAAAACAGACGACCTTGAAATTTCATAGATCTTGTGCAACGGATAACTCTTTTTTAACAGGTCTTGCGCATATTGTTCCAGATGAGGTGTTGACTTCTGGAAAAATCTCCTGAGCTTTGGAAATGACGCTCTATGCCCAAGGACTGAACGCCCACCGGTCCTTGAACAAGTTCAGCCATCCCCCTACCGGAGTACCCTCATTGATTGAGCTGAGGGTGTGCACCCCCTACTTCCTCTGCCACCTCGATGACCACGACCTCTTGATCTTCCACCTCTGTCTGAGCGGCCTCTACCGCCTCTTTCTCTCAGAGGAGATAGAAAGGATGGCGACCTCTGCTCATATACCGGATTGAAAGCCAGAGACTGTGAGGTCACCGGATGAAGAACAGCTAAGACGTTCTGAGGAGCACTGGTAGAGGAAGGTGCAAACGACCTCCTGAGATAGGTTGGTTTGCGGGACGTCTTTGGTTGAGGTCCTACCCCAGGAGTGAATTTTCTCTTTAGAAAGATTCCTCACCTCTGGAAGAGGCTCTCATTCTCGGCTGCAGCTTTATCAAAAACCTCCTTCACTAACTTTTGGGGAAACAGATCTTTACCCCATATACAAGCGTCAATGAGACGTTTCGGCTCATAACGTATAGTAGCTGAAGCATAACGTATAGTAGCTGAAGCGAGAACATGTTCTCTACAGACTCTTCGAGCCTGAAAGAAAGCATAGAGATCCTTCATAAAAGTAGCCAAATGAGTCTTAGCCAAGAGGGAAAAAACTGGGGCATCAATAAAATTCCCAACCATCATTTCAATAAAGCACTGGAGAGACATCGAGGCTAATAGTCTCTCCCTAGCCTCCAATTCAGCTTTAAGGTGTTCAGGAATCCTAGGCAATTTTTCATTAAATTGTCGACTGGCTACATCCTTATCCAATTTACCTTCTGAAAGGGTAAACTGAACATCCATCCAATGGTCAGCATCATGTGAGAGAATGAGCGACACAGGTCTACATTCTTCCAATACCAGGAGAGATTTACCTTCTCGGATGGCCTTTTCTACAGCTACGAAACCTTTCGAAGCAAAAGGAAAAACATTTGTATCTAGAGCTACAAAGGTGGCTAACCTTTTACCAAAAGCACATAGTTGTGTTAATACACCCTGCTGTCTTCATTTCTTTCACGGCCAGGTGCTGGGCTCTAGTGTGTTCTAGAAGGATCGTTTCTTTGGGGATAGTGTCATCTCTCCATGGGACTCCTTCAGCCAACCTTTCATAGCAAAAGGGATAGGCCTCAATATCTAGAAAAAATTCCAGATCGGCTATCGGCCTGGAGCCTAACCCTTCTCCAATGTGGAGGATATCCTCGGAAAGTACAGCGTGACCCGCGTACCTTCAGGGATTCTGTTGAGTACAGAAAGGTAGCTGAGAAGGCAAGACCTTAGCCTTACCCAGGTCCTCCTGAGACTTCAAAGCCTGAATCTCCTCATGCAAGGCTCTGAACATCATTCTTTGATATTCTTGAGTCCCTTCCATGAAAGCCTTCATGTTAGCTAAGAGGGACTTGTCAGCCAAAGTACTTGGAAATTTATGTGGTTTTGGTTCCACCAGCTCAACAGGGGGAGGAGGAGGAACAGTAACAGGTGTTGCACCCAACACAGAAGATGTAGTTGTAACCGTAGACAGGGAAGCCGCTGTGGTAGTAGTAGTTGAAACGGAGGAAATAACCGAGTCTCTTACAGACGCCACACTATCATCATCCAACTCAGGTAGATAAGAATCATCCACCTGAGGGAGAGGTTCGTCATCTGATTCCACGGTTGACAGAAGAGCAGATTCTCTACCCAGAGATAGAGAGGAAACCGTAGACATATTATCAAGGTTGACGCTCATGGCACTTGAAGCCTCATCCACACGCAACTGGACGGCTGTTATGGGCCTAGGCTTGAAATAGCCCAATACCAAAGCCGGTGCCGCCTTAGGGAAGAGGATATCCTTCCACTCCATAGATGGAAGGTAAGGAGCCTTTGGGTCAGCATTCTTCTTGAATCCCCGTACCCAGGTACGAAGGGATCTCTGGAAGAACATCCGGTCGTCGTTGGAGATATCCTTCAATATCCATCCAGAGTGGTGCAAATCTTTGCACACACTGCAGTCCTGAGGGTCCCAGTAGGAGACTGGACCCTTCATCCTCCGGCACTTGGCATGGGTCCTGCAGGAATCATGACCGCAGGGATGCCTCATGGTCCTGGCACAAATCTGCACTCTGCACTGCATCTCCTTCGAAGACCCCGCCTGTAAGGAGAAAAAGAAAGATTATGAGTACAATGGTCTCTTTGAATCACCAAGCTGAAAAGAATGGATTAATAACATTCTATGATGACAACAAAAGGGAATAGTAATCCCCAAAGTGTGTGTAATTGCAATTGGTGAGAAAGTATGAGATAAAGAACAAAATATCCAGACCCCTGCTAATGGCATTAGATTTGAAAAGTTAAGTCTTTAATGGATAGATGCTACTCTTAACAACAATATATATGTTTGGTTTAGGGGGGGAAGAGTATGCTGATAAAAGAACCCTAGCTTCTATATCTCCACAGAGAAAAGCTAGTCAGAAGGCAACAAAGCCGTCAACGAAATAGGATACAATATCGACGCATCGACACTGGAGCAACTGTCCATAGCAACAAAAGACTAAAATTCTAATCCATAATCTTAAAAGAAAGAGCCCAATAAAGGATCCAACTTGTAAAGTTACCAATCACAAATCCAATCCACACCCTCAAAGGGAACTGGATAAAGTGATAGAAACAAATAACCAGCCATAGTGGTTATTTTTAAGCCTAGCCATGGAAGACCATAAGTAGTAGAAATAAGGTCTTTATGTTAATCTTGAATTGTACTCAACAACAGATAGTAGAGCACCCACCTTATAGAAGGCGGTCTCAAAAGGAAGGAAAAAACGTATGCCATAAAAATAAAAATGTTGCCAGTAGTAACGGCACACTTAGGTAACGGCATTGTCGTCAACCCAGGGATCTTCCCAAAGCAGAGGTATAAAAAACCTTCCCCTAGACCTGCCACCAGTAACGACAGTGTTGGTAAGTATGGCGGCAAGGTCAAACGGCAATAATTTCCGCAGAAACATAATGCCGTATAAGGAGGCTGTGACGTTAGAGGCG
Organism: Palaemon carinicauda; assembly: GCF_036898095.1. Lineage (NCBI taxonomy): Eukaryota > Metazoa > Arthropoda > Malacostraca > Decapoda > Palaemonidae > Palaemon > Palaemon carinicauda. The sequence goes on along the minus strand of NC_090735.1, from coordinate 79,875,293 downwards.
ACACCGCCGTAAATAGGGACGTATCACTATTACATGCCTAAGATTAGGAATGCCATAGGAGACGACAAAGCCGTAAGTACCGGCGCTGCCGTCAGTCTAACAACTCACTCCTTATAGAGAGGTATGCTGACGGCTCTGGAGGGCCAGAACCCCGAAAGATCTAGGCCTCTGAAAGAACAATTGCAAAAACACAGCATCATATATTTAATGCTAAGGTTGATGTCAGTATTGGGAAGACCAACCACAGGAAGAGGTAACGACATTGGGTAGTATGCCCAAAAACTAAAGTAAATAACAAAATCAAATGCAATTCGATCTAAAAATCCCAGAGGCTAGGAAACTGCAGAACACTAGAGTCAGCGCAGCGACATTTTTGAGCTCACCCTTCGCAAAGGGGAACTCGTAAGAACTGCCAGAACCCAGCATAAGAAATCTCAAACTAATGTAGCATGGCGGACCAATGAGACGCCGTCGAAGGATAGGGTAGGCCTGAATGCGACAAGTCAAAAGAAAATCCCAGGGGCTAAAGAAAATGGCAGTACAGAAAGCCAGCGAACCGACTTATGTACAAATAAATGAGCTCACCCTTCGCAAAGGGAAGCTCTAAAAACTGCCCATACATAGCCCTGAAATTCTCGGATGCTTGTAGCACGATGGCCAAGAGCCTAAACGGTCAAAATACCGAGAAATCGCCAATAAGTGGATCAAAAAACTCAGAAAACTAGTATAACTGAGGAAAACATCCCCGAGGAAAAAAACACTGTCAACGAGTTCGGAAGTACAAACCAAAACGACCTCGGCGAGTCCGTCTTCAACTAAAGAGTAACCGTCTCTAGGCTAGGCTAACCAAAACTGACACGCACTCAAAAAAAACATAAATTACAAAAATGCAATGCAAATGCAAACTTAAAATAGAGCCCAAAGCATCGCAATACTTAAAATTACTAGCTAACGTGAAACTTACATAATAACACAAGTAAACACGAAAATAATGACGATCGGGTACGAAACCCGATGACCAAGCTAGCTGGACTCGAAGCACTCAGGCTTCCTCAACTGAAAAAGCAAAATAATTTTCCCCCGTAGGGATCCAAATCATTTACAGCTAAAACAAACTGCAAAGAGGGGTAGGTACTCAACTTAGACGAAGAAGAGGAAGCCATCTTACGAAGAAAATCTTCAAAATAAGCTGATAAAGAGCGCACAACAAACAATAGAGCAGTAGCGTGAAGCTGCGAACAAAGGAATGAAGCGCCAGAGACGTATGGGAGCACCGAAAGGTGATAGGATATGTAAAGGCTCCTCACTTATCCTTCCCCTTAGTGGATTAGACTTGGTAAAGTCTATTGGGGGTGCAGATATCTATGGTTATCTTAGGATACAATCCTGATCATACACGATATCTACAGATAGTCGTTCCGGGGGTTGGAATCCTGTGATACCTGATGGTAATTCTCTTCTAATATCACTCGCAGATATATTATACAGTAGGAAGCAGCCGAAAGGAACTTCCATCAGGACGACATGGCTCGAGCCAAAAATATATATACAGTGGAACCTCTACACACGAACGTATCTACATCCGAATTTTCCAACATCCGAAGTAAAATTCGAGCAATTTTTCGACTCTACACCCGAACTTTATTTCGACACACGAAGTAAGCAATTTTCGTCGTACCGGTTGTATCCGAATTTTTCGACATGCGAAGTACAATTCGAACACGTTCCTACTCTACACCCGAATTTTTTTTCGACACCCGAAGTAAACAATACCCGTACGCGTAGACGGTACTCATAGCGCCGGATGTATTTTTTATTTCCGCCGATAGAAGGCAGCATTTCTACATCGGAGGGAACCTCAATTAGCGTGGCTTGGGACATTCCTCTGTTCTCGTCGGCTTCGTGTGGTTGTGCCCTGTGCGTTCTGCTATTAACTGTATTTTAATCGTGATTTCTTACGTACATCCTTTTACGGTTTTTAACGTAAAGCATGGGTCCTAAAAGGCTTAGTTTCGCAAGTGGTAGTGGTAGTGGTAAGAAAAGGAAGAAGGAAATGCTTTCTCTAGAGATAAAGCAAGAAATTATTGAAAAGCATGAAGAATATGGCCAAAATATGTCGACGATCTCGATAATCCCGAAACAGAAAGAAGCCAATAAAGCAGTGAAACCTTCTAAGGGGATCACCATCATTTCAAAACGTCGTAGCCCTATCATAGAAGAGATGGAACGACTTCTGCTAATCTGGATCAAGGACAGAGAGATTGTTGACGACACCATCACCGAAACTATCATCTGCGAGAAGGCGCATGCCATCTTCACGGACTTGAAGGAGGCGAACTCTGGGGGTGATGCTGGGGAGAGTTCAACCGAACCTTCCTCAGACGATTTCAAGGCATCTCATGGCTGGTTTGAGAAATTTAAGAAACGGTCCGGGATTCATTCAGTTGTTCGCCACGGAGAGGCTGCTAGTGCGGACACAAAGGCTGCAGCTGACTTTGTGAAGAGCTTTGAAATGACCGTGCAGGAAGAAGGCTACGTAGAGCAGCATGTGTTTAATTGTGATGAAACCGGGCTGATTTGGAAGAAGATGCCCAGTCAAACCTACATCACCGCCGAAGAGAAGAAATTGCCTGGGCATAAGCCAATGAAGGATCGGTTGACTCTTGCCCTATGTGCCAACGCTAGCGGGGACTTTAAAGTCAAGCCCTTACTGGTTTACCATTCTGAGAACCCTAGGGCCTTTAAGGCACAGAATGTGGATAAGGACCAGCTTCATGTTTTCTGGTGATCCAACTCGAAGGCCTGGGTCACTAGGCAGTTCTTTGTCCAATGGGTTAACCAAGTTTTCGGTCCTTCTGTGAAGAAGTATCTTCATGAGCAGAAATTGCCTTTAAAGTGCCTGCTATGCCTTGACAATGCACCCGCTCAACCCCCCGGACTTGAAGATGATAATTCATAAAGGTGCTGTATCTTCCACCGAATACCACCTCTATCCTCCAGCCCATGGACCAGCAAGTCATCTCGAATTTCAAGAAGCTCTACACCAAGCACCTATTCAAGCAGTGATTTAACCCTGGATAGGTACGCTCCTCGGACACCCCTTTAAGGGTATACTCGGTCGCGCGCGACCCCAACGCAAAAAAAAATTCTTGAAAAATCTGTTTTTGCAGTAACCTCCTTTTTTTTTTTGCCAAAAAAAAAAATTCAATGAATGCTTAAAACTACTGTAAAGATAAATACTACTCATCTGCAGAAAAACTATTTATTATAAATATCTTTAAAAATTAAGTAGAAAAAAAGACCTTACATAAAAATTCATAAAAAAAAAATTTATACATATATACACAAATCCTTTTAGGAATTGATTCTTGAATGTTTAGGACACATCTTGATGTATTTTGGATGAAGTCGGACCCATGGAGGTGAAGATCTGAAATGAGAAAAAAAAGGGTAACTTTTTTTGGCCAAAAAAATTTGTCCAAATTTCATGAATTTTTTGGGGTACCTAAATGAAATAGGAAGTGGCTAATTTTTTTAGGGAATAAACATATGTTATCCTAAAATAAAAATATGTAAAAAAATCTTCATTATTTTGTAAATTACATTTATATCCGGGGCCATATCTAAAGGTCATTTTTTGAGTACTTAGAAATTTCGTAAAAAAATACATATATTTAATATATATGATATTTATGCAGGTAAAAATATACCAAAATATCACAAATTCTATACGGAACAAGAATATATATAGATAGGACAACTTACGCTTCGGATATGTCCACAAAATGGCCGCCAACCACACTGACTCAGACTCCCTAATCTGCCACCTGAAATGTAGGAAGGGTATGTCAATTTCAAGGTGTTATTTACTAATCTAATTATTCTTGGATATGCATAAAAATTGTATGGTGGATTGCTGGATGATTGTCGATTATTTTACGACTATAAAATTAAAATTCTCACCCAAAAAAAAATTTTTGAAGGGAAATAAAATCGAAAAAAAAAAAGAAAATTGTAAAACAATATAATATTTTAGCTAAACAAATTTGATGATATTCAATCAAAAAAGAAGTAAACAAAATTTTCCGACAAATAAACATCTAAATGAATCATTACTCTGTGATAGTTCCTTAGTACGTAGTAATTTTGAAAGAAATGGGAAAAAACGAAAAAGTGGCAATCGCAGGAAAATCGAACACATACCTATATATACGCCATATCTGGCTAAAAATAAAGATAGGCATGGGTAGCCAGATCATCTAGAAACACTTTCCAACACTATAAAAATATAAGTTTTGCGACACTATTTGCCAATTCCTTACGGTAACATAACTAAGCAAAAAAATGCAAAACAAATAAAAAGGGGCACTCGCGGAAAAATGGCCAACATTCTAATATACGGCATTTCAG